>NC_064415.1:3222500-3585000 GCF_023375975.1 Astyanax mexicanus
CTAGTCCACTGAAAGGATGTTATAGTCCACTGAAAGGATGTTATAGTCCACTGAAAGGATGTTATAGTCCACTAAAAGGATGTTATAGTCTACTAAAAGGATGTTATAGTCCACTGAAAGGATGTTATAGTCTACTAAAAGGATGGTATAGTCCACTAAAAGGATGTTATAGTCTACTAAAAGGATGTTATAGTCCACTGAAAGGATGTTATAGTCCACTAAAAGGATGTTATAGTCTACTAAAAGGATGTTATAGTCCACTGAAAGGATGTTATAGTCCATTAAAAGGATGTTATAGTCCACTGAAAGGATGTTATAGTCCGTTAAAAGGATGTTATAGTCCACTGAAAGGATGTTATAGTCCACTGAAAGGATGTTATAGTCCACTAAAAGGATGTTATAGTCCGTTAAAAGGATGTTATAGTCCACTGAAAGGATGTTATAGTCCATTAAAAGGATGTTATAGTCCACTAAAATGATGTTATAGTCCATTGAAAGGATGTTATAGTCCACTGAAAGGATGTTATAGTCTACTAAATGGATGTTGTAGTGCGGTGAGAGGATGTTATAGTCCACTGAAAGGATGTTATAGTCCACTGAAAGGATGTTATAGTCTACTAAAAGGATGTTATAGTCTACTAAAAGGATGTTATAGTCCACTGAAAGGATGTTATAGTCCACTAAAAGGATGTTATAGTCCGTTAAAAGGATGTTATAGTCCACTGAAAGGATGTTATAGTCCACTGAAAGGATGTTATAGTCCACTAAAATGATGTTATAGTCCATTGAAAGGATGTTATAGTCCACTGAAAGGATGTTATAGTCCACTAAAAGGATGTTCTAGTCCACTGAAAGGATGTTATAGTCCACTGAAAGGATGTTATAGTCCACTGAAAGGATGTTATAGTCCACTAAAAGGATGTTATAGTCTACTAAAAGGATGTTATAGTCCACTGAAAGGATGTTATAGTCTACTAAAAGGATGGTATAGTCCACTAAAAGGATGTTATAGTCTACTAAAAGGATGTTATAGTCCACTGAAAGGATGTTATAGTCCACTAAAAGGATGTTATAGTCTACTAAAAGGATGTTATAGTCCACTGAAAGGATGTTATAGTCCACTGAAAGGATGTTCTAGTCCACTGAAAGGATGTTATAGTCCACTGAAAGGATGTTATAGTCCACTAAAAGGATGTTATAGTCTACTAAAAGGATGTTATAGTCCACTGAAAGGATGTTATAGTCTACTAAAAGGATGGTATAGTCCACTGAAAGGATGTTATAGTCCACTGAAAGGATGTTATAGTCCATTAAAAGGATGTTATAGTCCACTGAAAGGATGTTATAGTCCATTAAAAGGATGTTATAGTCCACTGAAAGGATGTTATAGTCCGTTAAAAGGATGTTATAGTCCACTGAAAGGATGTTATAGTCCACTGAAAGGATGTTATAGTCCACTAAAAGGATGTTATAGTCCGTTAAAAGGATGTTATAGTCCACTGAAAGGATGTTATAGTCCATTAAAAGGATGTTATAGTCCACTGAAAGGATGTTATAGTCCACTAAAATGATGTTATAGTCCATTGAAAGTATGTTATAGTCCACTGAAAGTATGTTATAGTCCACTAAAAGGATGTTATAGTCCACTGAAAGGATGTTATAGTATACTAAACGGATGTTGTAGTCCACTGAAAGGATGTTATAGTCTACTAAATGGATGTTGTAGTGCGGTGAGAGGATGTTATAGTCCACTGAAAGGATGTTATAGTCCACTGAAAGGATGTTATAGTCTACTAAAAGGATGTTATAGTCTACTAAAAGGATGTTATAGTCCACTGAAAGGATGTTATAGTCCACTAAAAGGATGTTATAGTCCGTTAAAAGGATGTTATAGTCCACTGAAAGGATGTTATAGTCCACTGAAAGGATGTTATAGTCCACTAAAATGATGTAATAGTCCACTAAAATGATGTTATAGTCCATTGAAAGTATGTTATAGTCCACTGAAAGTATGTTATAGTCCACTAAAAGGATGTTATAGTATACTAAACGGATGTTGTAGTCCACTGAAAGGATGTTATAGTCCACTAAAAAGATGTTATAGTCCACTGAAAGGATGTTATAGTCCACTGAAAGGATGTTATAGTCCACTGAAAGGATGTTATAGTCCACTGAAAGGATGTTATAGTCCACTAAAATGATGTAATAGTCCACTAAAATGATGTTTTAGTCCATTGAAAGTATGTTATAGTCCACTGAAAGTATGTTATAGTCCACTAAAAGGATGTTATAGTATACTAAACGGATGTTGTAGTCCACTGAAAGGATGTTATAGTCCACTAAAAGGATGTTATAGTATACTAAACGGATGTTGTAGTCCACTGAAAGGATGTTATAGTCCACTGAAAAGATGTTATAGTCTACTAAATGGATGTTGTAGTCCACTGAAAGGATGTTATAGTCCACTGAAAGGATGTTATAGTATACTAAACGGATGTTGTAGTGCAGTGAAAGGATGTTATAGTCCAGTAAAAGGAAGTTATAGTCCACTAAAAGGATGTTATAGTCCACTGAAAGGATGTTATAGTCCACTGAAAGGATGTTATAGTCTACTAAATGGATGTTGTAGTCCACTGAAAGGATGTTATAGTCCACTGAAAGGATGTTATAGTCTACTAAAAGGATCTTCTAATCCACTGAAAGTATGTTATAGTCCACTGAAAGGATGTTATAGTCTACTAAATGGATGTTGTAGTCCACTGAAAGGATGTTATAGTCCACTGAAAGGATGTTATAGTCTACTAAAAGGATCTTCTAATCCACTGAAAGTATGTTATAGTCCACTGAAAGGATGTTATAGTCTACTAAATGGATGTTATAGTCCACTAAAAGGATGTTATAGTCCACTAAAAGGATGTTATAGTCCACTGAAAGTATGTTATAGTCCACTGAAAGGATGTTATAGTCCACTAAAAGGATGTTATAGTCCACTGAAAGGATGTTATAGTCCACTGAAAGTATGTTATAGTCCACTGAAAGGATGTTATAGTCCACTAAAAGGATGTTATAGTCCACTGAAAGGATGTTATGGTATACTAAACGGATGTTGTAGTGCGGTGAGAGGATGTAATAGTCTTTTAGAGTATGCTCACAGTACGATCTGAATGTGGATAGGATGTGATATTATACTGGTTTATTGTTATGTTCTATTGTTTTTATTGCTCTGAAAGGATGTTATTATCTAGTGAGCAGCTGAATTGTTTAATTGTCTCAGTTTCTGAAGGCCTCTGTTTATCTGTGACGGTGTAAACTGGTGTAAACTGATGGATCCTGGACCTCGAGTGTTTGAGAAAAGCTCTGTGATCATTTCTCTAAATTTAGATTCTGAAGAACACCTTGAGCCGCGGGAACGCACACCGCGAGACTCTGAGGGAACAAAGCTCTATTGTTGGTCAGGAGAAAAGGAAGCTTTAACGTGAACAGTGTCGCTACGCGTCCGTGAAGGACATCGCTGGCGGAGCTTCTCTCCAGCTGAATGGGTTTCGCTCTGCAGAAATGAGATAATCCAGAACTCGCCTTTTTCTTTCAGCACTCGAATATAAACCGCCTGCAGCCAAATGCTCTGATTGACATACACAGCGCGGTACATCATCAGTGCCAGCCTAATTATGTTTTATAGCTGCGGGTCAGATTTATACTCTTTATTCTGTGTACTGTTTGAGTAACTCACTCAGGTTTCTTTTTATAATATGAAAAATGTTTTTACTCTAAAATTCCCTGTTTAAGTTCCTGCGTTTATGCCTCTTGTTGACTGTTTTCCCATTTTATATGTTCTTTTTAAAACAGATTACTGGTGTGGCTGTTTAAATTGCATTACACTGTGTTCTACTTGAACTTGGATGTTGAAATGTTTTAGTCAAATAAGTCATTTTTAACTGGAACGCTCCTAAAAGTCAGTTTACCTACTAGGAAAGTTGGAAGAGCATTACCAACTCTGACTTCAGAATCCAATATGGCCACCCTACACATAGTCAGTAGTAAAAACAGTAGTATTTAACAGTTTATCATCATGTCTGTCTATTAGTGTTGACTTCTGTTGTATCTCACTGATTTTTGGGTTTTCATTGGCTGTAAGCCAAAATCACAAACAATAAAATAAATAAACACTTAAAATAGATCACTCTGTGTTGAATGCATCTATATAATATAAGAGTTTCATATTTTTACTGAATTACTGAAATAAAGTAACTTTTTAATGATATTCTATTTTTTTAGATGCACCTGTATATGTAGCATTCTTGTGCAGATCAAACAAAACCATTTTAAAAAGACAAAAAGTTTTTTTTTTTTTTATCAAATCAAATTACCTCTAGTCCACACCTCCAGACAAGAGTTATTAGCAGGTATGCTTGTAATACTTGAGTGTAATTTGCTTTTTTGAGGTAAAAAAATACAAGACTTGACATTTTTTCATAGTGAGTTTTTCTACTAGCGCTATAAACTTTTTTATGGTTGTTGTTAATGAAGACATGAATGATCGTATGAATGTTTTTGTGTTATTATTTTAGGCACATTATTTTTATTAATACTCTTGTATTTATTGGTGGGTAGTGTTGGTCGATTTTCACGATTAAATTGGTTAATTTGAGTTACAGTTTTAATGACTTTTTCAAAATGTAGTAATTGTAGTTTTACATACAGACATTTGATCTTTTAATCGAAATACCTGAAAACGCTCCTCATTTCCGAAGTGTTTATCCATCATACCTTGGTTACTGGCGCCTCCCACAGATTGACCTGCGCATATTTACTAAACATTCTTCTGAGGACTAACAGAGCTCTTACTAAAAAATTTCAGCACTGTTTCAGCACTTTCAACACAATAAATCCAACCGTTTCTAAAAACAATGACCAATAGTAATCTGTAGTATGCAGTAGTTGTGTATTATCATCACTTCTGTCTATTAGTGTCAACTTCTACATATCTCACTGTTATATTATATCTTTTCATTGAAAACAGTGAATATATGACTGTTTGACACAATATAAAGTAGTCAGTGTACAGTTAGAGTATAACAGTATACATTTATTGTGCCCTCAAAATAACTAACTTAACACACATCCATTAATGTCTAAACCACTGGAAACTAAAGTAAGTACACTCCTACGGAAAAAATAGCCAAATTATGCTGTTAAATTTGGTGTTAATGGTTCCATTCTCTCATACTGACTTCTGAATATTCAACATGCCACCTCATGGCGATGAACTCTCAAAGGTTGTGAGAAACAGAACTGTTGCTCTATATAAAGATGGAGCCTAGGCTATAAGAGATTGCTACACCAGATGTTAATGTCTAAACCACTTTTGTGTAAACTAAATTTCAAGCGTTGAAAACCCAAAAATCAGTGTCTCAGAAAATTAGAATATTATATAAGACCAACTGGTACTTTTGGCTGTGTGGGCAGTGTGCCAAGTCCTGCTGGAAAATGAAATCCCCACCTCCATAAAAGTTGTCAGCAGCAGAGGGAAGCTTGAAGTGCTGTAAGATTTTGACTTTAGACTTGATAATAAAACACAGTGGATCAACACCAGCAGATGACAGACATGTCTCTCTAAACCATCACTGATTGGTGGAAACTTCACACTAGACTCGAGCAGTTTGGACTGTGTGTCTCTCCACTCTTCCTCCAGACTCTGATCCCTTGATTTCCTTCAAATGAAATGTAAAATTTACTGATGATCAGTGATGGTTTGGAGAGTCATGTCTGTCATCTGCTGGTGTTGATCCACTGTGTTTTATTATCAAGTCTAAAGTCAGTGCAGTTTTGTTTTCCCACAAAATCTTACAGCACTTCATATCTTACAGCTTCTCTCTGCTGAAAACAACTTTTATAGAGATGCAGATTTCATTTTCCAGCAGGACTTTAAACCAGAACCAGGGACTGCTTCAGATATAATTGTCAGAAAATGTGGAGACGTGGTCCAAAACCGGTATGAGTCAGAATACCAGACTACAAAAGCAGTAGTCTTTAGATGTTTTTCTGGGTTGGTTTGTGACCTCCTGAATGAGTTGTCCATGCCCTTTTGGAGTAATTTGACGGGGTGAAATTGCTTTCTGAGGTTTAATCCAGCGTCCGTCAGTGTGAGTGTTTCTCCATGGCTGTGTGATATGAACGCATGAGCTTGTAAATAATGTTTTGAATCATTGATTCACTCAATGAGTCGACTCAACCCAAAGCGTTTGAACACCAAACAGAAAAATAGTATTACTTACTGTTTTTTTTTTCTTTTTTACAGGAAAACCTAGTTTTAAACCTTTTATGTGTCATCTGTAGTTTTGGGTTATAGTCTAAAATCAGTACAGCAGGTATATGATGATGAATTGTTCTCTTCATTAGTGATCTCAGTCATGTTTAATGTTCTGTTCTACAGAGGAAGTACCCGATGCACTACAAAATCGCGCTCATCATTAACTACCTGGGACACTGCATATCAGTGGGAGCTCTCGTTGTGGCCTTCATCCTGTTCCTGTGCTTAAGGTGAGCTCTTATAACATCCGTAACAACAGGGTTTTTTCTTTTTAATGTATTCAGTCTATTGTGTGGTCACTACCAGGTTATTACTCATTACTGCAGTTCAGTATGTTTCAGTTCCTGCTCTTTACGCTCAGACTCGCAATGTTCTTTAAATGTTCTGATCTAAATCCTCCTTCCTCTATAATAGACCCGTAATAAACCAGCATGAACTTCGTCATTAGTTTCCTGAGTGAGGGTCTGTCTCTCTCAGAGTGATCCAGATAGAGCGAGTGCATTTCCTCGATGTTAAGTGTCGTCTCGTGGCCTAATGAGGTCGTAATAAAGAGCCGCTGCAAGGAAAACGAACATTAGGGCTGAAGTGTAGCGTCTGGATCCCTTTCAGATGGATGTTCTACAGATTTAGAGCTCTGATATCTAAATCCATCTGTTTCTGAATTCTAATAAAATGGACTTCTATTAGAAAGTTGTAGTAAAACATGATAATGAGTATTTTCCCAGCTTTTCCCAAATACAGCGCTTTTAGCCAATGCTCCCAACAGGCTTTTAATGCTAATACAATATTTTCTACACTATAAGGAGCACTTAAAATCCTTTAATTTTCCCCAAAATCATCAGAGCTTCTTATGTATGAATTCTACCAGTCAGGTATTAATGAGCAGTAAATCCACTCCACTGAAGTACAGAGTTATACAGGAGTTTCAGTTCAGTTCTCCAGCACCGAGACTGGAGCAGTATTAGCATTAGCATTAGCCGCTAACCCCTATTTCCCTTTTCGGAGATGAGTAATAATGGCCTGTTGCCTGCTCCCAACACCAGATAGCACTGCTGGAGCAGCATTAGCATTAGCCACTAACCGCGCTACGTGCTAGCTTTTAGCACTTAGAATTGTACCATATTTTTTGCACTATAAGGTGCACCGGATTATAGGGCTGCAACTAATGATTATTTTGGTAGTTGAATAAAATCTGATGATTCTTTTTTTTTTTTTTTTAGATTTAGTTGATTAGTCAACAGTTATTTATTTTGTCTTTCATTTCTAAAAACAATAAAAACAGCTGAACATGAGATTTAAAAGGCTTTTAAATGTCCGGATGTTGTTTAAACGTGGAAAGTACTGACATTTAGTGAGTAAATATGTAAACTGTTGTGTTTGGTCACTTTTGGAGACACAGAATAGGTTGAGTGTAAACTGTGTGAGCGAGAAATTTACCCTTTATCTCCCATCTGTTACAAATTAAAGATTAGTCGACAATGAAATATGTAGTTGACATTTTTTAATAATCAACATTGTCGATTTTATCAACTAATCATTGCAGCCCTACCGGATTATAAAGTGTACTATCGATGAACGTCTATTTTCTGGTCTATTTTCATACATAAGGTGCACCAGATTATAATGCGCATTATAAGAGACACGATAAGAAATTTCTAATTCAGCAGGTCTCACTGCTGGGTGGTGGGATGGGTAAGCAAAACTAAAAAAAATATTTATTTTAAAGTCAAACTGGATGTTAATCTACTCAGATTTCTCTCCTGAAAAACTGTTTATTTGGGTGAGTAAAGCACTTCTGTTTATTTACTGTAAGCTTAGATTCCCTAATTTCTCCAGCACTAAGGCTGGAGCATTAGCATTAGCCGCTAAACGCTAGCGGTTTATATCGAATGCTGCAGACAGTGCTACACTGAAGAACCCTGAAGAATCTGTTCATCCCACATAGCTTGTTTTAGCTTGGTAAATGCCCAGACTACAGTCCAATATACTTACCTCTAAACAGCAAAAGAGCTAGCACGGCTAATGCTAATGCTGCTCCAGCAGTGCTAGCTAGGGTTAGCAGCAATTGCAAATCTGATAAAATTCTTGTATTTTGTTAATATCTCAGTTAGGTGTGTCCCATATTATATTGTATACAATAATAAAAAATAATTTTAATTTTGTTGCAGTAGTGTATTTGACAGGAAATGCTGTAGCAAAGAGAGGATGGGAGAGAAGGTGCAAATGCAAGTAATTTATTAAAAATATAAACAACGAAACAAAAAAGAACTAGAAATAAAGAGAAATAAATCAAAACGTAGAAACAAGGAATACGCTGAGTAGAAACTAAGAAAACCAACAACCTAACAGACGTGAATATGCAAATAATAAAGGAAACAGGAAACACCTGGGGAACAGGTAACGAGGGGGCGGAGCTACAAATGAATACAGGTGTAAACACTAAAGGCGGGCAGATAAAACTCGGAGATAGAACAGGACAGACTCAATCAATCAATAAATCAATCAATCAATCAATCAATCAATCAATCAACCTTTATTTTCTCTCTGTAAATATATAGAGGGTAACCCTCATTTTCAATGTAGCCGAGCTTACATAGAGTTACAGTTAAATTTAAATTATAAAAACAAGCGAAAAATGTAATAATTTTTTAATTATGAAATTAATTACGATGAATTAATTACGAAAATATTCAATAATTCAAAATTAAAGAATATGCAAACAGGCTAAAATGTAGAGCAATAAAACAGAGATAAATATGTAGAATAATAAAATATATATATAGACACAGTTAAAAAATTAAGGACTAAAATTACCACAATTATAAAAATGCAAATGATCATAATAATAATAATAATAAGTAAATAATATATAAAAAAATAAAAGGAAGAAAATAAATGAAATAAAAATATAAAAGGCCAAAAGTAAAGGCAGTAACAAAAAAAATAAAAGGAATGAAATGAATAAAATAAGTAAAATAAAAGAGCTAAATGGTAAAACTTAAAATTAGATAAAAAAGAATAATAATTAAAATAAACTCAACTTAAACAGTTGCAGGCTGCTTGAGGGTGGTTAGATATTAAAAGTTTTAAATGATTAAGTGACTTTAATCCTTTAATTTTAGGGCCTTATCGCCCCTGCAGCTCTGTGGTGGTTTATCTTTTGTCTGTGGGGTTTGGTCCTCCTGTTTGTTAGTGTGTGTGATGTTCTGCAGAAGAGGACACTTGTTGATGTATTCCTATAATTATGTGTTTAATTCATGTTGTAAACGATGTAAATGATCAAACTCTGCTCTGTGTTTCTCTCCGACTGCAGGAGCATCCGGTGCCTTCGCAACGTCATTCACTGGAATTTAATCACCACCTTCATCCTGAGGAACGTGATGTGGTTCCTACTGCAGCTGATCGACCACAACATCCACGAGAGGAACGAGGTGAGTTTTACACACACACACACACACACACACACACTCGTCCCAGCGCGACAGCTGCTTATGACTCAGTCCTGCTCTCGCGCTGCCTCTCAAACCCCGTCGTCACTGTAATGAATAGCAGTGTGTCAGCTCACAGTCTCGTCTGCAGAGCGCCGTGTCTCACCTGCGACTTTTTATTAATAAAGCTGCTTAAAGAAGCACATTCCTTTATTTATACAGGTTTTTATCAGAATACTGTTCTTTCAGTATTCTATAAATAACTAAACTACACTGAAAGCATATTTTCCGCTTTCTTTTTTTCACTTTTCATTTTTAATTCTCCTCAAGCTGCACAACAGTTACTGGAAACGTGGTTCACCAACAGTTGCAGACATTCCAAATAGTTCCCAAAGACCTTGGTTAATTTCAAAGAAAGTTTTATTTACTTTTATTATTTTAGTTAACGTGTTATTTAACAGTGACAGGGTGGAATTAAGCTTAATGTAAAGAAAATATATGAGTAAAATATGAAGTGTTTTCAGTCCCTTGAAAATAAAACAGTGTAAAGTTTGTGATGCCACTAATGTGTATATATATATATATATATAAATCATTGTTCTCAAATGGAAAAAAACAAGTGTCTCCAAAACAGTAACTTTACAGGAGAGAGAAAAAAACCTTCTAAAAGTTCAATAGAAGTCAATGTAAAAAGATATATATATATATATATATATATATATATATATATATATATATATGAGTGAGCCTCGTGTTAGGGGCATTAGCGACCCCGGTGATTGGGTGGTTGGGTGTGGAGTGTAAGTGAGTGTTGCGCTAGAAGCTTTAGTGAGCATTGTGCAAGCGGCATTAGCGAAAGTGTTTAGTAAATTGTTGTGCTCGTTGCATTAGCGAGCATCATGCTAGTGGCGTTTGCGAGTGTCATTCTAGCGGTGTTAGCGAGCATCTTGCTACCGGCATTGGTGAGTGTCTTGCTTATAGTGTTAGCAAGCATTGTACTAGATGCGTTAGCAAGTCTCATGCTAATGCCGTTAGCGAGCATCGTGCTGGCGTTGTTAGTGAGCGTGATGCTAGTGGTGGTAGCAGGCATTGTGCTCCCGTTGTTAATGAGCCCCATGCTAGTGGAATAAGTGACCATCGTTCTGGCATTTTTAGTGAACGTCATGCTAGCTGCATTAGTGAGTATCATGCTAGTGGCGTAAGCAAACATCATGCTGGCGTTGTTAGTGAGCATCATGCAAGCTCCGTTAGTGAGCGTCATGCTAGTGACGTAAGCAAGCATCGTGCTGGTGTTAATGAGCGTCATGCTAGCTGCGTTAGTGAGCATCATGCTGGTGGCATTAGCGAGTATTGTGCTTGCGGTGTTAGCGAGCGGCATGCTAGCTGCGTTAGTGAGCATCATGCTGGTGGCATTAGCGAGTATTGTGCTTGCGGTGTTAGCGAGCGGCATGCTAGCTGCGTTAGTGAGCATCATGCTGGAGGCATTAGCGAGTATTGTGCTTGCGGTGTTAGCGAGCGGCATGCTAGCTGCGTTAGTGAGCATCATGCTAGTGGAGTAAGTGAGCATTGTGCTGGTGTTTGTAAGTGAGTGTCATGCTAGTGGCATTAGCGAGCATCATGCTAGTAGCATTAGTAAGTATCGTGCTAGCGGGGTTAGTGAGCGTCATGCTAGTGGCGTAAGCTGGCATCATGCTGGTGGCATTAGTGAGTATCGCGCTAGCGGTGTTAGCGGGCGGCATGCTAGTGGCATTAGCATGCATCATGCTAGCTGCGCTAGCAAGTGTTATGCTAGTGGCATTAGCTAGAATCGTTTGGAAATACATCAAAATAAACCCCCCAGAACAAGACCAGCAAAAGACCTTAAAACAAGATAAATAAGCTGAAGTTTTTAATACAGGATAAGGAATAATAATACCACAGCTAAATAAAGGATTAATACAAAAATCTTTCTTTTGATTTTTTTTTTCTTTTGAAAAATCTTTAGTTTTGATATTTGTGGTGAAAAAAATTAGTCTGGATCAAGTTGATTAGCGAGTTTTAATTGGGGGAAACTCAGAATACATTATAATAGCCAACATTTTAGCGTATTTTTATTTTTATTTTTTATTTTTAAGAACTGCTGCAGGGTTTCTGGCACAGCTTTTCCTCCATGTTCAACAATAACACTGCTGAACAGAACCACACAGAACCAGGGTTCCCACGGGTTCTTAAACAAGTCTTAAAATATCTTAAATTAAAATCTGAGGAATTAAGGTCTTAAATTGTCTTAACCCTCCTGTTATGTTCATTTGTCAAAAGATACCTAAAAAAAATATCCTAACAATACTAACGCCATTACTATTTATTACCAATATAATCAATATTTAGTGAAACTGTGTTCCTTACCTCTAACAGGTAATGCTTTAATTAGGATAATTCACTCGTTTTTTTTTTGTTTTTTTTAAATACGTTCAAACTTTTTTTTTAATGTTTTCCTACTTTATTACTTTTAAAAAAACTAACATATAAAACAATAGTTTTACATAACATTGGATAAAATATGTGAGATGAACAATTTTCATATTATATGTTGATTACATTGATTAAGGCAAGAAGAAGACATTTTATACTGAAAAAATACTTTTACGTAACAAAACAGAAAGGTTAAATTCACTGTAAATTTGCTGTAGGTATTGAATTTTCAGACGGTGCATTTAATGCCGGTGGAAAAGAACATACTACTGTCAGCGGCGAGTTAGCTAACATTACCGGGAAGAGACCTAAGACTAGCAGGGAGCTAGATAGCATTACCATGAGAGAACTAAGGCTAGCAGAGCTAACATTAGCGTCGAGCTAGCTAACAAACTTATGTCAAAGGAGAGTTAGCTTACATAACCGGGAAGAGACCTAAGGCTAGCAGGGAGCTAGCTAACATTAGCGGTAAACTAGCTAACATTACCATGAGAGAACTAAGGCTAGCAGAGCTAACATTAGCGTCGAGCTAGCTAACAAACTTATGTCAAAGGAGAGTTAGCTTACATAACCGGGAAGAGACCTAAGACTAGCAGGGAGCTAGATAACATTACCATGAGAGAACTAAGGCTAGCAGAGCTAACATTAGCGTCGAGCTAGCTAACATACTAATGTCAAAGGAGAGTTAGCTTACATAACTGGGAAGAGACCTAAGGCTAGCAGGGAGCTAGCTAACATTAGCGGTAAACTAGCTAACATTACCATGAGAGAACTAAGGCTAGCAGAGCTAACATTAGCGGCGAGCTAGCTAACATACTCATCTCAGCGGCGAGTAAGCTTCATTACCAGGGAAAGAAGTAAGGTTAGCGAAGAACTGGCTAACATTAGCCGAGAGCTACCTAACATAACTTTAGCGACAATCTAACTAAATTACTAATGTTGGCAGCAGGTTGTAACAGAATAAAAAAAAATTATAACAAATAGGGTACCACTTCCTATGAACCCTGTATTAATAATACATTATGACATATAATATGACATGCGTAATACCTTATAATGACTGTAATAAGCCTGTATAATAACTCATAAGTACTTACAGAGATATTCATAACACATTATAAACTACAAGTAAAGGGTTTATGAAGAAAGTGCTTGTAATAGATAGATAGATAGATACTTTATTGAAATTTTGGAAATGCACTATACCAGAGATTTTGTATATTTTGGTATAATGCATTATAATATGCAGCTATTATTTCTCAAATTAAGCTTTTATGTAAGTGCATAACACATTATAAAGCCTTATATACAGTCATTACTGTTAAGTGAGGCATAATAAAATTTCTACATTTTACATGTTTAAAAAGCATATGAAAACTCACCACTTAAAGTCAGTAATGACTGTACTGTATATAAGGCTTTATAATGTGTTATGCACTTATATAAAAGCTTAATTTGAGAAATCACAGCTGCATATTATAATGCATTATACCAAAATATACCAAATATGTGTTATAGTGCATTACTAAACACATTGTTCAATGTTCTTATGAACAGATATTATAAGGCATTACAAGACCTTTCTTTATAAACGCTTATGTTTGTAGTTTATAATGTGTTATAAATGTCGCTGTAAGTACTTATGAGTTATTATACAGGCTTATTACAGTTCTGCAGGTTGTGCAGTAGGGGTGCACTATACACCGTCACCAACAGCGTGATATGGTCATTTCTGCATGACCGATACGTCCTGCTAAACTTCAGCAGCAGGACGAGACCCTCCCGCCTCGTAACCTCTGTATGGTAGAGTTTCTCCAGGCTGTTGTGATGCACAGGGCAGGGCAGAAACGTGGCTTTAAAATGGTCTGAAATGAAAATTTGATGAGTTGAGGCTGCAGGTAATCACACACTGCTCACAGGACCACCAGCATGACGTTAGACCGCGAGACACGGCCCTTTAAAAGCTGCAGTGAAACAAGACACGTCAACAACTGTGCCGCACAGATAACCAACCTAATAAGAAGTTATTTCCACCAAAACGTTGTTTTCCAGCCAAGAAAATACAATTTCTAAAACAATAACATGCAGCGTGAGGCTTATTACGACCACATCAGACGCATTTCTCACCGTGTCCTCACACACGGAGCGCCGAGAGCTGAAATAACTCGTATTCTGTTCATAAAGAATATATTTCAGCACATGCTTATGACTTGTTTCTCCGTATGCTCTTAAGACTCTTAAACCTACCTCAGAAATAACCATGCACCTTAACTCTCTATACGTTTACATTTCAAAGACATTTCTCAGAGGCCTGTGTTCACTTTACTGCAAAAATGTTATAATTGCACTAGTGAACTTTTTGCATATATACACTTTTTTTCATATTCCACTGCTGAAGATAACGTGTACTTACTTGTAAATAATATCCATAGCACATTACTGTTTTCACGTATATATTTCCATCCTGGATGTAAATTTAACACCAGTTTAATATTTATATTTACTTAATTTCTTTCTTTATTGTATATTTTCTACTAGGGATGGGCGATATGGCTCTAAAATAATATCACAATATTTCAGGGTATTTATGCGATAAAGATATACTTGGCAATATAGGAAAAATTTCAGGAATATAGTATAATAGTATAACAGTATAATTATAGTGTGGCAAAAAAAAAATAAAGTATAAAATAATATAATGCAGCAAAAATATTGCAATATTGCAAACTGCAAACAAAAACTCTAAACTAAAACAATTATACAATAAATACACTTAAAACTTCACAGTAAATAATGGACTACTTTTAAGACAGAACAGCCCTATTATCACAATATGGATTTTTAATATCATGATATTTCTGTGTCACGATATATTGTATACGATATAATATTGCCCACCCCTATTTTCTACTTTTATATTTATGCGGCATACTTGGCAGGGAGCAATGAAAGAACTCATTGTTCTCCTCCACCAGTCTTACACACTGCTTTTGGATAACTGGATAGCTTTACACCTGGTCCAAAAATCAAGCAGTTCAGCTTGGTTTGATGGCTCTCCGATTTTGTTCCAGAGCTGTAAATATATATGTGTTTATACATATATTATATTTAAGTCTAACCTGGGGTTTTAATGGCTGATCCTCCTCTCTTCTCTTCTTTTGTAGCCCTGGTGTCGCCTCATAACGACCATCTACAATTACTTCGTGGTGACAAATTTTTTCTGGATGTTTGTGGAGGGATGTTATCTGCACACGGCCATCGTGATGACCTACTCCACAGACAAGCTCCGCAAATGGGTCTTCCTCTTCATCGGATGGTGTGAGTACAGCTTTCCCCCACAGCTTTACAATGCTGTTATGATGCTTTCATTTAAAAAAAAAAGATGCTTCTCCATCAGCAGCCGGAGTCTGAGAGAGAGAGAGAGAGAGAGAGAGAGAATGAGAGAGAGAGTACAGTAGGTCATGCTGTTTCTCCATCAGCAGCCGGAGTCTGAGAGAGAGAGAGAGAATGAGAGACGTAACAGAGGGGTCGTAACAGAGAGTACAGTAGGTCGTGCTGCTGTTCCTCCATCAGCAGCCGGAGTCTGAGAGAGAGAGAGAGAGTACAGTAGGTTGTGCTTTTTTACCATCAGCATCCGGAGTCTGAGAGAGAGAGAGAGAGAGAGAGAGAGAGAGTACAGTAGGTCATGCTGCTGTTCCTCCATCAGCATCCGGAGTCTGAGAGAGAGAGAGAGAGAGAGAGAGAGAGTGTACAGTAGGTCATGCTGCTTCTCCATCAGCAGCCGGAGTCTGAGAGAGAGAGAGAGAGAGAGAGAGTACAGTAGGTCGTGCTTTTTTACCATCAGCATCCGGAGTCTGAGAGAGAGAGAGAGAGAGAGAGAGAGTACAGTAGGTCATGCTGCTGTTCCTCCATCAGCAGCCGGAGTCTGAGAGAGAGAGAGAGAGAGAGAGAGAGAGAGTACAGTAGGTCATGCTGCTTCTCCATCAGCAACCAGAGTCAGAGAGAGAACACACACACAAACAATTTTGGTTAATTTGTCTCATTACCTACACTTATTAATTATATTATGCTTTTATTATTATTATTATTTATTTATTTATATATTATAATTGTATTTTTATTTTATATTTTATATATTTTTGCATTGTTTTAAAATGTAGAATCTGTTCTGTTCTGTTCTACACTTTAGAAATTGTTAATCTCTGAATCAGTTCAATATTCTTCCACTTTTACTTTACTGTTAAGATTGTGTAACTCAAGTAGGGTTGCAGCGGTAACCGGTTTCACGGTATACCATGGTATTAAAATGCACGGTTATCATACCGTGTGTGTTTGCTTATTACCGGTAAAACGCAAGCCAGCGGAGAAACTCACCCGCGCATGGGCAACTCTGCTCCGCTTCAGCTCCTCAGCACACAGCGGTGAGAACGGCAGAACATGCATCAGAATAAACAAATCTCCGTCCGCCTAAAAAAAGGCTAAACTAAAATCAGCAGTGTGGGACTATTTCAGAGACCCGCCGAACGCACCCGAGGATGGTTATCCGATTTATAATCAATGTGGCCGTAAAGTCACAGCTAAAGGTGGACATACGTCAAACCTGTTCTCCCATCTCCAAGAACACCACCCCGCCGCAAAGTATGTGTTTAGTTTATAATTTTAATCTGAACCTAAATAAAACCTCTTTGTAGTCGTGCACAGCCCATGCGGTAAGCGCCCGCAAAAGCGCTGAGTTATCCGAAATTTGGGCACGCAGGTACAGGCGTGAAGTGCGTGCTACGATGGATTCACGTGTCCGTGTAAAGGTCCTGGCCGGACTGGATGTGAAAGACGCCATTCATTTACATGCGTTCATTTTCAAATTCTGACGTGCCTGTTTTTCATATGTTAAAACCAGACTCGCTGTGAAAGCCTTAAAATAGAAATCTCTACTGTGAGGATCACGTCAGAAATAAATCATGTCAGAGAGAGAGTACAGTACGTCATGCTGCTTCTCCATCAGCAACCAGAGTCCGAGAGAGAGTACAGTAGGTCCGAGGGGTCCTATACTGTTGGCAGTAAACTAAACGATCTGTATGCAGCGATCACCCACGCGTTCACCATCATTACCACCATCCAGCTCCACACCAGCGTGCTCACCCTCATTAGCATACCATCAGGAGTGAACTGAGGCAGATGTGCAGTTGTGATGGAGGTCTCTGGGTATGATGTTGATGAATTTCGTATTCAGAACTTCTGCTTTTCACTCAGGAGCTACAGATGGATTAGTGTGGAAATGCTTGTTTAACAGCATTCGGAGAACTCCTGCAATCTTACAGTAGATCATGCAGCTTCTCCTTCAGCAGCCGGAGTCAGAGAGAGAGAGAGACAGAGAGAGAGACAGAGAGAGAGACAGAGAGAGAGACAGAGAGAGAGACAGAGAGAGAGACAGAGAGAGAGACAGAGAGAGAGACAGAGAGAGAGACAGAGACAGAGAGAGAGAGAGAGAGAGAGAGAGAGAGTACAGTAGATCATTCTGCTTCTCCATCAGCAGCCAGAGTCAGAGAGAGAGAGTACAGTACACTATTAGCTCCCTCTGTAAAACAACAGATGTGATGTAGTGTGATTTCAATACTGTGGGAGGGGAAAACAATGAAAGAGGCAAGAACGCTTCATGTACTGTTACTGGTTGAAATACTTTGTTTTCTGGTAGAAATACTTTATTTTCTGGTAGAAATACTTTATTTTCTGGTAGTTAATGTAGTTAATGCCTGTACTGCATAAGACAGTGAAATGTAAACTGTGAATTAAAGGTGGACAACATGGTCCTAAAATAATATCACCATATTTTTTTGTGGCAAGATGACAAAACACTGAATAAAAAAAATAAATAAGTAAAAATACACTACTGCAACAAAACTAACCTAAAAATGTATTATTGCATATATATTACACGCCACTAACTGAGATATAAAAAAAGACAAGAATTTTATCAGATTTGTAACAGAAGTCAATGATCCAGAATATCATGATACTAATAATAATAATTCTCTCCATATATCTGCATATATCCAGGATTAAAGTAATAAATGATAAATGATACTGGACAGATATAATCTATAGTCTCTAGGTAGATATATAATGGGAAATGAGAACAGTGTGAGTTGTGATGATGTGATAATTAGGGGTGATATGGTGATATGGCACCATATTTCAGGATATAATATCGTTCACCATATTCAAAAATGTTGACAGTAATATTGTGTATGATATGAAATGGCACACCCCTATTGTAAATTTGTCCATATATTGCATCAATCCCACCAGTTCCCTGAAGATCGTAATGAGTTGTAGCACCTTTATTTTAAGAGTGTGATTGATAAGGAAGAGCTGCAGTGCTCAGAATGATTATTAATGAAGTGAAGGGGGGAAAAGAAATGGAAATAGCTGTTTCTAGAAATGGAAAAGAGAGAGAGAAAGATAGAGAGAGGGAGAGAGAGAGGGCTGGCAGGTCTGTTTATCTCTGATGGTGTTTAACTGTCCCCCTCCTATATAACTGCCTGACCGTCAGCTTCACATCATGCACCATGCATTCAAATTCACCAGCAAGCATCCTCCTCACTTCCATACAGCTCAGTGTGTCAGCTAATGCAGCCCCAAATGCAGCCAATGAATTTTCCAAAAAGTCAGCTAATGCAGCCCCAAATGCAGCCAATGAATTCCCCAAAATGTCAGCTAATGCAGCCCCAAATGCAGCCAATGAATTCCCCAAATACAGCCAATGCAGCCCCAAATACAGCCAATGCAGACCTAAATACAGCCAATGCAGCTCCATATGCAGCCAACGCAGCCCCAAATACAGCCAATGCAGCTCCATATGCAGCCAATGCAGACCAAAATACAGCCAATGCAGCCCCGAATACAGTCAATGCAGCCCCAAAAACAGCCAATGCAGCCCCGAATACAGCCAATGCAGCCCCGAATACAGCCAATGCAGCCCCGAATACAGTCAATGCAGCCCCAAAAACAGCCAATGCAGCCCCGAATACAGCCAATGCAGCCCCGAATACAGTCAATGCAGCCCCAAAAACAGCCAATGCAGCCCCGAATACAGCCAATGCAGCCCCAAATACAGTCAACGCAGCTCCATATGCAGCCAATGCAGCCCCAAATACAGCAAATGCAGCTCCAAATGCAAGTCACATCATGCACCATGCATTCAAATTCACCAGCAAGCATCCTCCTCACTTCCATACAGCTCAGCCTCCTCCACATAACAGCAGTGCATACATACAGTCAGGTGTAGTAGTTTTATTGTAAATACTGCATATGTACAGGACATACAGTTACGCTACTCTCCTTCCCAAAAATTACAAGCACAGCAATATAAAAATATAAATCTAAAAGAATGGGAGACACTAAATGTACAATACAACAAGGTCACAGATATAGACATACGTGAGACAAAAGACACAAGACAATAGTGCAGTAGTGATGAGGTGTTAAAAAGGGAATGCAGTATAAGTACAAACAGAACCCGTGTAAACAGTAGTGCAAATATAGAGATATAGAAGCTTAAGGCTGGTGAAATGAAACAAGTGCATACTGTTCTTTAAAGTTTACAGTTGTAGGGGGAATAAAAAATAATGAAAAAACATTCCCCAAAAATGCAACCAATGTAGCCCCATATGCAGCCAATACCGCCCCAAATGTACCTAATGCAACCCTAAATGCAGCCAATGCAGCCCCAAAAAATATAGCCCCCAAAGCAGGCAATGCAGACTTAATTACAGCCAATGCAGCTCCATATGCGGCCAATGCAGCTCAATATGCAGCCAATGCAGCTCCATATGCAGCCAATGCAGCTCCATATACAGCCAATGCAGCTCAATATACAGCCAATGCAGCTCAATATACAGCCAATGCAGCTCCATATACAGCCAATGCAGCTCTATATGCAGCCAATGCAGCTCCATATGCAGCCAATGAATTCCCCAAAAAGTCAGCTAATGTAGCTCCATGTGCAGCCAGTGAATTCCCCAAAAAGGCACCCAATGCAACCCCAAATGCAGCCAATGAATTCCCCAAAAAGTCAGCTAATGTAGCTCCATGTGCAGCCAGTGAATTCCCCAAAAAGGCACCCAATGCAACCCCAAATGCAGCCAATGAATTCCCCAAATAGTCAGCCAATGCAACCCAAATGCAGCCAATGAATTCCCCAAAAAGTCAGCCAATGCAACCCAAATGCAGCCAATAAATTCCCCAAAATGTCAGCTAATGCAGCCCCAAATGGAGCCAATGAATTCCCCAAAATGTCAGCTAATGCAGCCCCAAATGCAGCCAATGAATTTTCCAAAATGTCAGCTAATGCAGCCCCAAATGGAGCCAATGAATTCCCCAAAATGTCAGCTAATGCAGCCCCAAATGCAGCCAATGAATTTTCCAAAAAGTCAGCTAATGCAGCCCCAAATGCAGCCAATGAATTCCCCAAAATGTCAGCTAATGCAGCCCCAAATGCAGCCAATGAATTCCCCAAATACAGCCAATGCTGCCCCAAATACAGCCAATGCAGACCTAAATACAGCCAATGCAGCTCCATATGCAGCCAATGCAGCCCCAAATACAGCCAATGCAGCTCCATATGCAGCCAATGCAAACCAAAATACAGCCAATGCAGCCCCGAATACAGTCAATGCAGCCCCAAAAACAGCCAATGCAGCCCCGAATACAGCCAATGCAGCCCCAAATACAGTCAACGCAGCTCCATATGCAGCCAATGCAGCCCCAAATACAGCAAATGCAGCTCCAAATGCAAGTCAATGCGGCCCCAAATACAGCCAATGCAGCTCCATATACAGCCAATGCAGCCCCAAATACAGCCAATGCAGCTCCATATGCAGCTAGTGAATTCCCCAAAAAGTCAGCCAATGCAACCCCAAATGGAGCCAATGGATTCCCCAAAATGTCAGCTAATGCAGCCCCAAATGCAGCCAATGAATTTTCCAAAAAGTCAGCTAATGCAGCCCCAAATGCAGCCAATGAATTCCCCAAAATGTCAGCTAATGCAGCCCCAAATGCAGCCAATGAATTCCCCAAATACAGCCAATGCAGCCCCAAATACAGCCAATGCAGACCTAAATACAGCCAATGCAGCTCCATATGCAGCCAATGCAGCCCCAAATACAGCCAATGCATCTCCATATGCAGCCAATGCAGCCCCAAATACAGTCAACGCAGCTCCATATGCAGCCAATGCAGCCCCAAATACAGCAAATGCAGCTCCAAATGCAAGTCAATGCGACCCCAAATGCAGCCAATGCAGCTCCATATACAGCCAATGCAGCCCCAAATACAGCCAATGCAGCTCCATATGCAGCCAGTGAATTCCCCAAAAAGTCAGCCAATGCAACCCCAAATGGAGCCAATGAATTCCCAAAAAAAGGCACCCAATACAGCCCCAAATGCAGCCAATGCAGCCCCAAAGATGTTGCCTCAAATGCAGACTGCTTCTACAAACAGTAGTGCATAATGCATACATTGCATCATTAGCAATTTAGATTGGCTAAAACGTGTTTAGCCGATTTTAATTCTTAATATTTTTTTTATTGTTTGTTTAAACATCTGTAAGCCTCCAGCATCACATCTATACCTGTTGCAGTCTGCTCTGTGTGTATGAAGGCACTATTATTGATGTTATTGATCATTGCGTGACTGGCTTTGGCATTGGTGATATTTATTCTTACATAAAAAAAACAGGCAAAGAAACACTACGGTCAATATTAAGGTCAGATGGTACCACTTTAAAATAAGACTACCTTTATAAAGGGTTCATAAATGGTTTACAATTCGTTTATTAATGGTTACTAATTAGGTTGTAAATGCCTTAAAAATCATTAATAATCAGTTATGTGGCTGTGGGTTTACTATTTGGCAAACAGCAGGTCTACATACATTTCTGCGTATGTGTTATAACTGATTATTAATGATTTTTAAGCCATTTACAACCTAATTAGTAAAAATTAATAAGCTAAACCATTTATAAACCCTTTGTAAAGGTAGTCTTATTTTAAAGTGGTACCGGTCAGATAAATTGATTTAAACCAGGCTCATATAGTGTACAATAAGTCAATAACATAATTATTACCTTTGTCATGATTATGGCTGGGTATCATTTTGAAATGTTCAATACCGATATGATGCCGATATGATTCGGGATTAATACTTTTTTCAATACCTTTTTTCTCAATTGTAACAAAATAAAAAACAAAAATCAAAAACTATTCAGCCAACATAAATAATCTCATTCTCATAGTGTCACCATGAGAGACTCCAACTTTCTGAAATGTGTTGCATCGAAAATGAATAATGAGCATTTATGTTAGTGTTGATAATGTATGTATATATGTATATATGTATGTATGTATGTATATATGTATGTATATATACTGTATATGTATATGTATGTATGTATATATGTATGTATATATATATATATATATATATATACACTAAGAAAAGTAAGTACAGATTTGTACTTAAAAGGGTACAAAGCTTGTCGCTGGGGCTGTACCTTATATCGAGGTACAAAAAAGTACCTTTCAGTGAAAGTCCTTTTTTGTACCCATGGTTTTTGTGCCAGTAAAGATTATAAAGATTATAAACATTATCATCAACTGAATATGGCTCAAAAACTTGAGGATCGAAAATTGTCTGGCTTTCAAATGAAAAATTTGCAATTAAAATATATATTGTTTATTAGTACAGTGGTACAGAATACTGAATGTACCTTTTGTCTGCTTAAATGGTACAAATTTGTACTTATTGCTGGTAGAAATTACTTTGTACTTCAGAGGGAACAAAATTGACCCTGTAAAGACCAATATTGTACCTTTGAGGGTACAATTATGAAGAGTGTACCTTTGAGTACAAAAAAGTACTCATATCGTACCTCTGTTTTTTAGAGTGTATATATATATATATATATATATATATATATATATATATATATATATATATATATATATATATATATATATATATGTGTGTGTGTATTCTGTAGTAACGAGACATTTTTCAATCTGTACCTTTTTGGTATAAAATTTCCATAGCCCTAGCCCTAATCTCAACAGTATAGTATTATTAAATCATACCATAAATAATATTGAACTTGTGTGTGAACAGTTCTTGTTAATTGGAAGCTCAGGTCAATTAATCAATTAGTAAAATCAGCCCGGTTTCTTTTAATATTGTATAGTTTGTTGTGATGTTTTCCTTCTAAAAGGAAGCCACAAATATCTGAACATGCGCCGCTAATCACCGCTAATCACCGCTAGCTGCAGAGCTCCGCTCTCTCCATTACATTATAACCGGCAGGTGAAATAAAAGCCCTGGTCCGGCCGCAGTGATTACACCCATTACAGCTCCGCTCTGTCAGTCTGAGCTCATCCATACTGACATCACATTCTTCCAGAGATCCAAACACACCCCCGACCCCCGACCCCCGACCCGCCAGCACCGGCGGAGCAGAAGCCCCGCGGATCTGTAGAGAGGGTGAAATCGGAGGCGGCGTGAGCGTGAATCTGCTTTTGTCTCACTTTCAATTGCTAATCAAAGGGGCTGAGACTGGTGTCATGAAGTTCAGCCCACACAGAGCCTCTACAGAGCCCCAGCAGATCAGATAATTCACTCCTTATTCTCTCCTCACGCTCTGATCTCAGGGGCGTTCAGATCAGCAGGCCTGCAACACAAAGCTGCACTGTTGTTTTATATATATATATATATATATATATATATATATATATATATATATATATATATATATATAAAACCTGAATCAACATCATATATAAAAGCTTAGGTTCAAACCTGGGTTTAATCCAATAGTATAGTATACAGTATAGTATAGTATAGTATTTAAACAAATACAGAACAGTCCAGAGTAGAACTGTAGGATAAAAAGTGCAGTCATGCAATTATAAAAAGATCTTATTAATTATTCTAAATGACTTAAAATTAAATGCCTTAATTAATGCAAAGTATTTAAACTCAAATGAATTTTAGCTGAGGAGCAAATGAATGAATGAATAACTGGCATAGATCTAAAAGGTAGAGAGCTGGGTCAAGTGAGATTGATTGAGAGTGATTCTCAATTTAGATTTTTATTTCATACATTACTTCATTTTTTTTATTTGTAAACTACATAGAAGGTGTTCATATTAATGAAATAAATAATCCTGTTTAACCACACACATGTAGTCTGGATTAAGTGCTAGAATCTGTCCCAATTGCTTTGGTTAAATGAAGCAATAACTGGGTAATTGCTTGGGTAATAACTTGGGGTTAATTACTGTAAGCGTATTTATACTTGTTTTTTATATAAGATATGAAGTTATAGATCACATGTTGAGGGCTGTGGTGGAGTGTGTATAGTATAGTAGAGTATAGTAGAGTACAGTATAGTATAGTACAGTATAGTACAGTATAGTAGAGTATAGTAGAGCATAGTAGAATACAGTATAGAAGAGTATAGTATAGTAGAGTAGAGTACTAGAGTAGAGTACAGTAGAGTAGAGTACAGTAGAGTAGAGTAGAGTAGAGTACAGTATAGCAGAGTATAGTAGAGTATAGTACAGTAGAGTAGAGTTTAATAGAGTAGAGTACAGTATAGAAGAGTAGAGCATAGTAGAGTATAGTAGAGTATAGTATACTAGAGTACAGTATAGTAGAGTACAGTATAGTAGAGTACAGTATAGTAGAGTATCGTAGAGTACAGTATAGTACAGTATAGTAGAGTACAGTATAGAGGAGTACAGTGTAGTAGAGTACAGTAGAGTACAGTATAGTAGTGTACAGTATAGTAGAGTACAGTAGAGTAGAGTTTAATAGAGTAGAGTAGAGTACAGTAGAGTAGAGTACAGTAGAGTAGAGTTTAATAGAGTAGAGTAGAGTATAGTAGAGTAGAGTACAGTATAGTAGAGTACAGTATAGAAGAGTACAGTGTAGAAGAGTACAGTGTAGAAGAGTAGAGTATAGTAGAGTAGAGTATAGTAGAGTACAGTATAGTAGTGTACAGTATAGGAGAGTATAGTAGAGTATAGTAGAGTACAGTAGAGTAGAGTTTAATAGAGTAGAGTACAGTAGAGTACAGTACAGTAGAGTACAGTATAGTACAGTATAGTAGAGCACAGTAGAGTAGAGTTTAGTAGAGTAGAGTATAGTAGAGTACAGTACAGTAGAGTACAGTAGAGTACAGTAGAGTACAGTAGAGTATAGTAGAGTATAGTAGAGTACAGTAGAGTACAGTAGAGTACAGTAGAGTACAGTATAGTAGAGTATAGTAGAGTAGAGTACAGTAGAGTAGAGTTTAATAGAGTAGAGTACAGTAGAGTACAGTATAGTATAGTAGAGTACAGTAGAGTACAGTAGAGTAGAGTTTAATAGAGTAGAGTACAGTAGAGTACAGTAGAGTACAGTAGAGTACAGTAGAGTATAGTACAGTAGAGTACAGTAGAGTAGAGTTTAATAGAGTAGAGTATAGTAGAGTACAGTACAGTAGAGTTTAATAGAGTAGAGTACAGTAGAGTACAGTAGAGTACAGTATAGTATAGTATAGTATAGTAGAGTATAGTATAGTATAGGGTGCTCTGGGCATTAGGCCGTGCTGCAGCTCGGGGGTTAATTCCAGGGTTTATTCAGGACTGGAGTCGGGCTGTGATTTACCCCGAGGCAGCGGTGACCCACTCATTCAGCCATCAACACATGCATTAAATATCCTCACACACACACACGCAGTGCAGTGCAGTGCAGAGCGAGTGTGTACTCGGGGTCAGATTGAAGGGTGGTCATTCACCTGAGTTAACTCTCGTATGAGGTCATCCTAGAGGATCTTCATCTCTGTAAAAACTCTTATATCTCTATCTATCTAAAAATTATCTTGCACTTGCACAATGCTTAGGAAGGCTAAATATTTACACTGCAATAAATACATTGTCAAACACTAGACAAAATATATGTGAATTCAGATGTATATTCCAGTATTATTAAAAATGATTAAACGTTTCAAAATAAGTGAAGTAAGATTTTAATCAAGCAAAACATTTATTTAATACTTATTATAAGGCTTAAATTTGGACATAAGAACCCGAATAACTCGATCTGCGACTGTTTGTGCTTATTTTGAATCAAGTTACTTAAAATAAGTTGAAAATTCTAAGTAAGACTGATTAAGATTTATTTATTGTTCCCAAAAATAAGCAAAATAATCTAACACTTACACAATGCTTAAGAAAGCAAAAATGTTTACACTGCAAAAATGAATAAAGTGAGACTTAAATCAAGCAAGAAAAAAACAGAATAACTCAATCTGTGACTGCAAAATATCTTTTTATGCTTATTTTAAGTTTAAAATGCTTAAATCCTGGTGATAAGTTAGTGAGACTAATTAAGATCATTATTCCTAAAAGATTGAGGCATATACAGTGAGTCCAAGAAGTATTTGATCCCTTGCTGATTTTCTTCGTTGGCCCACTAATAAAGACATGATCATTCTATACTTTTAATGGTAGATGTATTCTTACATGGAGAGACAGAATATTAAAAAGAAAATCCAGAAAATAAATCTAAGGAATATATATTAATTGATTTGTATTTCATGGAGTGAAATAAGTATTTGATCCCTTAGTATTCATTAGCAGTTCTGGCTTTTACAGACCAGTTAGACACTCCCAATCAACTTGTTACCTGACCTGAAGCCACCTGTTCTCACTAATCACTTGTGTGAAAAACACCTGTCCACAGAATCAGACAGATCACACAGATTTCAAGTCTCCAACATGGGTAAAACCAAAGAGCTGTCACAGGACCTCAGAGTCAGAATTGTTGACCAAGTATGCCAATGATCATTTGAAAGATGAACCAAGTTATTGGGAGAAGGTTTTGTGGTCAGACGAGACCAAAATTGAACTTTTTGGCCTCAACTCCACCCGCCATGTGTGGATGAAGAAAAATGCTGCCTATGACCCCAAGAACACTGTGCCCACCGTCAAGCATGGAGGTGGAAGCATAATGTTTTGGGGGTGTTTCTCTGCCAAGGGTACAGGGCTACCTCACCGCATCACTGGGAAGATGGATGGAGCCATGTACCGCACAATCCTGAGGGACAACCTCCTCCCCTCTGCCAGGGATCTGAAAATGGGCCGTGGTTGGGTCTTCCAACATGATAACGACCCTAAACATACAGCAAAGGCAACAAAGGATTGGCTCAAGAAAAATCACATTAAGGTCATGGAGTGGCCCAGCCAGTCGCCAGACCTCAATCCGATCGAAAATCTATGGAGGGAGCTGAAGGTCAGAGTTGCCAAGCGACAGCCCACCAACCTTCATGATTTAGAGAGGATCTGCAAAGAAGAGTGGGCCAAAATTCCCCCTGGTGTGTGTGCTAAACTTGTGGTTAACTACAACAAATGTCTCACCGCTGTGCTTGCAAACAAAGGCTTTGCCACTAAGTATTGAGTGTGTTTGGCAAGAGGGATCAAATACTTATTTTCCTCATTGAAATACAAATTAATTAAAATATATTCTTTAAAATTATATTCTGGATTTTTGTCTTGATATTCTGTCTCTCCATGTTAGAATATATCTACCATTAAAAGTGCAGAAGGATAGTGTCTTTATTAGTGGGCAAACAAAGAAAATCAGCAAGGGATCAAATACTTCTTGGACTCACTGTATATGCCAATATTATAAAAAAAAAAACTGCCAATAGTGTAAGCAAATTTGTCTTAGTACGATTTCTTAAAATATGATCAACCTCAAAGTTTCAAAATGAATAAAGTAAGACTTAAATAAAGCAAAACACTCATTTATTACCTATTAAATATTTATTACTTATTATTATTATTATTATTAAAACTTATTTGGCTTAAATTTGGACAGAGGAACCAGAATAACTCAATCTGTGGCTGTTTGTTAATCTCAAAGTTCTAAAATGAAAGTATTTAATCAAGCAAAACACTTATTTAATATGTAATATTTGGCTTATATTTGGACATAAAACCACAATAATCTGACTGGTGATTTTTTATGCTTACTTTGAGTCAAGTTACATAAAATAAGGTGAATAAATCTTATTCAAGACTAAATAAGATTTATTTATTATTCTTAAAATAAGCTAAATAATCTCACACTGACACAATGCTGAATAAGACAAACATTATTATCAGAGTAAAATGAGATTTATTGTTCTGAAATTGTATAATTGCCTTTGCACGCTAATGTTGTGTTGTGTGTTTTAGCGCAGTCAGATCACGCTGTGTATCCAGAGTGTGTTATTTTTGCTTGTCTAAAACAGAGGATTGATGAAGTGGCGTCTCCTAAAATCCAGTGTTTCTCCTCTGAACTAAAATCTCTGTAAGATTCACTTCAGTTTACTGATGTGTTTCCTGGCAACAACCTGCTTACAGACCAGAAATAAACGTGAGGGCGTTTCACTCAGTCCGGTGATGGACAGAGACAGTGTATTTTCTGTCAGAGTTCAGAGTTTGGAGTGAAGTATTATATAGAATTATGGAGTAAAATGTTGGTAAGTGACTTCAGTAACTGTGGTGGTGAATGTGACCTTTCCATTTTCTAAACTCACACTTACCTGAGCTTTCTATCTGCTTCATTCTGCACTCTGGAGTCTATCATTCTGCTGTAAGGTTCATTTCTGGTGATCCTTACTCTAATCACCACTGCAGACTGAACCAAAAAGTAGGCTGGTCCTCACTTGCAGCTCAACGTGAAACACACTGACTCGCTCTCCGGCCACATGCCATCTTATATCGCATCCATGATTTTTCTTTTATCTTGTTTTATTTATTTAATAAGTTTGTGTTTTTTATATATCTAATTTTATATTTTACCTTTTAGCCCTTTTATTTTATTTATTTTTTTTGTTTGTTTTGTTACTGCTTTTACTTTTGACCTATAAGTTTTTATTTCATTTTATTTCATTTTTTTCTTCCTTTTATGTTTTCTTAATATATAAATATTTTTTTTTACTCATTATTATTATTTATTTTAGTCCCATCATTTACATTTTTATAATTGTGGTTATTTTAGTCCTTTATTTTTTGTACGTTTTATTGCTATTATTATTTTTCTGTGCTTAAATTATTCTACGTATTTATCTCTTTGTTTTATTGCTCTACATTTTAGCCTGTTTGCATATCCTTTTATTTCGATTTTTTTTTCTTCTTAGTTAAATCTTACATTGAAAATGAGGGTTACCCTCAATGTATTTACAGAGTGAAAATAAAGGTTGATTGATTGATTTCCTTCAGCTGTCCTTTACTCCATTACCAGACTAAAGCAAAATTCTTTACAGACTGTGAGTCAGTTTACTGTCTTTAGTGGCCATTTTTACAAAACTACAGGTCAGTTATATTTATTCTTCCACCAAAAGAATGAAAAAAATTCTCTAAATTCTCTACACTGCAAAAAATCCATTGGCAAAAACTAGACAAAATATATCCTCCTGAGACCCAGACTTTTGTTTGGTGTGTTTTTTTTACTTCTCCTAGCTGTTTCGGCTTATTAGGACCTAACAAGTATAAAAAACAATGCATAAACAATGTCCTCATATGTGGATTGTAGTTTATTTGACATTTAACTATAATTTTAGCTTTCTTTATTAAGTAATTCAACTAGTTTCAAACATAAAAGCTGATGAGAATTTTTACCTGGCCCATATTTCTGTCTCAACTGGCTGTAGAAACCTTTGTCTGGGATTCCCGCCATCATGTTTTCAATCCACTGAGTGTAATGTTGTCTTGTGACCACTAGATGGTACAGGCAGTGTCTCCATATCAGACCAAAGGCTCAACGTTTAATAAAAAAAAAGGATCAGGTGCAGAGAAGCAGAAATGTAATGTCCACATAAGAGGACGCCGGGTCTCAAGAGGATATGTAAATTAAGATGTTAATGCTTAAATTAAGCAAATCAATCTGCCAATGGGTTGAGCAATTTTTCCTTAATAACATTTCTCAAAATAGTCTCAAAATAAGGGAAATAAGACTTAAATCAAGCAAAAATCCAATATTTGTTACATTTAAATTTGTACACAAGAATAAAAAATGACTTGATTGATTGATTGGCTTTTTGTGCTTATTTTAATTTCAAAATAATTAAAATAAAGGATACAAGTCTAAGTAAGACTGAATAAGATCAGTATTTATACAATCAGTCTACATAATAAAAACAATCTTACACTTAAAAAGACTTATTGCTTTAAAATGAGGTAATTTCACGTGCTAATATTTAGTTTTTTTGCAGTGTAATTGAACGTCAGATTATCATTTTAACACCATATTTTAAATCGCTGATAAAATCTGACAAAAACCTAATTAAAAGTTTTAGCGTTTGACTCAAAAATGCACAAAAAAGGATTTTCTCTGGCTGCTGCGCTTGCGCAGATCTCCATATTGAAGGAAGGCTTCCCCAACAACATGCTGACCCTCCTTCAGTCACAGCGAAAGCAGCAAGCTGATTGGTTCTATTTTGTTGAATGACAATCATATTTTAACCAGTAGTTGGTCTTCTCATTTGTTTGAAACTTAATCAAGTCAAGTCAAGTCAAGTAGTTTTATTGTCAATACTGCATATGTACAGGACATACAGAGAATTGAAATTACGTTACTCTCCTTCCCAATTTTACAGCAGGTACAGATAATAGATATAATAAAGGAGAATGGGAGACACTATGAGTACAATACAGCAGGGACACAAATAGACATACATGAGACAAAAAACAAGGTGCAGTGGTGTGGGGGAGGAATAGATATATAAATATAAGTAAATAAGTAAAAAATAGATATATAATTATAATATAAAAGAGTGGGAGACACTATATGTTCAATACAGCAAGACACAATAAACATACGTAAGACAATAGTGCAATATTGATGGTGATTGAGATGGAATGACAGTAAAAATAGTAAATAACAGTAGTGCAAATACGGTATATGGTATATAGCTTAAGGCTGGTAAAGGGAATGGGTGCGTAAGTCCTTAAAGTTCACAGTTTAATTAAGTGGAATTAAAGTGCGTATTGACAGTGCAAGTATATCAGTAGTGCAGGTGTTGTGTAGTGCAAGTCCGTTTGGAAGGGACCAGTACTTTATTAGTGGGGGGGTCAGGATGCTGAGTGAGTGTGTGCTGGGGGCAGGATTGGGATGGGGGGTAGAGCAGGAAGAAAGTTCAGCATCCTCACAGCCTGATGGATGGGGCTGTCTCGCAGTCTGCTGGTCCTCGCCCCGAGACTCCGCAGTCTCCTCCCTGATGGCAGCAGGCTGAAGAAGCTGTGTAGTGGGTGGGAGGGATCTCCTGCCAGACGGAGGGCTTTCCGTGTGAGGCGGGAGCTGTACAAGTCCTGAAGGGAGGGGAGAGAGGTGCCAACAATCTTCTCAGCTGCTCTCACGATGCGCTGGAGGGTCCTGCAGCAGGATGCTGTGCAGGCCCCGTACCACACGGTGAAACAGCTGGTCCGTATGCTCTCGATGGCCCCTCTGTAGAAGGTGGTCATGATGGGGGTGGGGGCTCCAGCTCTTCTCAGCTTGCGGAGAAAGTAGAGACGCTGGTTTGCCTTCCTGGCCAGTGATGCTGAGTTGGTGCTCCAGGAGAGGTCCTCTGTGACGTGCACACCCAGGAACTTGGTGCTGCTCACCCTCTCCACAGCAGTTCCGTTGATGAACAGAGGGGTGTGCAGTGTGTGAGTTCTCCTGAAGTCCACAACAATCTCCTTGGTCTTCTCTGTGTTCAGAGAGAGATTGTTGTGTTTGCACCAGGAGGCCAGGCGGCTCACCTCGCTCCTGTAGTGTGACTCATCGTTGTTGCTGATGAGACCCACCACTAGAGCTGGGCGATATGGGAAAAAATCTTATCACGATATAGTTTTCCATATCAGTCGATATCGATATGTATCACGATATAAATCAAATCACTTTGTGTCACACTTAAAGGTTTGTTTTTATTAGTGAGAGAATAAGGGAGTGATGGAAGTTTTATCACAATATTTTTTTCTGTATCTCCATAATTATTAGGGCTGGCCCGAATAGCATTTTTTGAGCTCCGGATATTTGGCAGTAATTGGTAGCGAATATTCCAATATTAGTTTTTAAAAAAAACAAATTAATCATGAACACGAGCCAGAACCCGAGCTTGAACGTCAGCCTGACTCAGGCGCTGCATGAACTCGGGCTTTTTTCCAATTTTTTCCAATTTTCCATGACTGAAAAAAAAACTTGGGCTATAAGCTCAATATTAAATATTTCGTTTGTTTAGAAATTATTTTATATTCTTAAACCATGTTAAATTATATTAGATTAGTAGGGCTGGCCCGAATAGCGTTTTTTGAGCTCAGAATATTGGGCACTGATTGGCAGCCAATATTGGAATATTTGTTTTTAAAAAGACGGATTAAAAACTGATTAAAGTAAAACAAAAATTGCAACTCGGCCCCTTTAATTCACCACAAAGTTTTCCAAGACCCAGCCGAAAAAAAAAGATTTCCCACCTTTTCCTCAGCTGGGTCGGGCTCAAAAAATGATTTGTGATAGGCTGTTTTTTGGTTTGTTTGTTTAAGCACTTAGGCTTTTGTACTGCTGCAGTGCAATATTTAGATTTTATATTCTGAAATTCGTTAGGTTTTATTTCTTTTAGCATTTTGAACTTTTTTTCCAATTTCAAATTTATTTTTTTCTGTTCGTTATGTTCTATCGGTCCTTGCGTTTTTTGTAGTTGAAGTTGAATTTAATATTGAAGTTCAATATTTCTAATTTATATTTTGAAATTCGTTAGATTATATTTATTATTGTATTTTGAGCTCACTTTAGTTGGTTATTTTCCAAATTCATATCTATTTTTCTGTTATTATTAAATGTTATTAGCTTATTAGCTTAGCTTGTCATTTAGCATACAGAACTTCTCACGGATTTTTAATGAATGTTGATTTATTAATTTAAAAGCTGTACCTTATTAAAAGTATTTTAAGCCAGACAGACACTGTGTGATTTTTTAATGAGTTTATCTGCACTTTTAAATGGTTTGTCCTGTAGGAAACGCACACGATTTGTATGCTGACACTGTTGTCTGACTGAGGAGCTGCTTTCCGTCAAATGCAGCCTGTAGGCAGGAAAAAATCCAGCCAGAACCGACCATATCATGAGCCAGTTTTAAAGCCAGTAATTTAGTAGAGCATTAAACTACAAATCTGAGATGTACCTGCTGTACTTCTTAATCTCTGCCCCCAAAATGGTCCATTAACTTGCTTGACAGACGCGTCAAATCCCCCGCGAGCACGCGCGGCGCACAGCGCACCGATTAATTCATGCGTTGAGCTTTAAACGCGCAGCTGAGCTGTAATTGGGGAAATATCACAAAAATCACAGTGTGATTTGTTACATTAAAAAAAAGACCATTTTCTTCCGCCTAATCTGAGAGGAAAGCGGTGTTCTCGACCGGCCCGAGTTCATGCAGCGCCTGAGTCAGGCTGGCGTTCAAGCTCGGGTTCGGGCTCGTGTTCAGGCAGATAATCTAAATGATAAATGATTTTGTGTTTTTGCACTTGGGCCATAAGCTCAATATTAAAAAGTTCGTTTGTTTAGAAATTATTTTATATCCTTAAACCATGTTAAATTATATTAGATTAGAGGAAAGTCATTTAGACATCATTCTTAAGGTGTTTTTGTCCTGTTACCGCTCCGCAAAAAAACCTCTTCCTTTAATCCGCGCCCCACATACACATTTTTGCAGCACCTGCCCCGAGGTCCTAATATAAATTGAATTAATTACATTTAGTGCTTAAAATTTACTTAAAATTTATTTAAAACGTGCTGAACAGTGCGGCCGTTTATTCCCAAAGTACAAACACTATGGTTGTTTGCGTGTGTCGGGCCATACTCCACTATTCTTTAGGGTTTTTTGTTGCATGCATGAGAATAACTATTACAATTTTCTTAACTATTTATTAATTTGCTCCAGCGTCTTCTGGATTGATTACACGTTGTGTTTTCGTTGTTTGCCGCGCCACTTAGACGGAAATGGAAATGAATGTTTATCGAATTCTATTGCACAGGCTTATCATCGTCATCGAGGGAAAAATTATCGCGAAACAAATCGATATCGTTATATCGCCCAGCACTACCCACCACCGTCGTGTCATCCGCAAACTTGACGAAGAGGTTGGAGGTGTGTGCTGGTGTGCAATCGTGGGTCAGCAGAGTGAACAGAAGGGGGCTCAGCACACATCCTTGGGGAGCCCCTGTGTTCAGTGTGGTGATGCTGGATGTGCTGCTGCCAACCCGCACTGCCTGTGGTCTTCCAGTCAGGAAGTCTAACCGCCAGTTGCACAGTGAAGTGCTCAGCCCCAGACTGTTTGTGTATGAGCTGTTGGGGGACGATTGTGTTGAATGCTGAGCTGAAGTCAACAAACAGCATTCTGACGTAGGTGTTCTTCTTGTCTAGGTGTGTGAGGGCTGAGTGGAGAACAGTGGAGATGGCATCATCGGTCGAGCGATTTGACCGATATGCAAACTGGTAGGGGTCCAGGGAGGGGGGGAGCGAAGACTTGATGTGATGCATGACTAGTCGTTCGAAGCACTTCATGAGGATGGGGGTGAGTGCAACTGGACGATAGTCATTGAAACAGGATGGCGATGCCTTCTTTGGGACAGGGATGATGGAGGTGGCTTTGAAGCATGTGGGAACCACCGCCTGACTCAGAGAGGTGTTATAAATGTCAGTATAAACCTCTGCGAGTTCCCAGGCACAGTCTCTCAGCACACGGCCAGGAATGTTGTCAGGCCCAGGAGCTTTCCGAGCATTGATCCTGCTGAATGCTCTCCTCACACTGTCTGGGGACAGCATCAGCACCTGGTCACCAGGAGGAAGGATGGATTTCTGGGCGGGTGTGTTGTTGAGTGGCTCGAACCTTGCGAAGAACCCATTCAGGTCGTTCAGCAGAGATGTGTCACTGTCGCAGGTCTGTGGATGTGGTTTATAGCCTGTGATAGACTGGATACCCTGCCACAGGTTCTGTGTGTCTCTGCTGTCACTGAAGTGTTGGGAAATCTCCTTTGAGTACAGCCTCTTAGCTTTCCTGATCCCGCGGGACAGGTTGGCCCTGGCTGACCTCAGGCCTGCCTGGTCACCTGTTCTGAAGGCTGCATTTCTAGCCTTCAGGAGCTTGTGGACCTCTCCTGTCAGCCATGGTTTCTGATTCGCTCGAACAGTGATGGTCTTGAGGTCGGTTACATCATCAGTGCACTTGGTGATGTAGGCAGAGACAGTTTCTGTGTACTCCTGAATGTCTGTGGAGTTGTTGTGGGTGGCAGCCTCTCTGAACATATTCCAGTCTGTTATGCTGAAACAGTCCTGAAGTGCCTCTGAGGAACCCTCTGGCCATACGCGTACCTGCTTAAGAACTGGTTTGGTGACTTTAACCAGTGGTCTGTAAGCTGGCATTAGCATATTGGTGAGGTGATCAGAGGCTCCCAGGTGGGGGAGGGGGGAGGCTCGGTAGGCTCCTCTGTGTGTAGTAAAGACCTGGTCCAATATGTTGCTTCCCCTGGTTGGAAAGTATATGTGTTTAAAAAGTCCAGAAAACACACTCTTTGGGTCTGCATGGTTGAAATCTCCAGCCAGAATGAGAAAAGCATCTGGGTGCGCTGTCTGCTGTTCACTGATGTACTGGTACAGTTCATTCAGTGCTTCACTCCTCACGCTGTTGTTGGAGGTCGGAGGGATGTAAACAGCAGCGATCAGCACGGCGGAGAAATCTCTCGGTAGATAGAACGGACGGCATTTGATAATCATCAGTTCCACTACCGTTGAGCAGTGTTTACAGACCACGACACCAAGCATCGCTGATGTAAACACAGAGCCCGCCGCCGCGGCTCTTACCTCCATCAGCTAGCGCGCGGTCCGCCCCATAGCATGTTAGCCGCTCCAGCTGAACGGCGTGGTCCGGGACGCTGTTGTTGAGCCAGGTTTCGGTGAAAACATGAACACAACAGTCTCTCACGGTCTTCTGAGTTGACTGAAGTAAGCGGATGTAATCCAGTTTATTGTCCAGAGAGCGTACATTGGCCAAAAGTACGGTGGGGATAGCTGGCTTGTGTGGGCTTGCCGCTAGCCTCGCTTGGATACCCCCGCGCTTAACCCATTTCTGCCTTCTCGCCTGCCGCCTGTGGCGCTTCCATTGTGGGCGAGCTGCAGCGGTGGGGGTCGGTGGGGGTGCGGGTGTCCGGAGCACGCCGCAGACTCGCAGTTCTTCTCGGAGTCCGCGGTTTAACTCCAAAAGTGAGTTTCTGCCGACTCCAAGCAGAAACTCACGGCTGTAGGTGCGTTTCAGGACGTGAACGCACGACAGAGACGTACAAAAACACTGCGACTTACGAGACAAAAAACACGAAAACGCTGTTTCCTCGGGGGGAGAGAAGCCGCAGCGTGTGCACGCGCCGCCATCTTGGATCTGCCATTGAAATCTAAGAAATTAGACGTATTTGATCTTTGTCGATTATGTGACTCGTATTTTTAAATAGGTTTGAACTTTAATATTTAGACATGTTGAACTTTTGAACCCAGCTGTGTTTGAACTTGGATAGTTAAATGTTTGTGATGGAAGTATAGATATGCTTAAGCTTGGAAAAATCATACAAATGCTTGGTAAATCAGATTAGTTTGTGGTTAGAAAATAACTAATGTTAAATCCTGGAAAATCAGACATGTATAATATTGGACAATCAGATGTATGTGTTAAAAACTCATGTATATGTTTGATATGTGTAGATCCTGAATAATCAGACATTAAATATGCATAAATTAAGAAATCTGATCAGTTTGTTTCAGCTAGAAAACCAGATATATTTAAACCCAAATAATCAGACACAACTTAGACAATAAGGTAAGTATCTGTTAGATAATCAGATCTATGTTTTATATGAGTTGATATGTGTTAAATATTCTGACATTGAATATGCATGAGTCTGATTAGTTTGGCTTTTAAACTAATTTAAAAAATGGAACCTGAATAATCAGCCTGTTAAATCTTATAAAATCAGAAAATATATACTTAAGCTTGGAAAGTAAGATGTTTCTCTCTCAAAAAATGTTTTATGTTTGAGTTTGGAAAATTAGAGTAGCTCAGATTTGTTTCTGCTAGACACCAAATATTTTCAAGCTTAAGAATCTGATTAGTTTGAGTTTAGAAATGGATTTGTTTCAGCTGAGAGAAACATTTTTGCAGGAAAATCAAAATTTTGGAGAGCACTTGTGTTTGAGCTTGGATAGTAAGATGTTTCTGATGGAAGATTAGATTAGATATGGGATTTGGTGATTGGAAAATCACATGTATCTATATTTGAAATATCAGATCAGTTTGTGTTTAGAAAATGACAGTATCAGACATGTTAAAATCTTTAAAAAATCAGGCATGATTAATATTGGACAATTAAATATACATGCAGTAAAATCATTGTAAATGATAAAAATTGGTGATTACATTTCAGAAGCCTCAGAAGATCAGATTTCCCATCATGCACTGCAGAGTGTTTCCCGTTTTGTTGTTTAGAAGCAGTGAAGGAATAAACAGAACAATTAGAGCTTCACAGGAGATTCCTCCAGACCTGCTGCTTCTCTAATCTGATTCCTGCAGAGCAGAACTGAGCTCAGATCAGCCGCTGCTTCAGTCTGAGACAATTCTCTCTTAGCTAGAACTTTCTCTCAGCGCGAGAGAGAAATACTGCAACGTCTGCATATTAATCAGACGTTAGTGTAGGTTTTTTAGAGATAAATCAGTGATTAATGCAGGTTTTCTGTAGGAATGTTGGAGAATTTACAGTACAGATGTTTGCAGCGGTCAGTATACGTGCACATTTGTGTTCACTCTTGGGTCACTCATTCTAGATTCCGTGAGATTTTATCTGATTTGCAGGAATCAGGGAGCCGATATTGATATCGACCTTGTTTGGAATGGGTCTCGTCTCGGTCTCGGGGTGAGGTGGACTCTGAGTCCTCTGTTTGAGGTGAAGTTCATTAGAAACAAAACCTTTTTTCTATCATTACTGAACATCAACATTTAATTTAAACAGACCCAATCATTCCTTTTTCTGTGTACAAAAAGGATTGTAAATTCTAACACATTAATGTTATCAGGGAGAGCACAGACCTTAGCGATGAGCTAGCTAACCTTAGCGACAAGCTAGCTAACCTTAGTGATGAGCTAGCTAAACCTAGTGACGAGCTAGCTAACCGTAGCGATGAGCTAGCTAAAATACTAATGTTACCTGGGAGAGAGCTAAAGCTAGCAACAAGCTAGCTAACCTTAGTGATGAGCTAGCTATCATTAGTGAGAAGTTAGCTAACCTTAGTGAAGAGCTAGCTAACCTTAGTGACGAGCTAGCTAACCTTAGCGAAGAGCTAGCTAACCTTAGCGATGAGCTAGCTAACCTTAGCGATGAGCTAGCTAACCTTAGCGATGAGCTAGCTAACCTTTTTATGAGGTAGCTGAAATACTAATGCTACCGGATAGAAAACTAAAGCTAGTGACGAGCTTGCTAAACTTAGCAACAAGCTAGCTAACATTAGTGATGAGCTAGCTTACCTTAGCGAAGAGCTAGCTAACCTTAGTGATGAGCTAGCTAACCTTAGTGATGATCTAGCTAACCTTAATGAAGAGCTAGCTAACCTTAGCGAAGAGCTAGCTAACCTTAGCGATGAGCTAGCTAACCTTAGCGAAGAGCTAGCTAACCTTAGCGATGAGCTAGCTAACCTTAGCGATGAGCTAGCTAACCTTAGCAATGAGCTAGCTAACCTTAGCAAAGAGCTAGCTAACCTTATCGAAGAGCTAGCTAACCTTAGCGATGGGCTAGCTAACCTAAGCGATGGGCTAGCTAACCTTAGAGATGAGCTAGCTAACCTTAGTGATGAGCTAGCTAACCTTAGTGATGAGCTAGCTAACCTTAGTGAGGAGCTAGCTAACCTTAGCGATGAGCTAGCTAACCTTAGTGATGAGCTAGCTAACCTTAGCGATGAGCTAGCTAACCTTAGTGATGAGCTAGCTAACCTTAGCGATGAGCTAGCTAACCTTAGCGATGAGCTAGCTAACCTTAGCGATGAGCTAGCTAACCTTAGTGATGAGCTAGCTAACCTTAGCGATGAGCTAGCTAACCTTAGCGAAGAGCTAGCTAACCTTTTTATGAGGTAGCTGAAATACTAATGCTACCGGATAGAAAACTTAGCAACAAGCTAGCTAACCTTAGTGATGAGCTGTTTAAGGGCAAGTTGTGATTGTTTTTTTATTTTATAATAAAAATGAATACAATTTTATTCAGTCGACTTTATGTGGGGACTTCTGATTAAGTTTTAGAAGAGAAACAGATTAAAGCGTAATTTTGATTAATAGAGAAGATACTTTATTTTATTTTTAAATCTTAATCTGGTCTCAGTCTCAACTCTAGTGTTTTTGACTATGACTACTATATTCTCCTATTTTAGTGAACATGTCATGTGATGCGCTCTGATCTCAGGAATATTAAAGATCTCCAGCTTGATCTTCAGCTTGATCTGCTTTTCACAACACAAACACAGAGTCCCGCAGCTCTGAGAGGATGTTTAGAGGTGTAGAACAGCGGGAGGGGGAGTAAAATCCTCTATTTCTCTTTATTTGAACCTGTACAGCTCTTTCTCTGCACGCTGTGGTGTGTAATAGTTGTGGATGAGTGTGTTTCAGGATGTAGGATAATATTCTCAGATCTTATCTCTGAACCTGCTGTGAAATCTGATCACACACTGATCACTGCAGCCCCACGCTGAGCTGCCGAGACACGCAAGTGTTTTAAATGCTTAAACCTGACACTACAGAGACATTACATCATTTATCCTCATTTATACTCATTTATACTCATTTCACTACGTATTAAATCAGCTACTGCCTCTCAGACAGTCTTAAACTAAAATATTTTTCATGTCTGTTGGTTCTGGCTCTGCTCTGATTGGCTCGTTGGTTTCACCCATGCCTTTTCCTGTATAAATACTCCTCGTTTTGTCACAGTTATTGTTGAGTATTTCTACCTTTGTTCTGATTTTGCAGTTTTTCTAAGATTTATCTGAGTGTCTGCTACTGTTTTACCTGCTTTTATCACTAAATATCTTATTTTTTGCAACTAGGCTCCTGTCTCATCCTGTCTGTAACGTTCAGACAATTTTTGTACAATATTTTATAATTTATCTGCACAAATTCATCATTTATTAAAGAAAAAACAGCTGTAGAATTTACTTCATCCTTTTTGGCTTAGGCTGAGCAATTATTACTCCCTGTAAACCCAGAATAAACAGTACTGTTCTCATGCAATTACATCTTAATACAGATTCTCTTTAACACAAGGGTTTTATTTAATTTAATTTAATTTTTATTTATTTATATATGCATGTGTGTATGTGTACATGTGTGCTAATTTATAAATATACATATAATATCTACTTATTGTATTTTTTATATTGGTTACCCTTGGCTTAGTTGGCAGGTAAAAAGTAGATAAATGTTTTTTTTTTTTTTTTCGTGTAAAAATCAATAATCAAATGATTGAAAGAAAAAAAAATCTAGTCTTTAATGCTATTTTTATTTTATAAATAAACAATATATAGAGATTTTTTATGCAATTTGGGTTCAATGATTGTTTCAGGACATAATCAATATTAAATAGTTTGTATGTTTAGAAAGTATTTTATACTTTTATGTATAAGATTAGAGTGAAATCATTCAGACATCATTCTTGTAGCCTAATTTACCGATATTTATGCCTGTGAATAATTGTTCGCATTGTAGGTGTTTTAATCTTGTGGAGATCTGTTCTTAATTAACAGTTGTATTAAGTAGTAGGTCTATGCTTCTTCAGTGTTGCAATGTTAATGAACATCATGCCGAACAGACTTCACTCTTCTTTTAAACAGCCACAAAATGCTTTTAAAAAGCTCAGTTTTAACGCTCTACTTTGTAAAAATGTTGGGTTTAAATCAGGCTTGGGCAGAACGTGCTCGGGCCAGGTCGGGATGGATTTTTTGTGCTCAATCTGAGCTTTATTCTGAACCCTCGTACAGTGGCGCAAAAAGGGGGTATGCAGCGTATGCAACGCATAGGGGCGCTGTTTGTTCATGTATGATAATAGAATATAATAATGATATAATAATCATACACAGGGGCGTGGCCTAGCCTGGGAACTAACCATGTAAACTGTGATGAGATATTTCTGATAGCTGGTTAAAAAGACTCGTCTCTGAATCAAAAAACACAGACCAAGGTTTGAAAATGTACCTGATCAGCCAATAACTATTTCATTTTCAAATTGTTTTTATTAATTTAGGATTGCAGGATTACTGTAAGCTATAATTAATGAAAATGTATTTAGCTAACCAGTAAGCTATAAGCTGGATGTTGTCGAAAGCCAGAATTTAGTATTATACTTAGTTTAAATTAGTTTTTTAACCCTGTTCTCTGCTCTAAAATTGTATGTTTTTCACCCGATCCAACTGATCAGCTATTGTAACGCTGGGATGAGAAGGTAGGCGGATTTATAAGCGGGTAAGAACAATACTTTAATAAATAACAAATAAACTAAGAAACAAACAGGAAATAAACGTGACTAGAAATAAACAATAGCGTGTAAATACAAGAACATAGAAAGAGCAATAACGTGACGTAGTAAACAATAGCAAACGTGGCGAGACAAACGACAGAGGAAGGTGCAAAGACCAACAGAGGACAAGGTGGCAGAGGAGGGCTATTTATAGTAACATAAAACACTGAACACCTGGGGAAACAGGTAACGAGGGGCGGAGCTACAAATTACACACACGTGATGGAAAAGTACAAGAGAAACACTAGGAAACGGGGAAAACACAGGAAAACATAGCGAGGGCGTAACAGCTAGTAGCTAGTAGCTAGTAACAGCTGGTAGTATGTTTTATACACCTCAAAAAGTATGTAGGTTCACCCTGCCCTCGTATCTCTAATCCCAACAGCAGCAACAATGCTAAAAGTCAGGTTCTGTCGTGGTTTGTTCAGCATTGGGTCATTACACTTCTTTGAAGTAGCAGTAACACAGAAAAGTGCACTGAGGTCTTAAATTAACATGTGCTGCTATTAAATAAATTCGATTAATTACAAATCTGCTTAGTTATGCCAGTTATTATGGCATTTAATGGCCTTGAAATGATAATATTGTATATCGCAATTAAATCTGGCAGGTCTATGTGAATATTTTCTGGTGGTTTCTGTGGGACAAACTGATATTCGGTTATGATCCACAAAGACTGAAGGCAAATAAAGCAAAAAATTATTTTAAAATATTAGTGTCAGATATCAAACACACACACACACAGTGTAAAATGATCCAGTGCTCGTTGTTTATGAATAAGAAAGTGCTGCTATGATCCAGTTTACTCTTGGTGTCATGCTAAATCCAGTGTGACTGTGTCCAAGTGTGTCGCCTCAGTGAAAATAATGAGACGTCAAATTGAAAATAAATGCTTCCCTCCTTCTTAAAGCGCAAATAGAGTAGAGACTATAGATAAGCTACTGCAGTGAAAGCAGGATATACTCTTTAATACCCTTGACTTTGGAAGTAACAAGCTATTAGCAGGTGTCCCAACACTTTTGTCCATACAGTGTGGTGTGTATATCAGGGGCCTGATGTTTCATCATAGTTGTTTGAACTATAATGAACGATAATGGAAAAAAAATATTTAAATAAAATGCTTCTCTGGTGAGCTTTTGTTCACATTCCTCCCCTGTTTCTCTCTGTGTCTCAGGCTCCCTATTTCCTTATAAGGGCGTTTTTTCCCGGTCGTGTATTGGATCGCAACCCTCACGACATGGGTTCGATCCCGTGTGAGGAGCTGTGTGTTTATTTATTTATTTATTTTTTAATTCATTTCTTCTTGGGTTTACCTGCTTTGAGATCAACTGTTCTGCAATTGGGTTCAACAACAGTCTGGGCTGGAGAGCTACTAGTCTGTAGCACTCAATCACATTACACTTCATTACACTTCATTACACTTCATTTTCCAAAACAGATTTTTTTTTTTTTTTTTGTGGCCATGTAATGGCTTGGAAAATATTAATTGCTGACCCCCGCCCTAAACCCATACATCACCCAGTGCCCCTCCCACTTTTTAGTATGGAGTCAGCTAAAATCAGAGGGTTTAGTTACCCTTTAAGATGTAGCTTAGCACAATCACCTTAGTGAGCTAATGTAACTATCCAGCAAACTATCCGAATATACACAATTTTACACATTTTTAAATAAACATATATTTGCCATAACATTCACCTTACAGCATGCGCATTTATTTAAACATTATGACCACGCCCACACAGTTATAAGAGAGGTGTGAGAAGAGCATTTTAGTGTTTTTTTTTTTTATGAGTGATTTATCACATTTTCTGCTTTGCATTTTCTCTTTAAACTTCACTGAATGCTTTATATAACTCCCATGTTTAGTATTATAACAAAAATCAATATATAAAAATGTGTTCCCAATGGACTTTGTGGGATAAATGGAATTTTATATTGCTTGTTTGCCCTCTGTGTGAAGCTTCAGCTCTGTGTAAGTTTAGTAAGTGAATCTGTAAAATACATATTTGATTCCTCCTGAAATAGAAGGTCGTATTTTGAGCAGTAATGCAGGTCCAGCATAAGAGCAGGCTGCTGTTATTAGGCGAGAGGTTAGATTATGATAATTCAACCTTTTCAGCAGCAGATTGACGTTCTCCACTCTTACGGACAGATCCCAGCGGTGACCCTTCTGCTGGTAATTGGATGCTGGAGTGAAGTACAGCAGAACTGCGGCGCTGTGGTGTTTTTCACGCTCCCGAGGTGTGAAATAACGTCCTGCGTTCTGCTTAAAGCGAAGAGCAAGTGCAGGACAGGTGGCGGAGAGGCGGAACCAGCAGGTCCTGATAAAGAAAATTGGGTTCTTTAGAGGGAAATTGAGTTGTTAGGTGAATTACCTCTCTAGTAGTCTCCTCCAGTAGATCCAGCTCAGCTCCTCGTAATCACTCGCGCTGACGTCCGAGGCTGAACTCGCCTCGCCTGAGCTGATAGAAGCAATCAGGAGATCAAACATCCAGCGCTTTACTCCACCACCAGCATTACCACTTCTACAGACCCTCCAGTACAGCCTGGATACCTCAGTCTCAAAGCAGTAGCAGCAGCATTTCTGCTGTAAAAATGCTTAAAAATAGATATGCACACCCTCTCTAATGCACAACACGGGTTAAAAATGACCCGCATTCATTTTCTATGTTAATTCATGTATGGCTGAGTGTTTATCTGATGATATATCTCATTAATTAATTAATTCAGTCATTTAGTATTAACTCTATTCCAAAATTGACTTGTTTTTTTGATCATCATATATCCTTATTTTATTTTTTATTTTTTACTTTTTGAATAAAAGCCCTATTTTTATTCCAAAATTAACTTGTTTTTGATCATCATGTATCCTTTTTTTATTTTTTATTTTTTACTTTTTGAATAAAAGCCATATTTTTATTCCAAAATTAACTTGTTTTTGATCATCATGTATCCTTTTTTTATTTTTTACTTTTTGAATAAAAGCCCTATTTTTATTCCAAAATTAACTTGTTTTTGATCATCATGTATACTTTTTTTTACTCTTTACTTTTTGAATAAAAGCCCTTTTTGTATCACTACCCCTCTTTTATTAATTTTTATGGAACTTTATATATGGCTGAGTGTTTTTATCTGATGATATATCTCATCAATAAATTAATTCAGTCATTTAGTATTTTTGATCATCATACATCCTTATTTAAATGTATTCTTTTTTTGTGTAACTTCATGTATGGCTGAGTGTTTTTATGATAAATTATAAACAAATTAATTAATTAATTTAGTATTTAAGGTATTCCAAATTTAACTTGTTTTTTTGATCATCATACATCCTTTTTTCTTTTCTTACTTTTTTAAATAAAAGCCCTTTTTATATCACTACTTCTCTAATGCACACACGGGTTAAAAATTACCCACATTCATTTTCTATGTAACTTCATGTACGGCTGAGTGTTTTTATAATATATCTCACCAATAAATTAATTCAGTCATTCAGACTTTAAGGTTTTTCTCAATTCTTTTTAAAATTATCATATATCCTTATTTCCTTTTTAATTTTCTTACTTTCTGAATAAAAGCCCTTTTTGTATCACTACCCACATTCATTTTCTATGTAACTTCATGTATGGCTAAGTGTTTTTATGATATATCTCATCAATAAATTAATTCAGTCATTTAGTATTTACGGTATTCCAAAATTAACTTTTTTGATCATCATATATCTTTATTTATTTATTTTTTTTTAATAAAAGCCCTTTTTATATCACTTCCCCTCTAATGCACACATGGGTCAAAAATGACTCACATTCATTTTCTATGTTAATTCATGTATGGCTGAGGGGTTCTTCAGCACAAATCTTCATTTTTATTTTCCTTTATGAATCAGCTTTTGTATTTTTACATCGATTTACACACTTTATTACACACTCCTACCTACAGCTGCTGCACCTTGTTGATATACAGAAAATTGACTTATTCAATTTAATTGTGTACAGTATAGTATGAAACCAAGACATTTTATGTTTACTCTGGTCAACTTTATTTAGTTTATTAACAAACAAACAGTTTTTTTCCCCAAAAGTGAGTACATCCCTCATATTTCTGCAAGTCTCAAACCAAAAAGTTGACTCTTCATGTTCAGCGCTATATCTAGAAGTTAATAGTGCTACCAGCATTGCTGCAGAGGTTGAAGAAGTAAGAGGGTAGCAGTGCATCAGCTATGTCCGCACGGAACTTACCTAGAAGGTAGCCTCTTCTGAAGCTGATGCACAAGAAAGCCCACAAACAGTTGTTAGCTCTGGTGAAATGATCCACCACCCAATGAATACCTGCTGTTCTGTGTTGTTTTTCTACCATGTGGATTCTGAGTATTGAAGAACAAGGTGATAAAGGCGGAGAATAGTAATAAAGAATATAGAGAAACAGATTATCATTCTTAATGGCAATGGTGATCAAACACCAACTGTAGATTAATCTTTTCTGAGATTTCCTAAACTAAGAGGTTTAAATATTATTGAAGCTGTTGTCTTCTGTAACTGATTATTGTCTCCACATATTGGCTCTAGATATTTTTTTTTTAAAGTAATCAACAAAGCACTTTTATATGTCTCTGTGGACAAGGACATAACATTACATTATATTACATTACATTACATAGCATTTAGTGGACTCTTTTGTCCAAAACGACTTAGAAATAATGATGTAGATTAGCAATAGTGATCATTGGACATAGACTTCATGTTGCTGCCACTTTTCTACTCTATATATACTATATATATTTCGTATTCATCTTGATATATATTTTTTATTATTTTATTTTTATTCTTATTTATTTTGTCTTTTTATTTATCTATTTTTAAAATTGCTCTTTGGGTGTATCTGGACCTTGGGAATACAATTATGTTCCTCTTCATGTAACAAATATGATGTGAAATGACAATAAAATCTCTTTCAATCCTCAAATCTTTGAATAGAAATCCAAGTTAAAACATTTTTGGCATTTTAAAGAGGCCAAAAGAGCATCTGCAACATACCCTATAATATAAATGTAGTGTAAATGTAGGACTACAGTCTGTAACTATAGAACTACAAAGCTACATAGAGCTAAAACTATATATATATATATATATATATATATATATATATATATATATATATATATATATATATATATATATATATATATAATGATAATATAATGGGTGTAAAAAAAGATAAATACTTGATTAGTAACCCTTTTATGTCTTTTGTTCTTATTTTAGGTATTCCGTGTCCGATAATCGTGGCGTGGGCGATTGGAAAACTCTACAATGAAAACGAGCAGTAAGTTTCCTTCTATCTATTTTTATGTTTCTTTGTTTATTTTAGTTTTAAGTTGAAGGAGAAATGTGTTTCCAGAGCGAACTGATTCCCGCTTGATTCCAGAAGGTTAGTCTAGGTGCTGTAAATGAATGCGGCATTGATTTAATCGGCGGGGTTTTTCTTCAGAGCGAGTGCTTTTATATCTGCAGGCAAATCGTGAAGGGCTGAGGATTAGTCACGCCGTAAAAAGATAGATCACGTCTGTTTGTTCTGTTTGTTCGGCTTCCATTTCTGCCCCTCCTGCCCTTCATTACACGCAACCCGGCGAGCCGCTATTGATCGGATGGTGCTGGAGAGTGGAGGGGCTGATTGTACATTGTTGGTTTTTAAGCACGGCCAATTAAAGAGAGCTTCAATCTGAGGAGCAGCGTTTTAACAGACACGCTGCGCACCCGTAGATCGTTAGTGCACGAGAAGCGTAACGTACGTGTAAAATGTTATCCTTATTCAGAAATTCATTCCTAATTACCACCTTCACAGGTCCACACTCCTGAGAATTGACAGCGATTGGCAGCTCTTTACAACCCAGAGGAAGAACACGGCAGGAAAATTAGCCGCTGATGCCGTTTCAGCGTAATCACAGGCCTGTGTTTGACCGTTCCACCAAACTTTCAACGTACGCTTCCCAACCAGACGCTAAAAGCACCTCTCAGTGATTTGCTTTTTGCTATTGACGTGACGGAGCTTTCAGAGAAAAAGCAGAAAATGCAGAAAACGCTTTCCTTTTTATTCCCAGACATTCAGACAAGCCTGAGTATTCCCAGATAGCGCGAAGAATCGGGATGAGCTTGGCTGATGTGTGGCGTCTTACTGTTCTTACTGTTACTGTTCAACCAGGATGATGGCACATGCAGCTTGGGCCAATTTCTATATTATACTCTGCAACCGGGGTGTTGACACACACATTTTGAACCAATTTGCCTATTGTACTCAGCATATACCAGGATGTTGGCACCTTATTGGCACCCTGGGCTAATTGCCATATTACACTCAGCGACCGAAGTGTTGGCACAAGGAGATTGAGACGATTCCCATATTATACTCACAGCAATTCACATATTATACCCAGCAACCTAAATATCTTAACATGTGACTCGCACTAATTTGCCTATTATACACACCAACAAAGATGTTGGAACATGTGGGTTGGGCCAATTCCTATATTATACTCAGCAACCGAGGTGTTTGCTCACTCGTCTCAGGCTTATTTGCATATTAAACTGTGCAACAGGAGTGTTTGCACAAGTGTCTTTAGCTAATTCCCATATTATACTCAACAATCAGGAAGTTGGAACATGTGGCTCGAGCATATTCCCATATTATACTCAGCAACCGAGGTGTTGGCACAGTCGTCTCGGTCGGATTCCCACGTTATACTGAGCAACCAGGGTTTTGGCACATGCGCTTCGGGACGATTTCCATATTATACTCAGCACCCGGGGTGTTGGAACATGTGGGTTTGGCCGATTCCCATATTATATTCAGCAGCCGAGGTGTTTGCACACTCGTCTCAGGCTTATTTGCATATTATACTCAGCAATCGGGGTGTTGGCACATGCGGCTGGAGCCAATTTCCATATTATACTTTGCAACCGGGGTGTTGGCAACCTAAATGTTTGCATACATGACTTGGGTCAATTCTCATATTCTACCCAGCAACCAGGATGTTGGCACATGCAGCTGGAGCCAATTCCTATGTTATACTCAGTAGGGGTGGACGATATGGCACTAAAATAACATCACGATATTTCATGGTATTTTCGCGATAACGATACTCTTGGAGATATATATATATTTTTTTTCAAGAATACACTACTGCAACAAAATGAAAATTTCATTTTATTATTGCATACGATTTATGTCACACCCCTACCTGAGATAGAAAAAAAATACAAGAATTTGATCGGATTTGTAACAGAAGTCAATGATGCAGAATGTCACGATGACTTATAATGCACTCCAAATATCTCCATATATCCAGGATTAAAGTAAAATAAATGATGCTGGACAGATATAATCTATAGTCTCTAGTAGATATATAAAAGAAAATGAAAACAGTGTGAAAAGAAAGTAGTACCCTGATGTAATAAGTTGGGGGTGGGTGATATGGCACGATATTTTTTAGAGTAAAATATCGTTCACGATACTCAATGTTGGCGATATGATATGGCACACCCCTAATACACAGCAACCTAAGTGTTTGCACACATGACTTGGGCCAATTCCCATATTATACTCAGCAATCGGGGTGTTGACACACTCATCTCATGCACAATTCACACTATATACTCAGCAAACTGAATGTTTCCACAATTCCCGTATTATACTCTACTGCTGCTGGGAACGGTGGTGCAGGCTGATTCCTATATTATACTCTACAGCCGGGGTGCTGGCACATATAGCCCAGGCTGAATATGAGCAGAGCATAGACAGGAACACAAGGTTTGTCAGACCAATTACGGTTGCTGTCTCAATTTTCTTTAATCCCCTTTTGCTTTGTTTGCTTTTAGATGCTGGTTTGGAAAAGAACCTGGGAAATATATCGACTACATTTACCAGGGCCCGGTAATTGTTGTTCTTTTGGTAAGTATTTTTTAGTCTTTCAGTGCTACATTATTAGGCATTCAGTGGTGAACTGCCCCTGTATTCAGCTGCACTGCTGAGTGCGTCAGATTTCAATGCGGTATAATTGCACTTCTATGAATATGTACAAAGCTGAATAACAATAGCCGAGCATTTTTCATATGATTAGCGCAGCACAGCTCGTTCCCAGCTGGAGTTTTAGTGTTTGGTATAATTATAAAGTAAAGCTCGGGTGCTCACAGCGCTGTCTGCTGCTCTCTGTACAGATACAGGGAGTATATATCTGTATCCACTGTAGCTTTACATTTTAAAAGTTCTGACTGTATAATAGAGAGTTTTCTTACATTTCCTTTGAGTTTTATTTGACATGTTTTAAGTTCTTGTTCACTGCAAAAAAATTAATCTTAGCAGGTGAAATTTTCTAAATTTAAGGCAATAAATCTTATTTTCTTCTCTGATAAGACTTTTTGTGTTACTAAGCATTGTGTGTAAGTGTTGGATTATTTTGCTTATTTTAGGGATAATTATCTTAATCATTCTTACTTAGAATTTGTACCTTATTTTAAGTAATTAGAACTCAAAATAAGCACAATCAAGCAGAAATCAAGTTATTCTGATTCTTGTGTCCAAAAACAGGGACTTTTCTGCTTGATTTAGGTGTTACTTCACTCATTTTGAGACGTTGCCATTGCTTTTTGTAAGAAATCTTACTAAGAAAATTTAGCTTACCCCATTGGCAGTTTTCTTTGCTTAATATACATGTATTTGTCTTAATTTGCATATATTTTGTCTAGTTTTTGCCAACGATTTTTTTGCAGTGTGATTTGGTACAAAAGCAGAATCTAAGAAAGTGTCCTGTTTGGAATAAATGTGTATAAAATGATTGAAATGTGGCAAAAACTTCTCAACTAAGTAAAGAAAAGTAAAGGTCAGTCAATCTGAAAGTCAATTTCAAGAACTTTGAAAGTTTCCTCAAGTGCAGTCACAAAAAAATCCATCAAAAACTCAAAAACATTAAAATGATGAAACTGGCACTCATCAAATACAATTACACTGCAATTGGCAAAAACTAGACGAAATATATGTAAATTGAGCTTATGTTAATTATGCTTATGTTAAGCAAAAAAAATAAATAAATAAAACTGCCAATGGGGTAAGCTAATTTTTCTTAGTAATATTTATTATAACAAGCAATCGCAAAATCTCAAAATAAATGAAGTAACACCTAAATCAAGCAAATATCACAGTTTTTTGGCTTACATTTGGACACAAGACTTAATAACTTTTAAGTAGTTTAAAGTTCTTAAAATAAGGTGAAAATTCTGAGTCTGATTAAGATCATTATTCCTAAAATAAGCAAATTAATCTAACACTTATACAATGCTTTGTAAGACAAAAACCCTTATCAGAGAAAAAAACAAGATTTATTGCCTTGAAATTTAATAATTTTACTTCCTAAGGTTTATTTTTTTGCAGTGTAGTACAAGTAGTTATTGAATCATTGCATTGCACATGTCTACTGGCAACTTATATGTAATTTTAAGATGTATATGCATTTTAATGCACAAAATCTGACAATTTGGTAAACAAATTTTCCTTTTTTTTCTTTCTTGTAAGATTTCTTATAATAATCTATAATTGCAAAGTCTCAAAATGAGTAAAGTCAGACTTATATCTAGAATGAATCAGTTTAATTCCTTAGTCTGATGCTACGGTTTGCTTCTTTATTAAATAATACTCCTTTGTACAGGTCATCATATTGATTTCCACCATTAAATTAATACGATTCTTAAGACTGACTCTGGGTTTGGTTCTTCAATCATGTTTTTTAGTTTGATTCCACAAATTAGTTGCTCAGTTTGGTGCAGAATAATGATCCATTGGTAAAACTATAGGTACATTGATATGCATATGCTTATATTAAGCACTTTTATCATAGTAAGATTTTTTTTGTCTTAAATTTGGACACAAGTATCAGAATAACTACGATTCATTGAAATGTGGCAAGAACTACTCAACCAAGTAAAGAAAAGTAAAGGTCAGTCAATCCCAAAGTCAATTTCTAGAACTTTGAAAGTTTACTCAAGTGCAGTCACAAAAAAGACCATCAAAAACTTTATAATGATGAAACTGGCACTCATCAGGGCCACCGTTAGAAAAGGAAAGAGTTTCCAGCCTCAGAAATCACAAGCAATTACATGGGGAAGGGATTGAAAGCAACAACAACAAATAATGTAGATATAATAAAATAAGTAGTAAAAAAAAAAAAAAAAACAGCATTTTAAAAAGGTATAAGAATTATTTTAAAAAAATGATCATTTTAAAATCATTACGATTATAATAATTTAAGAGTAGTAATCATAAAATCATAGGTTAAAAAACAGGTAATAGAACTAATAAAAAATTAAACTACAGATGAATAATAAAAAATTAAACACATAAAAGAGTAAAATATAAATAAGCAATACCTAAAAAAAAATAATAATAATAATAAATAAAGTAAAAAAAGTAAAAAAAAAAAAAAAAACAGCGAAAACAAACCAACATTAAAAACTAGAAAAGTTAACTAAAAATAATAAAAATAAAGAAACTTAAAACATACCAAAGATCAAAAAAAAAAAACAAAAAAAAACAAAAAAAAAAACAAAAAAAAAAACAAAAATGAGCTAAAACAGTGGCAGGCTGTCTGAAGGTGGCTACAGACTAGGAGTTTAAAATGATTTAATGATGAAACACAAGTGAGCAAATGTGCATTAATTAATGTGCATTTTCCAAACTATATACTTTTATCTAATTTGTAATTGTAATAATTGATACTACTTCTAAATCACCACTTTCTTCTCTTTCCAATTCAGATTAACTTTGTGTTCCTCTTCAACATCGTGCGGATCCTCATGACGAAGTTACGAGCGTCCACCACATCCGAAACCATTCAGTACAGGTAAGATCTCTGTTCAGACGCTCCAGTGATGGGGGTGTGGAGGAGTGAGGGATGAAGTTCAGACATGGCTTAGCGTTTCTGCACTGTGTCTATAGGATCCAGCGCCTCCCAGTGGTTTATAAATAATGACATCGCATTTGGTTTGTATTTGGCTTGTAAGCGCTGCATCATTGCTAGGTTACCTGTAGTATGTGGTGGAGTAATACATGGAGAGCTTTAGTTACAGTGCATTATCGGCTGATAACAGCACTCGTAGAACACCTCTCAGCCAATCACATTGCAGGGTCGGAACTAACTGTGGTATAATATTGGATAATTCACAGTTTATAATGGTTATTACATAACTCCTATTCCTAGATACAGAATGATTTATAGTGGATACTAAAAAAAAAACCTTAGTAGACTCTAAATAATGTGTACTGAATAGTCCATAGCATATACTGAATCATTAATTCATAATGGATACTGAGATATTCATAGCAGAAACTGAATAATTCATAGTGGATACAGAAGAATTTGTAATGGAAACTGAAGAATTCATAGGAAATACTCAACAATTCATAGTGGATACTGAATCATTTATAGTAAATGTTGAGGGATTCATAGAGGTGAGAGAATAAATCATATCTAATACTATTTAATTCATAGTGGATACTGAATCATTTAAAGTGGACCCTCATTAGTTCATAGTGAATGTTAAATACTACTTAAATTATGCAGAATCATTCATAGTAGTTCTTAAGTAGCTCCTAATTCATAGTGGATTCTGAATCATGTATAGCCGGTACTGAATGTTTGAAATGAGATACTAAATAATATCTTGTAGATACTGAATAATTCATAGTGGATACTATGAAAAAATGATGTAAACACTGAATAGTGCGTAACACATTTACTGAATAATGAATTCATAATGGATACTTAGAAATTCATAGCAGAAATTTAATAATTATTAGTGGATACTGAATAATTCTCAAACCATACGGAATTATTTATAGTTGTTTTTGGATAATTCATAGTGGATGCTGGGTATCAGAAACTGAAGCTCAAGAATAAACATAGTGTTTAAAAGCTGAATCAATTCTAGTGAATTCTTAATCATGTATAGCCGGTACTGAATGTTTGAAATAAGATACTAAATCATTTCTTGTAGATACTGAATAATTCATAGTGAATACAGAGTAAATACAAGTAGTTATTGAATCATTTATCTTAAATGCTGCACTGCAAAAAGTCTATTGGCAAAAAATAGACAATATATATGTCATTTTAAGATGTATATCCTTTTTATGCAAGAAAATCTGACAATGGGGAAAAAAATATTTTTCTTATCTCTTCTTTTCGTTCTTGTAAGATTTTTTATAATAATCTATAATTGCAAAGTCTTAAAATGAGTGAAGTCAAGAGTCAAGTCAAGAGGCTTTTATTGTCATTACATCTGAGTACAGGTACACAGTGTGACGAAATTACGTTCCTCCGGAACCATGGTGCAACATAGAACCACAAGCAAGAGACAACATAAAGTGCAGGAGTGACGACATTGCAACATAAAATTATAAAATTATAACACTAAATAACAATAAATACAATAAATACAAAAGACGAGACAATTTAAAGACAGGACAGTGCAGTACCGATACGGTATAATAAAGTGTATAGTGGGGATAAGGTGCAGAGATGTGTGACATACTGTAACATATAGAACATATATAATCACAGCAGTTACTGAGGTAGAGTTTATAGTTTTTAAGAGTGCAGCAAATAAAGTCATGTCAGCCTCTGTGTGCTGACTGGGTGTGTGTGTGGGTGAAGTTCAGTTCTTTGTGAGTGTAAAGGGGGGGGGGGGGGTGTACAGTTTAGTTTTGTGCGAGTGTGTTGGGTGAGTGGTGGGTGGGGTGGGAGTTCAGTTCTGTCTCTGTGCGTTGAGAAGTCTGACTGCCTGGTAAGACTTATCAAAGTAAGACTTATCAAAAATAAATCAGTTTTATTCCTCAGTCTGATACTAAGGTTTGCTTCTTCATTATTATAAATCCTGTGTTTGGGTCCTTATATTAATTTCTACCATTTATTAATACGATTCCTCAGTTTGATTCTTCATTTTGACTTCATTAATACCATTAAGTACCGATTAATAACTGTTATTTTTCACATTTTTAGAAACTGAAAAGTTGCTATCACATTTGTAAATACTTATAAACACAATGGCAACATGAACTGCGATTGATAAATATATGCTTGGTTTATTAATGTTCAAATTCTGATGAGCTAATCATTTGCTAACATTTTTTAAATTAATATCTATGCTGATAAATACTGTAAGTGTCATGTGTGAGCATTTGTTAATATTCAAATTCTGATGAACTAATGCTTTGTTCACATCTACTGATCATTAGTGAAAAATATATTAATGAAAGTTATTATAAAGTGTTACCTAAAATTGATTATAAGATCATAATAATTCCTAAAATAAGCAAAATAATGCTTAGTAAGGGTAAAATTCAATTATCAGATTTTTTGCTTTGAAATTGGATCGTTTCACTTTTTTTGTTTTTTTTAGCAGTGTGAATAATAGATTTTTTCTAAAGTTAAGCTTTAGAATAGGCGTGTGGGGTTGAGTACGGTTAAGGAGATGTTCTGACAGCAGATGATCGGAGGAGAATCAGTGATCATCTCTATACAGAACTCTGAATAATGTGTTTTGACTGGTGCTGTTTAATCTTCTGAACCTGACTGACCTGCAGCTCTCTAAAATAGAAGAACAAAAGAAAACAGGACATCCCTGTGATAACAGCTTCATAAGAGGGTTACAGCCCTCCACCAATCACGTTCCCTCCTGATGCTGAGTGTGTCACAGCGTCCCCCGTCATGGAGAATCCATCGCGGAGCCGCCGACTCCTCCCTGACTTCTCCTCCAGCTTTGTTTAAAGTGTGTTTATCGTTTATTGGAACTAATCCAGATACGGCTCTTGTTGTTCAGATTCTCATTGTTACCAGGTCAGAAAACAGGCAGAGGGGTCATCAGGGGAGTGTCTCTTATATCAGGCAACCCTGAGAACTGCCTGAAAACTACTGGATAACACCTAAAACATGGAAACTGGGAATAAAAGGCAGTAAATTTTATATTTAAACTTGATTTATGGTGTTTTTCACCAAATTGACTAATCTGAAGTTGTTCTCACTTTGATTCTTCATTTTGACTCCTGGGTTTGATTCATCACATTAATTCTTAATACGTTTCCTCGGTTTGATTCTTCAGTTCTGTTTTAATCTACGTATTGATTCTTTAGCTTGGTTCCTTGGTTTGAATCAGAACTTTGATTCATTCAATTAATTCATATACACCTCTGGACAAAAATGAAGAGATCACTTCAGTTTCTGAATCAGTTTCTCTGATTTTACTATTTATAGGTTTATGTTTGAGTAAAATGAACATTGTTGTTTTATTCTATAAACTACAGACAACATTTCTCCCAAATTCCACATAAAAATATTCTCATTTATTTGCGGAAAATGATAAATGGAAAGATAATGCAAAGAAAACAAGTTCATATTCATAAAGTTTTAAGAGTTCAGAAATAATCAATATTTGGTGGAATAATCCTGGTTGGTTTTTAATCACAGTTTTTTTTCATGCATCTTTGCATCATGTTCTCCTCCACCAGTCTTACACACTGCTTTTGGATAACTTTATGCTGCTTTACTCCTGGTGCAAAAATTCAAGCAGTTCAGTTTGGTGGTTTGATGGTTTGTGATCATCCATCTTCCTCTTGATTATATTCCAGAGGTTTTTAATTTGGTCAAATCAAATGAACTCCTCATTTTTAAGTGCTCTCTTATTATTTTTTCCAGAGCTGTATTTGATTCCATAGTTTGGTCTTCAGTCTAAAAGGAAAGTTTGGTTCTTTAGTATAATTTAACAGTTTGAGTCTTAGGTTTTTCAGTTTGTTTTGTCAGAAAGATTCCTTCTTTATATTTTTTATTTAGATTTTATTTGGTACTTCAGGGTCTCAGTAGAATTTCTCAGATTGTGTCTTTAGTTTGATTGCTTAGTTGATTCTTCAGTCTGAAGCTTCAGTTTGGTTCTTCTTCAGTGTGATTCCTTATTCTGAATCTCCAGGTTGGTTCTTCATTTTCACTGTGTGGTTTGGATCTTCTGTTTGATGATAAGGTTCAATTCCCCCAATTTGATTCTTCAGTTTGTTTCCCTAGGCTAATTCTGATGTTTTAGTCTTCAGGGGGAGACCTCAGTCCCTCCTTAATAAGGCTAAAGCTTTATTCTCTGAATTAATTCCTCAGTTTGATGGATTGATAGTTTAGTTTAATACCTTGGTTTGGTTCTTCAGTTTGATTCTTTCATTTGTTTTCTCAGTTTTCACATAGTTTGATTTTTCTTTGTGATTCCTGGGTTTGATTCTTTAGTTCTGTGTTTTTCAGTTTAATTCTACAAATCTTTCTTTAGTTTGTTTCTCTCAGAACTTTGATTCATTAGATTGATTCATCAATGATGCTGATGTTTGATTCTCTGGTTAACTCATTCAGTTTAATATGATATCTCTAATTGTTGCAATAGATTCCAGAAGCTGTAGCTTCAACAAACTGAAGTATGACTTTTACATTACATTACATTACATTTACATTACATTACATTACATTTGGCAGACGCTTTTGTCCAAAGCGACTTACAATAGTCAAGTACAATGTAAAATAAGTTTAAAGGTAAAACATCTTTGGATAGGGATAAAAGGAGGTCAAAGGGCAATAATAGGATAGAGGAGTGAAGGAGGGGAAGAAGGAAATGAGGTTAGAAGTAGTTAGTGTGTTAGAGGTGTTAGGAGAGTAAGTGCTCTTTGAAGAGCTCAGTCTTCAGGAGTTTATTAAAGATAGTGAGAGATTCTCCTGATCTGGTAGTGGAAGGTAGTTAGTTAGAGGTGTTAGGAGAGTAAGTGCTCTTTGAAGAGCTCAGTCTTCAGGAGTTTATTAAAGATAGTGAGAGATTCTCCTGATCTGGTAGTAGAAGGTAGTTAGTTAGAGGTGTTAGGAGAGTAAGTGCTCTTTGAAGAGCTCTGTCTTCAGGAGTTTATTAAAGATAGCGAGAGATTCTCCTGATCTGGTAGTGGAAGGTAGTTTGTTCCACCATTGGGGAACTCTGTATGAGAACAGTCTGGATTGCTTTGTGTGAGTTTTTGGCAAAGCGAGGCGACGTTCATTGGAGGAGCGCAGCGGCCGGGAGGTAGCGTAAGCCTTCAGGAGCGAGTGCAGGTAGGAAGGAGCTGTTCTGTCATCACCTTGTAGGCGATTGTAAGAGTTTTGAATTTGATGCGAGCATCAACTGGTAGCCAATGGAGCTCAATGAGCAGCGGGGTGACATGTGCCCGTTTTGGCTGGTTGAAGACCAGACGTGCTGCTGCGTTCTGGATCATCTGGAGTGGTTTTACTACGCAGGCCGGGAGGCCAGTTAGCAGGGCATTGCAGTAGTCGAGGTGTGAGATGACGACCGCTTGCACCAGGAGTTGGGTGGCCTGTTGCGTCAAGAACGGTCTAATTTTTCGGAACCGAGGACCGAGGCCACATGGTGCGTGAAGGAGAGTTGGTCATCAACCATAACACCCAGGTTCCTAGCAACCTTTGTCGGTGAGAGAGAGAGAGAGTCGATACTTATAGAGAAGTTGTGTTGAAAAGATGATAGCTATAGTATATAGAATATAGTAAAAATATAGAATATTACTGAATTAATAGCGGGTTGTTTTTTACACAGCTTTCTTTACTATGAGGTCAGTAATGGCTCTTCTATCAGCATGAAGTAGTATGAAGTAATAATCTCCACTCTGCTGGAAGCAGGATGATGCATGCTGTGGTCTTCACACCTTCAGCCTCACCAGCATCTGATTAGGATTGGGTTTGGTTGAATCTTATCTTCAGTCCAGCTGGAATATGAGGGTAATAATCTGAATATGGCTCTGCTGTAATCTCTTCTGATTCCTGTTGAAAGCCGACCTTTTACCTTTCTGGTATTTTGGAGTGAGAATTTGTTGGACAGGGTGGTTGAGGTGTGGATGTGATAATGAGGTAAAAGCAGAGACTGGCCTGAACTTTTTAAACATAGCTGTTCTTATATCCTATAAAGTAAGACTAGAACTAAAGTGGATATTTTATATTAAATGAAGGATAAAGATTTATAAAGTGCTTTAACTAGAATTTGGAAATTATGCTAAATGTTACTATAAATTACTATAAATGAGTGGGAGTGGCTATTCGATTTACACCCTCCAGTCACATTTAGTAAAACAAATGTACAAATGTACAGTGGTGCTTTAAAGTTTGTGAACCCTTTAGAATGTTCTTTATTTCTGCATAAATTTTATCCTATTTCCTATTATTTAGGAACAATGTTTATTAAGAACAGATCTCCCCGTCTACTCTAATATAATTAACAATGTTTAAGAAAATAAAACATTTCCTGAACAAACAGTCTATAGCAAAACACAAAAAACAATAACGCACTGCACAATCATTAAACTGAAATAGACCAATGACATTTTTCTACTTTTATATAACTAACACTGTGTGATTATAACATTCTAACTTGTGCAACTTTTTTTTAAACACAGTTTGATTTGTTCTTTTACTGTATAGTGATTATCACACCATAGCTTTGAATAAAATAAAAATAGCATTAAAAAACAGAATCTAAGCTCTAGAGTCAGGTGTTCTCAATCAATAGGATGACATTTAAGTTGTGAAGGTGCGGATCCTATTTTATTTAAAGAACGGGGATCTAGCAAAGCATGTTTTTCACAACATGTTTATGGAAGTGTATCTTCATGTATCATTACGCTCACCAGGCTGGAAAAGGTTACAAAAAATATCTCTAAAGAGTTGTAAATTTAAGGCCATCGTCATCCTCCCGAGGAGTGTTCGACCAACAAAGATCACTCCAAAAGCAAGACGTTTAATAGTCGGCGAGGTCACAAAGCACCCAAAGGTAACCTCTAAGCAACTGAAGCCCTTCCTTACATTGGTTAATGTCACCACCAGGAGAACACATGGTTTAACAATGGTTTGCATGTCCGGTTTGCAAAAATTAAGATTACTGCTTGTTTGCAGTTTACTAAACATCACATGGATAAGCCAGAAGGCTATTTGAATAATGTTTTGTGGACAGATGAGACCAAAATATAACTTTTTGGTTTAAATGAAAAGCATGATGTTTGGATGAAAGGAAAACACTTCATTCCAGCATAAGATCATTATCCCACCTGCGAAACGTGGTGGTGGTAGTATAATGGTTCAAATGGTTTAACTCCTCAACATGACTCGTCCTGTATACCGGCTACAGGTCTAGGTGATACAAAACCTTTTTTTTTCTGTAACTTATTTACACAGGACACTTGAAGAAGCTGATTGTTTTCTCTCTACTTCACTTAATAAATCCAGATCAGTAACAGGAATCAACCCACATTCTGCAGGTTTGAAAATAAAGACGTAAAAAACTAGACAAACAAAACGAAACTAAAGGTTTGGAGGACATGAACTGTTTGATTTGTATTCAGGAAAATCTTGATTTTAAATTAAGTTCACGAAAGAGACAATTTTATGATTTTATTCATTTTATTTTGATATTAACAGATTACTTGATTTTTTAAAATATATTTTCTGTTATAATTACATAAGTTGTGAGGTGATATCTTGTGAGTGAGGCTGAGCACTGGCCAGGTGATGTGAGCTGTGTGAGTTGGAGGGTCCATATGTAATAGACTGGAAAGATGCAGCAGCAGCAGGATCTTCAGGTCTGTATCTGAAGGCTGTGTCCAGCTCTTCCGAAGCAGGTGGTCTGTTTGCGGTGGAGCTGATTGATTTCGGACCCTGCTGGGTTCTGAACAGGAGGCGACTGGACCCACACTGAGCTTATCTGAGCTTTAGAAGGACTGTGTGATGAAGCTCCTGAGGAACATCATTCTGTCTGAGTGTGTGAATGATTTATCACTACTCTCGCACCGGGGGCACGTTCAGGTCACCAGGACATACAGTATATAACACCCACACCATCTGTGATACAGCAGACAGAAGATTGGATGTGATTACTTGATATTTTCTCTTTAAACTGAGGTTTTCTCAACTTTAGATTGAGTGCACATGGTGCTAATGTTATGGCTGATCTGAGTTTGAGAGAGAGTACAGTAGGTCATGCTGCTGCTTCTCCATCAGCAGCCGGAGTCAGAGAGAGAGAGAGAGAGAGAGAGAGAGAGAGTACAGTAGGTCATGCTGTTTCTCCATCAGCAGCCGGAGTCTGAGAGAGAGAGAGAGAGAGAGAGAGAGAGAGAGAGAGAGAGAGTATAGTAGGTCATGCTGCTGCTTCTCCATCAGCAGCCAGAGTCTGAGAGAAAGAGAGAGAGGGGGATGGAGGGAGGGAGGGAGGGAGGGAGGGAGGGAGGGAGGGAGGGAGGGAGGGAGGGAGGGAGGGAGGGAGAGAGAGAGAGAGAGAGAGAGAGAGAGAGAGAGAGAGAGAGAGAGAGAGAGAGAGAGAGAGAGAGAGAGAGAGAGTACAGTAGGTCGTGCTGTTTCTCCATCAGCAGCCGGAGTCTGAGAGAGAGAGAGAGAGAGAGAGAGTACAGTAGGGCATGCAACCTAGCTGCTGCTGGTTAACTAGTTATAATCTTTTGGGTTTATCGTATATCTTCAGAAAGATGGCAGGTGTTGCAGCGATTAATTATTTATAATGTCTATCCCTTAATTTCTCTGTGATGGGGAGATGAAATTAGCTTTTATTAACGTTTATGTGTACTCAATCTAATTTTTTTTTTTTTTTTTTTTTTTTATACAACAAAGGCATTTTGGAGAAGCAAAACCAATTTCATTGTAATGCAAATTATAATGACAATAAAGGCGATTCGATTCGAATAATATTTCTGTTCCACCTTAAATGCTGCAGCCTGTACTGACTCGAACTACTAGCAATTACATATTTTTAATGCTTGTTATGGAGAAAAATAACAATACAACATTAAAACTACACATTAAACAATGGTATAATTGTGTTTGTTTTTCTTAAGTTTTAAAAAGGATAATATTAATTGATTCATTTATTTTTATTTATTTTTATTTCATATTAGTTTCTAGTCACATCTCTAGTCATGTATAAAGCGCTGAGTGTTGTCTGTTGCCTGCCAGTGCTGATCATGCAGACTCTGCTGACCTGCCCGTTCCTGATAGAACTGTTTAAACAATGGAGGAGAAAGATAAAGAAAAAAATTAGTTATGAACTTTAACTGCAGTTCATTTTTCACAACACCAGATATATATATAGATATATATTCACTGTCAGAAGCTGTGCAGTGAACACACCCACACATCACAACACACACAAACACACACACACACACCAGCTCCAAACCCACACACCAGCCAAACTCTAGCAACCTGTCACCCGGCACAGTCGACCTACAGTGACAGCTAGTTTACCTGCAGGTTGGTTTTCTGAAGCCTGTGCTGGAGTTTGAGTCTATTCAGTATATATTTTATTTGCAGCAGCTGTAGAGCACCAGCATGGGAATAATGATGTTTTCACCTCAATTTACACGGCCAGTTACCCAACCCATTCATTAGGACTCCCCCTATCACTACTGATGCACACCAGGAGGGTGAAGACTAGCACATGCCTCCTCCAATACATGTGAAGTCAGACTCCGCCTCTTTTTGAACTGATGCTGATGCAGCATTGCCAAGTAGCATGACAGCGCTAACGCTCGGAGGAAAGCACAGCGACTCAGTTCTGAGGTGAGGATTTGGGGAAGAGTTGAGGATTTGGGGAAGAGTTGAGGATTTGGGGAAGAGTTGAGGATTTGGAGATGAGTTGAGGATTTGGGGATGAGGTGAGGATTTGGGGATAAGTTGAGGATTTGGGGATGAGTTGAGGATTTAGAGATGAGTTAAGGATTTGGGGATGAGTTGAGGATTTGGGGATGAGGTGAGGATTTGGAGAGGAGTTGAGGATTTGGCGATGAGTTGAGGATTCGGGGGATGAGGTGAGGATTTGGGGGATGAGTTGAGGATTTGGGGGATGAGTTGAGGATTTGGGGATGAGTTGAGGATTTGGGGATGAGTTGAGGATTTGGCGATGAGCTGAGGATTTGGGGATGAGCTGAGGATTTGGGGATGAGCTGAGGATTTGGGGATGAGCTGAGGATTTGGGGATGAGTTGAGGATTTGGGGATAAAGTGAGAATTTGGCGATGAGCTGAGGATTTGGGATGAGTTGAGGATTTGGGGATGAGTTGAGGATTTGGGGATGAGTTGAGGATTTGGGGATAAGTTGAGGATTTGGAAATGAGTTGAGGATTTGGGGATGAGCTGAGGATTTGGGGATGAGCTGAGGATTTGGAGATGAGTTGAGGATTTGGAGATGAGTTGAGGATTTGGGGATAAAGTGAGGATTTGGAGATGAGTTGAGGATTTGGGGATGGGTTGAGGATTTGGAGATGAGTTGAGGATTTGGAGATGAGGTGAGGATTTGGGGATACGTTGAGGATTTGGGGATACGTTGAGGATTTGGAGATGAGGTGAGGATTTGGGGATGAGTTAAGGATTTGGGGATGAGTTAAGGATTTGGGGATGAGTTGAGGATTTGGGGATGAGTTGAGGATTTGGAGATGAGTTGAGGATTTGGGGGATGAGTTGAGGATTTGGGGATGAGTTGAGGATTTGGAGATGAGTTGAGGATTTGGGGATGAGTTGAGGATTTGGAGATGAGTTGAGGATTTGGGGATGAGTTGAGGATTTGGAGATGAGTTGAGGATTTGGAGATGAGTTGAGGATTTGGGGAAGAGTTGAGGATTTGGGGAAGAGTTGAGGATTTGGGGAAGAGTTGAGGATTTGGGGATGAGTTGAGGATTTGGAGATGAGTTGAGGATTTGGGGAAGAGTTGAGGATTTGGGGAAGAGTTGAGGATTTGGGGAAGAGTTGAGGATTTGGGGAAGAGTTGAGGATTTGGGGATGATTTGAGGATTTGGAGATGAGTTGAGGATTTGGGGATGAGTTGAGGATTTGGGGATGAGTTGAGGATTTGGAGATGAGTTGAGGATTTGGGGAAGAGTTGAGGATTTGGGGATGAGTTCAGGATTTGGGGATGAGTTCAGGATTTGGGGATGAGTTGAGAATTTGGGGATGAGTTGAGGATTGGGAGGTGATCACCCAACACCCTTTCTTACCTAATGCCCTTTTTTTTTTGCTGAATGCAGTTAAATCCTCACAGCGAATGCTCCAAAATCTAGTAGAACGTCTACTTTGGACAGAATCAGAATAAACTCTCTTGAAATTGCCTTTGATTTTGGGAGAAACAGTTAACAGGCATCACAATGTGTTTATTCATAATGTGTATTATGGATGTAATTTAATTGTATTGTATAATTAAGCTTTTAAATGCTTTTTGATCTGTTTCAACTGATCTCCTTTTGATCTCCAATAATTTGCACCTTTTCCTGACTGTATACTGTGTTGTGTAATTGTGTAACGGTTCACTGAATAAGGCAGTAAGTATATTTCCCAGCACAAGGGTTTTTTTTTTGTATACTATATGCTGTTAATGAGTTGTGGATTTTTTTTATATTATGAGAGCTGTGTTCACAGTGCTCACAGTAAGAGTCCCACATTCATCATGTTACATCAAAAAAGGCTTCCAATACCAGCCTGTATCCTGGCTGGAATTGCCTCTCAGAATAAAACCTGTCCCAGTCCATCAAGAAAAAGAACAAAACCATGATTGGAAGTAAAAAGCACTTGTTTTTTTAAGAGAGGAAGCAGAAAACCCTGTTTTTTTTTTGTTTTGTTTTTTAACAGAAGTAGAAAAAAAGCTCTGTCGTTTTTTTTTGTGAAATTGAAATTGGCTTTAGAAGTAGTTCCCCAACGACACCGGCTCTCAATCCCCATCCTGAAGACCCATCTGCTGCACATTTTAGTGCTATTCCCCCCGCAGCCCACCTGCCGCAGCTGGCGAGGGTCGTGACGGCGAGACGAGGAGCTGAATTAAGTGAGTTAGAGCGCAGCTTTCTGCACAGTCGCTGAACCTGTGCCCTGCAGAAGAGCTGGAAAATACTCGGCCTGGATTTCTGTTGACTTTAAGAACGTCCTGAGGTGCCGGCGGGCTCGGTTGGGCTCGGTAGCAGAACGCCGCTCTCCTCGCCTGCCCCGGGTTTTTTTAACGTCACGGAGCATCTGCATCACCGAAAGGCCAAAACTCTGAAAAGATTGGAAGTGATCCCGAGTCTCCCTGGAGAAAGGATCAATTTAAGAGAAAGCTTATTCAGCTTAAAGAGCTTATCTGGATCACGACCCCGAGCTTTCCGTCTTCTTTACACGGCTGAGCGGAGGACGTCCGGATTGGGTCCGGATCAGTTTTAGCATTTTACACGCTAATAAATATAATTATACTAATTTCTCACAGTTATTACTGATAATAAAGAAACGCCAGGCCGTGATTTTATGGCTGTGTTCACATTACGAGACACGTTAATCAATTTCGTTCACATTCCAAACGTAAGTGAGGTGCAGGTTACTGTGGTTTCTGTCTGGGTTACAGTTGTATCTGTGTGGATTTCTGTGGTATTGGTGCAGGTTGCTGCTAAATGCATGTGTTTCTGTGGTATCTGCTATGTGCATGGGTTGCTGTGGTATCTGCATGGGTTGCTGTGATATCGACACAGGTTGCTGGGGTATCTACGTGAGCTGCTGTGGTATCTGCATGTGTTGCTGTGATATCTGTACTAATTGCTGTGGTTTCTGCTTGGGTTGCTGTGGTATCTGCATGCGTTGCTGTGGTATATGTATGGGTTGCTTTGGTATCTGCGCAGGTTGCTGCTATATGCATATGTTGCACTGGTATCCATGCGGGTTGCTGTGGTTTCGGCATGGTTTGCTGTGGTATTTGCGATGGTTTCTGTGGTATCAGCACAGGTTGCTGCTATTTGCATGTGTTGCTGTTGTATCTGTGTGTGTCACAGTGATATATGCATGTGGGTTGCTGTGGTATAAAGTGCAGAAACTTTGGCTCTTCTTGGGCTCTTATTTATCCAGCTGCATTAAGTATCTAATGTGTTCTAAATATAATTTTGTGATTCTGTGGCCTTTATGCAGCTTTTTTATCAGATGCAGATTTTTAATGTAGCAGTAATTTTGTTGCACCTCATACACTATCGCAACCATGACCAAACAGGATACCACAGCAACCACCTTCTTTCTCCTGAAGTCCTTTCTTTCTTGTCAGGTGACTGTAATTGCACTTAAATAGTGCACAAAATGGCAATTACCAGGGTCATTAAATTCCTTTCATAATTAACTTTAATTATGGAGGACTTAAAGAGTGATTATGCATCGCTGAGGCCGGACTCTCCTGCTTCAGGCTGGTATAACTGAGCTGTAGCTCTACACGCTGCTCACGCCGGAGAGTTCAGGGCAGCCCTGCCAATCTCCCCGATTCAGAGAGGTGACTCAGGCTCTGACTGGAGGAAATCTCACTTTGCTGGAGAGGACACGCCCCCCAATCTCCTTAAACAGCTTCAGTTTACCGTACACGGCTTCATCCATCAGCAGATCAGAGCCAGCGTAATCTATCTGTCAAACGCTGCGGGTGAATTTCCATCAGGAAATGTGTCAGCGCTGTTATTAATTTTAGGGGTGAATGCTCAGGAGGAAATACAGTATTACAGTATTGGCAGGCTTTTACATCATACATCACACACACACTGGTATTATGGCTTCTTTGGATGGATGTTTTTGTTTTTTTGTTCCAGTACCCAGACAGCAAAAATCACTGGGGCTGTATCCGGTGTAAATATATCGCACACCAAGCCAGAGTTGCATCAGTTCGGCTACGATTTGAATCAAGGCCAGATTCAGCTCCCCCCGGCTGCCTAGTATAATACGACCACCAACACGCATGTGCCAACACAGCTGTTGCAGAGAATAATATGGGAATCAGTCTGAGCTGCATGCGCCAACACTCCAGTTGGAGAATATAAGGCCCAAAACACTTGTGCCGTCACCCCGGTTGCAGAGTATAATATAGCAATCAGCTCGAGCTCTTTGTGTTAACACCGTGATTGCTGAATATAATATGTGAATTGGCTCGAGACACATGTACAGACGCCGCAGTTTTCTAATGTAATACAACAATTATTCTAAGCCACTTGTGTCAACACCCCGGTTGCAGAGTATAATATAGAAACCAGTCCAAGCTTTTTGTGTCAACAAAAAGCTTGAGGATGAGGATACAAATAAAACAATAAACAAACAATAAACAATCCCGATTGCCGAATATATTATGCGAATTGGCTCGAGACACATGTACCAACACCTCAGTTGCCTCATATAATACAACAATCATCCCAAGCCACTTGTGCCGAAACCCCAGTTGCAGAGTATAGTGTAGGATTCAGCCTGAGCTGCATATGCCAACACCCCAATTGCCAAAAATAATATGCGAATCGGCCCGAGCCACATGTGCCATCACCGCGGTTGCTGAGTATAATATAGGAAATCAGCCTGTGCTTCTTGTGTCAACACCCCAATTCCCGAATATAGTATGTGAATCGTCTCGAGCCACATGTGCCATCACCCCCGGTTGCCAAGTATACCATAGGAATCGGCCCGAGCCACATGTGCCATCACCCCGGTTGCAGAGTATAATATAGGAATCAGCCTGTGCTTCTTGTGTCAACAACCCGATTGCCAAATATAGTATGCAAATGCAAATGCCAATGCTTCCATACATTAGCCAGTTCTTCATGCTATGCTGTTAGCATTCAGCAGTGTTCCTGAAAAAAAGCCATTAATAAAACACAAACTTCTATAATTAGAATTCTTTGCTTTTTTGGTCTTATAAATATACAGCTAAGCAAAAATACATTTACATTTACAGAATGATGAAACTTCAATTCCAACAATGCAATGACTTAAAGCTCATATCAGGCCAATGCAATTTTAATTCTGCCTTCTGCCTACAGATGTTCCTAATTTAAATGAAAGCAAACCTAATTATCTCCACATTTCTTTCTCTCTCTCTCTCCCTGTCTCTCTCTCTCTCTGCAGAAAAGCTGTGAAGGCAACGTTAGTGCTGCTGCCTCTGCTGGGAATCACGTACATGCTGTTCTTTGTGAATCCAGGGGAGGACGACATCTCTCAGATCGTCTTTATTTATTTCAACTCTTTCCTTCAGTCCTTTCAGGTAAGAACGCACTGTACACTCATTTATCATCATCGTAAAACAGAATGTTTAGTCTTATAACACTGGATATAATCATTATACAATTCCACCTGATGAGTGATAAGGGTAAAGATAGCCATTAATTACTGAAGAGGAAAAAAAAGACATTCATTGACAAAAAAAAGGCCATACAATTGTTTTCCTTTTTACTAGTTTTTACTACTTAAAAATGTATATCATGATTCTTATGGTTTCTCAGTATATCACAATATATATATATCTTTTTTTTATTATTATTTTTTGTATGACTGGTTTACAGGTTTGTGAGTTACTGTTCTGTTAGAAGTACATATAATATAAAACATAAAGACTTTAAATTAAGGCTTTGATTCATATAGGGTTTACTTTGTCCCACAAAATATATACACAATATATAAAGAAATCAGACTTCATTATCAGAAAAACAGATAAAGAATAAACAATAGACCTAAAAAAAATATATCAACAAATTTAACACTTAAAACTTCCTTTACAAAATATAAAAAATATTTTTTCTAGTTCCATAAACACTATAAATGGACATAAAATACTCAATGTTTAAGTACTGAAATAGATATTTCATTAAATCTCTACTGCACAAGTAAGACGAGTTATTATTGTTAAGTATGTTGTTCCTGGACCCATTATAGGCATTACAGTATTTAAATCAGATACAATTCCCTTCTTTCTTCAGTTAACAAATACATTCAGATCATCCTTCAAGCTACAGTATTAATATATTTAAAAGGGCTGTAGTTACTGCTAGGGGTGCAGGAAAAAAATCGATTCGAGCTTGAATCGTGTTTCTAAAATTGAACGTTTCAGAATTGATTCTTATTTTAGATTTTTTTTTGGTCGTGCGGAGCTCAGCTACTGCTTAGCTCCGCGCGACAGTAGCTGAGCTCCGCGCGACAGTAGCTGAGCTCCGCGCGACAGTAGGTGAGCTCCGCGCGACAGTAGGTGAGCTCCGCGCGACAGTAGGTGAGCTCCGCGCGACAGTAGGTGAGCTCCGCGCGACAGTAGGTGAGTGTCACAAGACAGCAGCAACAGGATAGGGAAAGTTTTTGCTGTTACTGCCTCCCCCTATAAGGCTACAGAGAGGCGTGAAGTGTTGTGTTAAGGTGTTTGTTGTTGCGCCGCTAAAGTATGGAGGATGAAGAAAAAAGAAATCCAACCGATTTAAAAGAATCGGAAAAATATTGAATCGTGACCCAAAGAATCGATTCTGAAACGATTTGTGGGATTCCCAAAGATTCACAGCCCTAATTACTGCTCTATTTTGCTGCGATAAAAACACTCATACCGTAGAAACAGCAGCAGGAGCTGTTTTCATTTCTCTCCAAGCAGGACGAAGCTAAATGAGCATTTGACCATGGTTAGGCTGTGTGTTTTTCTTTGGCGGTTCTGTTCTGCACGGCGCTCCGCAGCGCCCTCTAGCGGTATGGCGGTATGAGAGAAACATATACCGGTTTCCCCTACGGTATACTGAATGAACCGATATACTGCCCAGCACTACTTTTTACCCAATAAAAAGGCTTGTAGATGCTACTTTTGGGTAGTGTACCTCCTGGTGAGAGATCATAGAGTGCATAGTAGAGGAATTTCAAGCAGTCAAAGACATTCTGGACAGTTAACAGGCTTTGAGAGGGGATGCATCACTGGACTGAGAGAAGCTGAATGGTTTTGACAAATTGAAAAAACCTGGACACCAATGGACTGGAATCATATTGTCTTTAGTAACAAATCCAAGTTCTGTTTGGGATCCAATGACAGCCGTTGGATCATTTTAAGTATGGAGGACTTGTGGTGAATGCTTTAATACTGCCTTTGCTGTGGAACATCACACTTCCTCAACCTACGAGTGTAGAGCTACAGGATCTACAGGCCAAGCTGTAGCAACATCTGTGGTTAAGGAAATGTTCTGCAGGATCCATACTAGGGCTGCAACTAATGATTATTTTGGTAGTTGACTAATCTGACAATTATTTCTTCGATTAGTCAACGATTATTTCTGCCGTCACAAAAACAGCAAAACATGAGATATAAATGGCATTTAAATATCTGAATGTTATTTAAACGTGGAAAGCACTAACATTTCCATTTACCCTTTATCTCCCAATGAGCTTCTGCCTCAAGCACTTTGCCTAATGTGGTACTGTTACAAATTAACGTTTAGTCGACAATGAAATTTGTACTCGACAAATTTAAATAATCAACATTGCCGATTATATCGACTAATCGTTGCATCCCTAATCCATGCGGAACCTGTAGAAATTCCATACCCATCCGTCTCAATTTCATCTTATATCCGGCATAGAGGATCAAAAATATAGGGAGTGAATTTCAGTGTCTGGTAATTGATATTAATTGAAATACAGGCTGTTCTGTGTGTGTGGTCGTGGTTGTAGGCAGTAGATCAGAAATTCTGAACTGAAATTTGGGATTTTGAGAGTGTTATTGCCTCTCACCTGAATCTGACCTTCCTCTGTTAAAAAAGCATTGTGGGAGTTCATCCTCCAATCATCCAGGATTTATCCATTTATTTATTTAACTTCTCTGAAAGAGTGAGGGCGAGAGAGATGAAGAGGTACAGTCAGAAAGAGAGAGAGAGATGCAGGAAGGGCAGAATGTATTAAAAGGGGTGAAATAGAGAAAAATCCATTTCAGGTAATCACACTCTCAGTAGAGTCTCACTCACACTGTGTGGGTGAGCTGTGGGTAATGCCCTCAAACACAGTCGTGCTGCATTTCTGCACCCCAGAGGCTCAGTGTGCACAAATATTAATAAAATGCGTTTTGTTCAAATTGTTTTTTCCTTTCTGTAAAGATCAGATTTACGCCCTCTGGAGGTTAGACGCAATACAGTGCCGCACACTCAACCACAGACCAATCAAATCTGCGAAACAACAACAACAACAAAAAAAAATCTGAATCAAAATCACTTTATTCCACATACAAGGAATTTGGAACATACTATAAACTGTAAATAAAATAAGAATATAGTTAAAAAGTACTAAAGGAATAAAGTGCACTGAAAAGCCGTTGAAGCTAAGAGATAAATAAAATGAAATAAAATAAAAATCAGAACTGTACACAAATGAATATTATGTTAAATTTTGTTTAAAAAAAAGTTAAAGACATGGAGTTAAAGGATCTAATGTTGCATTTCGATCTATAATATTCAAAAAGTTAAACGTTTGGAAATAGGATAAAGTGTCCCTCATTATTTTTTTGCTCACAGAATCACTATCATTTCATTTTTTATTTTATTATATATATTCACTGGACTTTGCTGGTCTCAGATAAAATATTTAATCTGCTTAAAAAGTAAAGAGTTTGGTTCCTGTCAGACTGATAAAATCTGGTGCACAGTACTCCAATCGGGCTTAATTGCAGTCACTGTGATCTGCGTATAGCCAGTTTATATTCTGGGTTATGCTGTTTTTCCATCAGCAGCCGGAGTCTGAGAGAGAGAGAGAGAGAGAGAGAGAGAGAGTACAGTTGGCCATGTTGTTTCTGGATGGATACAGTTGTGATGCTGGTCGGTACTGGTGTCTGTTAGCTGATGTATCAGAGCTGAGGATCTGGCGCTTTCCTCTGAGTGCGTTTTAATGCGACATTTATTGGTGGATGGGATTAGTTTCTCAGGGGGGCGTCTGTAAAAAATATTTCACACTTCCACTCAGTGATAAAACTCCTGCATCCGGACTGCAACTGGAACAACAGTGAGTGTTTAGGATTTCTCGGTCACATGACATCAGTAGCGTTCAGTAGCTCCTCCATTTCCACTCGCTGTTGTGTTTTAACATGGATCTCCGTGGAAACGCTGCACACAAAGTGTAATTACGGTGTGCAGCAGTGGACAAATAGCTAGGGGAGCATGAGATCATCATTTTCACACATGGATTGAGAGAGAGTTCACCACAGAGTCCAGGTCTTAACCTCATTGATAATCTTTGGGATGTGCTGGATGGAGAAGAGCTGCTTTGTGCAGTGGTCAGACTCTACCATCATCAATGCTGCTGCAAGATCTTGGTGAAAAATTAATGAAACACTGGATTGAAATCTTGAGACGTTGCAGAAGCTTATTGGAACAGCAGATGATTAGAGACAGTTATAATGCTACGCTTGTTTGGTGTATCATCATTCGTTTGTCCAGATCACTCAGACTCTCATTCTTATAACCATCTGTAGCGTTGGCCCCTTCCTCCTCCTCTTCAGTTTCATGAATATTTGAGGTGGAAAATAAAAAACTAGTTCAGTTCCCCCCCAGAACGCTATTTCCCAGCATGCTTTGATGCTCCACCAGACTTGCCCTCCAGTTAAAACACACTCGGTATCCTCCGCCAGTTATTTTCAGCTCCAGGAAGCTGCACTCAGGGTTTCCTTGTTTGGAGAGATCGGGGAGTTAAGTCTTTAACGAGCGAGCCTCCGGTTACAGCTTCCACCTTCAAACAACGCAGTTCAGAATTCACACTTCTCTCAAAATATGCTGGGTTTCTTTTAAAGTTCACTTCCTAAAAAAAAGGGAAGACTGCATATCTGATTACTGTGAAACTCTGCATGCAATTATGCCTTAGACAGATGTAAATAATTACAGGTGTGGTCTGATTTAGACACTGGGCCTGATTTATGGAGGACCAAAACTGACAAAATTACAAATAAATAATTAAATAAATAAAAACATAAGTAAATCACTCAGTAAAAGTAATATGTTGATTAAGACAGTTAAGAATAATTATAATTCATATAAAAATAAATACATATACAACAAAAATAAATATCTTCATTTATTTATGGGTTTCTTTATTAACATTGTTTAATTTGTCTTTTGATTCATTTGTTAATTATATATATCCACATTTATTTATTTCCCAATTGATTTATTTCTGCATTCATTTATTTCCCATTCATTTCCTCAGTTTTGGTCCTCCATACTAGTTTCTTAGGGGGTTCTGGGGTATTTTTTTCTTTTATTTCTCTCTGATTTTATTCCTGTCCAAAACCACCATGTATGTGTTTCTCAGACTGTAATTTTAGTCCCGTCCGGGCGCACATCTCTGAGTTCCGTCTCCTCACCTTTAATAAAATAGAAAATAGCTATTTATCCACTGCCATGCACAGTAATTACAGTTTGGGCGCACGGGTTGATTTTCAAAAAATAAGTAGTCTAAACATACAAAAAAAATATATAAACAATATGATATTCAAACATTTGACCTTTTTCTTTAATAACTACACAACACAATACTTGTACTTTTACTTGTAGTACTTGACTAGAAACTTTTTTTTTAAATAAACTACTTGCAATACTTAAGTACTTCTACTTAAGTATGAAGCTTAAAGAACACTTCAACTTCTACTCAAGTCATTTTTTGACAGAGTACTTGTACTTTTACTCTAGTCTGGATCTCTAGTACCTTATATATGTCTGATTATAAGAGAATATAATAATGTGCTAAACTACTGAGTTTAACTGAGAGCTAACTTAGGAAAGAGGAAGAAGCACGAGTGTGTGATTGTGTCCACAGGTAGCTAGGATTAGCATTTGAGCTAAACACAAACGCTCCCACAAAGACAAACTTGGTACGACAATTACAGCTTGAAACTCACTGCAGCGCTGCATTGAGGTGTAATAGGAGGAATAGCGGTGCTCTCGTGTCTGTGCCGGAGCTCCTCTGAGCTCAAACCAGACTCTGTAAGTTTTCCGAGGCGGCCGCGACCAACGCTCCTCCGCGAGAACTGCGACCTGCTTTCCGACCTTTAGTTCTAACAGTTCTACAAGGACCACTGGTTCATTCTTTACAAACTAACATACAGACACTCTGGCAGAAGCTGGAAAGAGATCGAATATGTCTGTGAAATCCAGAAAACGAGAAAGAGAAACTAATCCGCCTGAAACATTTATTACACTCTACAACTGTAGGGGGAGCCCACGAGCACAAAATCTCAATCCTACCTAGTGGAGCTTTAACAATGTGGAATTCTACAATTTTTACCCGTTACGGAAAATGTGTAGCTATATGTAAGAAGGTCTGAATCGAGATGCATCAAAGAATCGAAAAATAAAAATTGACCCGTAACTAGTGTCAGATATAATGAATATAATCTTATCATATATTGTGTTTGTTATTATCAGCACTGATTATGACTTGTGAAGCTGTAAATATCAGTATTTGTGAATGAGCTGAGAGAGGAATACTGAATGAAGCTGTAAGATGAAGCAAAGTGAGGTGTATAAAGATTACAGTGTGGTGGGGGTTAACTGTGTGCTGTTGTTCTGTTGCAGGGCTTTTTCGTCTCGGTCTTCTACTGCTTCCTGAACGGAGAGGTGAGTCAACAGCCCGGCTAATTTCATGCCTGAGAGGAACGGGGTGACGGCCTGCCGATAAAAAGGGCCACCCCGGCTCCACTCTGCCATCCATACCCATCATTACCCACCCCAGCCCTTTATCTGCCCGGCAGAGAGCTCTCAGAGTTTAATGAGCTCGAATAGAGGCCTGGGGCTGATGATCTGATCAGGCTGATGAAGGATCTCAGTCTAATTCCTCAAATACATCATCATCTATAATCATATCTACATTAATAATTACCACACTCTGTCAGAAAATACATCCAAATATTCATTCATACAGAACCAGCCAACCAAAAATCAGCTTTTTTTTCCCTACATAGTAAATGAATAGTGAAGTTAATTATCAGACATTAGAAAGCATGTAGTAACTTAAAAAAAAGTGTTAAACTAACTAAAATACTGCAGTTTCTGAGGCTGCAAACTCACAGAACAAAATCACTGCTCTTTCCTGGGGCGGTCCTGATGAGTGCCAGTTCCATCATTATCATTATAATGTTTTTAATGGTCTTTGCGGTGACTGGACCTCCATTTGAGGACACTTTCAAAGTTTTTAAAATTATATATATATATATATATATATATATATATATATATTTTTTTTTTTTTTTTTTTTTTGTATTTTCTGACCTTCATTCTCTTTATTCATTAACATTTGGAAAAAAAAAACTTGATACATAGTATCACAGATTTAGATTAAAAAAGTATATATCAATGAGTTATATAGCAGCAAAAATGTAAATTTTAAAGAATGTGATGGGGCACATTGCATGATTTAAAAAAGTAAGTAAAAAGTATCTAATACATTTTAAATTCTGGTAAATGATATAGATAGTTAAATGTACATCTGCACAAATATACTATATAGCTATAAATAATAATTCCTTATGTTTCCTTCATAGCTCAGATCACTTCAGTATTAATCTACAACGCAGAGCATTTTAAAATAATGAAAAACACTGAATTTATTTATATCTTGGCCAAGTGGTTTGATACTATTTTTAATTTGAGTTTGCAGCTGATTAGCTCCATTCACTCTCATTCATTTTGGACTCAATCTTGGGCTCCCTCTAGTGGCTTTCAGTCATTTTCTGATCATTGAGGAAATAAAATGGGAAAAAGTTTACAAAAAATTACTGTTAATATATTATATATTAACTATGTGTCAAGCTCTCCATAAACCAGCTCTGATACAGTGTACCATTTATAATTTTTAATACTATAGTGTACTGTCTGTATAAATCAGTATACAGGGCCATCTCAAAAAAATTGAATCTTTGAAAAGTTACTTTATTTCAGTAATTCAGTTCAAAATGTGAAACTTATATATTTTACATAGATGTATTAAACACAGAGTGATCTATTTTAAGCATTTATTTATTTTATTGTTGATTATTGATTATGACTTACAGCCAATGAAAACCCAAAAATCAGTGTCTCAGAAAATTAGAATATTATATAAGACCAACTGATACTTTTGGTGTGCAGTGTGGGCAGTGTGCCAAGTCCTGCTGGAAAATGAAATCTGCATCTCCATAAAAGTTGTTTTCATCAGAGGGAATCTGTAAGATATGAAGTGCTGTAAGATTTTGTGGGAAAACAAAACTGCACTGACTTTAGACTTGATGATAAAACACAGTGGATCAACAGCAGCAGATGACAGACATGACTCTCCAAACCATCACTGATTGGTGGAAACTTCACACTAGACTCGAGCAGTTTGGACTGTGTGTGTCTCCACTCTTCTTCCAGACTCTGATCCCTTGATTTCCTTCAAATGAAATGTAAAATTTACTGATGATCAGTGATGGTTTGGAGAGACATGTCTGATATCTGCTGCTGTTGATCCACTGTGTTTTATTATCAAGTCTAAAATCAAAATCTTACAGCACTTCATATCTTACAGCTTCCCTCTGCTGCTGACAACTTTTTATGGAGATGCGGATTTCATTTTCCAGCAGGACTTGGCACACTGCCCACACTGCCAAAAGTATCAATTAGTCTTAATATATAATATTCAAATTTTCTGAGACACTGATTTTTGGGTTTTCATTGGCTGTAAGCCAAAATCATCAACAAATATGAGTTTCACATTTTTAACTGAATTACTGAAATAAAGTAACTTTGCAAAGTTATTCTAATTTTGTGAGATGGCCCTGTACACACTCAACCCTGAACAGTACAGAATATATGATCAGATATATTGAATACTACACAGTATAAGCCTGTGATGAGCATAACCACTTTGTGTTTTATGTTTTTGATCCGTGTCCCAGCTCAGCCTCTTCTAACAATACAACAAATGAAATTCTTGACCCTGAACCTCCTTCAATATGAAGAGGACCTTTCTAATCATCTCTATCTGCTGCAGAGGACAGATATCAGCACAGGCTCTGAATAAGTAAACACAGTCCGGGGGGAGGCTGTGAGCAGGGACAGTAATTTGGCTGATTTGAGTCCGGGATTAGTCTAAACCCGACCCTCTGAAACACAGTGAAATTCTCCTGAGCTCTCTGATAAAGCTCAGTGCAGGTCTCTCATCAGATCATACGAGCTGAGCTTATGATCCTGAGAAACCCCCCCTCCAATTTCCTGATGAAGAGCACAGATTTGTTATTATCAGATCTTCTCAGAAACGCTGTAATCTGCAGGAAACGCTGTCTGATAGGACTCTGGCTTTCTGATAACAGTCCTATTAGATTTACGTACAGCATTATCATCACTTTAACCTTTAACCTTTTCACGTTTTGTCACGTTACAACCACAAACTTATTATATACAGCTCTGGAAAATATTTCAGTTTCTGAATTAGTTTCTCAGATTTTGCTCCTTATAGGTATAAACGTTCTATATACCTAACTATGGACTAAATTTCTCCCAAATTCTGAATGAAAATATTCTCATTTAGAGCATTTATTTACAGAAAATGAGAAATGTCTGAAATAACAAAAAAGATGCAGAGCTTTCAGACCTCAAATAATGCAAAGAAAACAAGTTCATATTCATAAAGTTTTAAGAGTTCAGAAATAATCAATATTTGGTGGAATAAATATGTTTTTTAATCACAGTTTTAATATCATGCATCTTGGCATCATGTTCCCCTCCACCAGTCTTACACACTGCTTTTGTTTATCTGATAACAGTACTATTAGATTTACGTACAGCGTTACCATCACTACTGTCCTTCAGACTGGGCTTTAACTCACTATCCCTTTTAGCTTTTTCACGTTTTGTCTTGTTACAACCACAAACTTAAATATACAGCTCTGGAAAATATTAAAAGTTTCTGAATCAGTTTCTCTGATTTTGCTATTTATAGGTTTATGTTTGAGTAAAATGAACATTGTTGTTTTATTCTATAAACTACAGACAACATTTCTCCCAAATTTCAAATAAAAACTTTCTCATTTAGAGCATTTATTTACAGAAAATGAAGAAGAAATGACTGAAATAACAAAAAAAAAGATGCAGAGCTTTCAGACCTCAAATAATGCAAAGAAAACAAGTTCATATTCATAAAGTTCAGAAATAATCAATATTTGGTGGAATAACCCTGGTGGTTTTTAATCACAGTTATTTTCATGCATCTTGGCATCATGTTCTCCTCCTCCAGTCTTACACACTGCTTTTGGATAACTTTATGCTGCTTTACTCCTGGTGCAAAAATTCAAGCAGTTCAGTTTGGTGGTTTGATGGCTTGTGATCATCCATCTTCCTCTTGATTATATTCCAGAGGTTTTTAATTTGGTAAAATCAAAGAAAAACATCATTTTTAAGTGATTTCCTATTCCTATTTTTTCCAGAGCTGTATTTTATTGAGATTTTTTTTTGTGATCGACCAACACAGAGAAGCACATAATTGTGAAGTGGAATGAAAATGATATGTGGCTTTCAAAATTACAAAAAAAAAAAAAAAAAGAAGTGAAATGCAAAAGTATTCAGCCCCTTATATCCATATTAGTAGAGTCACCTTTTGCTTCAGTTACAGCGGCATGTCTAAATCATTCCACTGTAGCTCTGGCTCTATCTTTAGGGTCATCGTCTTGCTGGAAGGTCTCAACAGGTTTTCTTCCACTATTTATCTCCATCCATCTTCCCATCTTCCCTCTGTCCCTGCTGAAGAAAAAAAAAAAAGCATCCCAGCAGCATGATGCTGCCACCACCATGTTTCACAGTGGGAAAAGTGTGTTTAATTTGCTGCCACACAGAGTTTTGATTGAGGCCAAAAGTCCTCCATAAAGGCCAGGTTCAAAGAGTTCATGACTAATAATTACTCACACATAAACTGTGGATCTCTGCAGGTCCTCCAGAGTGACCATGGGCCTCTTGGCTCTTTTGTTAGAGTAGTACTTACTCTCTTTGTCTGGTGATCACGAACAGCATTGTGGAAACCAAGGAACACTCCAGTGTCCTCCAACACACACCTGAGCCCTGCACAGAACAGCTGCAGCTATACAGAGAATAATTTACACACAAGTGGATTTTATTTAGAGCACAAGGGAATGAATACAAATGCACACCACACTTTTCAGTTTAATTCAAGGTACATTTTCTTTTCACTTAGTAATTCATTTTAAGTTTGTGGGTATAATGTGAAAATTAAAGAGGTATGAATACCTTACTTTGGAAATATGTATGTGTATATTAGATATAATTGATATGATTTCTCAGAGGATAATTGTGAGTAGTGTGTGTTTTGGTGAGAGGTACTGTAGATGATAATAGTCTGAGGATCTGAACAGTTCCAGATCATCTGATCTGAATGTGATGCTCACTGTTCTCCCTCACCTCAGCTGACTCACCGAGATAAAGACTGTGTGTGTGTGTGTGTGTGTGTGTGTGTGTGTGTGTGTGTGTGTGTGTGTGTGTGTGTGTGTGTGTGTGTGTGTGTGTGTGTGTGTGTGTGTGTGTGTGTGAATACATTTACCCACAAAACATTTCTCTCAGGGAACACACACACACACACACACAGAGGTATTTGGTCTGTATGTTCAGATGAGATGGAGCAGTCAGTATGGATTATATGCACCTCTCTCTCTCTCTCTCTCTCTCTCTCTTCTCTCTTCCTCTTTGTGTTTCACCCCGTTTCTTTCTGTATCTCTCTTGCCCTGTCTTTATGTATTACACTCTCTGTATTTTCCTATTTCTTTCTTTATCTCTTTGTTTCTCCCTCTTTCTTTATGTATTTCAACCTCTTTCTTCTGTATCTCTCTCTTTCTGTCTATATTTCTTTCTCCTTCTTTCTTTTTTGTATTTTTCCCTCCCTTTTATTTCTTAATTTCCTTCTCAAATTCACCCTCTTTCCCTCTTTCTGTATTTCTATCTCCCTCTTTTTCTTTCTGTGTTTCTCTCTAACTCTTTTCCCTTCTCTCTCTCTCTTTCCTTATGTATTTCTTACTTTCCCTTTTATCATTTATTTATCTCTCTCTCTTCGTCTCCTTCTTTATGTATTTCTTTTGCCCTGTCTTTGTGTATTACACTCTTTCTTTCTGTATTTTGCTCTGTATTTCCCTTTCTCCATTTTATTACTTTGTATTTTTTTCATCTTTTCTCTCATACTGTATCTCTCCACATTTCTCTCCACCTACTTGCTCGCTCACACTCTCTCTATTTCTCTCTCTCCCTCTTTTTGTATTTCTTTCTTGCTCTCCCTCACTATGTTACTCTCTCTCTTTCACTCTCATCCTTTTTCTGTATTTCCTTGCTTTTCTTTCTTTCTGAATTCGTCTCTTTTTATCTCTCTCTTTCTCTGCATTTCACTCATCCTTTCTCTTGTACTCTTTCTGTACTTCCCTGCTTTTTTTTCTCTCTCTCTCTCTCTCTCTCTCTCTCTCTCTCTCTCTCTCTCTCTCTCTCTCTCTCATGTGATACCTTTTATGAGGAGTGTGTTGCAGGTGTGCTGCAGTGTTATCCATCACAGCGTTTCTATATGTGATTAAAATATAATCCTAATATATTACAGTGCTGCATGTATATGCATTACATTGTGTTACATGTTACAGGTGTACTGAAGTGCTGCTAGTTATCAGTGTGTTAACTACACCTGTACGTGTGTGTGTGTTACCTGTTACAGATACGGTCTGCAGCGAGGAAGCGGTGGCACCGCTGGCAGGATAACCACACCCTGCGGGTTCGAGTGGCGCGAGCCATGTCCATCCCCACGTCCCCCACCCGCATCAGCTTCCACAGCATCAAACACACCACCGCCGTCTGACACACACACACACACACACACGTACAGGTAAACACACAGACGGACTGAGCCTCGACCCACTCCTCCTCCTCCTCCTCCCGCCTCCCTGTGTTCAGACTGATGACCACGCAGGTCATGTGATCGTCTGCCGTTTCCCGCGGGCTGTGCGTTTCCTTCAGTGATCTGTGAATCTAATTTATTGGTTTGTATTTTTGTGGGCGGGACATTTCTAACAGCGTACGGGAGAATCCGGGTGTATTTTATTTGTTTCATATTGTTCAATATTATGTAAAAATGTAAATATAGAATTTTTAACAAACTGCTGTTTCTGCTGTCTTCTTTATGCAGCTCATTTACATCATTAAATTATCAGAAAGTGGGCTGAGACCAGAGGAGGGGCTTAATACTGCACTATAAAATGGTTCTGTACAGTACTGGAAAAAAAGAGAGTATTTAGCATCTAGAAGTGTTCACTGTTATTGTTATACAGAATCTGAGTGTGGCTCAAAATGTCCAAGTAACCAGGCTATGAGTTAACTGTATAGAACTCTGATAATTCTAACCCTGATTAATGTATACACTATTGTGTGTCTTGCTTTGTATGGTACCCTATTGCAGGTGATGCTGTCTATGTTACCTATTAAACATTTGTTATTACATGCAGTACTTTTTGCAAATTTGCACAAAATTTACAACCGTTTGGAATGTCCTGAAGAAGAAAGTCATCACTGGTGTACTATGTAACAGATTTCAAACAACTAAAACAACTATAAGTAACATCAGCAACAACCTCTAGAGGGCAGGAGTAAATATATCACAATCTACTGTTCACAGAAGACTTCATGAATGAAAGTATAGACCACTAATAGCCAAGCTGTCCTCTTCTTTACAAAGAAGAACAGAGACAAGCCTATGGACTGACATGTACAAATGTGATAGAAAGGCTAAAGTTTGGAGTAAGAAAAGATCTGCTTATCTGTGAAACATAGTGGAGGTAGTGTCATGGCTCCCTCTGGGACGAGTTCATTAATCTTCATTGATGTAAGGTAAACTCTGAAGAAGTCTACAAAATCAAAAACATGATGTCTGTCAGTTTTAAAGAAAGATACAGCAGGATAATGGCCCAAACACTTTCCATCTCCGTACTTAAACCCTACAGAGAACACATGTTACCTGCTGAAGAGGAGACTGAAGGGAGTAACGCACCAGAACAAACACCAGGTGAATGAGGTTACAACAGATATTAATGGATTGGCCTCACTGTTTCAATACCGTTGGAGAGGACTGTATTACTATGTGTGATACCTTGAACAGGTAATACACACAGTTACCTGTTTGACATGTTATTATGCATGTTACCTATAGAAGGTAGGTAAGCTATGTGCACTACTTTTCTCAGATGTGTGACTCCTCTTGGGTGTATTACTATGTTGCGCTAACTCTCTCGGGTGTATAACTGCGTTGCGCTAACTCTCTCGGGTGTATTACTGCGTTGCGCTAACTCTCTCGGGTGTATAACTGCGTTGCGCTAACTCTCTCGGGTGTATAACTGCGTTGCGCTAACTCTCTCGCGCTAACTCTCTCGGGTGTATAACTGCGTTGCGCTAACTCTCTCGGGTGTATAACTGCGTTGCGCTAACTCTCTCGGGTGTATAACTGCGTTGCGCTAACTCTCTCGGGTGTATAACTGCGTTGCGCTAACTCTCTCGGGTGTATAACTGCGTTGCGCTAATTCTCTCGGGTGTATAACTGCGTTGCGCTAACTCTCTCGGGTGTATAACTGCGTTGCGCTAACTCTCTCGGGTGTATAACTGCGTTGCGCTAACTCTCTCGGGTGTATAACTGCGTTGCGCTAACTCTCTCGGGTGTATTACTGCGTTGCGCTAACTCTCTCGGGTGTATAACTGCGTTGCGCTAACTCTCTCGGGTGTATAACTGCGTTGCGCTAACTCTCTCGGGTGTATAACTGCGTTGCGCTAACTCTCTCGGGTGTATAACTGCGTTGCGCTTACTCTCTCGGGTGTATAACCGTGTTGCGCTAACTCTCTTGGGTGTATAACCGTGTTGCGCTAACTCCCTCGGGTGTATAACTGTGTTGCGCTAACTCTCTCGGGTGTATAACTGTGTTGCGCTAACTCTCTCGGGTGTATGTATAACTGTGTTGCGCTAACTCCCTCGGGTGTATAACTGTGTTGCGCTAACTCTCTCGGGTGTATAACCGCGTTGCGCTAACTCTCTCGGGTGTATAACCGCGTTGCGCTAACTCCCTCGGGTGTATAACCGTGTTGCGCTAACTCCCTCGGGTGTATAACTGTGTTGCGCTAACTCTCTCGGGTGTATAACTGTGTTGCGCTAACTCTCTCGGGTGTATGTATAACTGTGTTGCGCTAACTCCCTCGGGTGTATAACTGTGTTGCGCTAACTCTCTCGGGTGTATAACTGTGTTGCGCTAACTCTCTCGGGTGTATGTATAACTGTGTTGCGCTAACTCTCTCGGGTGTATAACTGTGTTGCGCTTACTCTCTCGGGTGTATAACCGCGTTGCGCTAACTCTCTCGGGTGTATAACCGTGTTGCGCTAACTCTCTTGGGTGTATAACCGTGTTGCGCTAACTCCCTCGGGTGTATAACTGTGTTGCGCTAACTCTCTCGGGTGTATGTATAACTGTGTTGGGCTAACTCTCTCGGGTGTATAACGGTGTTGCGCTAACTCTCTCGGGTGTATAACTGTGTTGCGCTAACTCTCTCGGGTGTATAACCGCGTTGCGCTAACTCTCTCGGGTGTATAACCGCATTGCGCTAACTCTCTCGGGTGTATAACCGCGTTGCGCTAACTCTCTCGGGTGTATAACCGTGTTGCGCTAACTCCCTCGGGTGTATAACCGTGTTGCGCTAACTCCCTCGGGTGTATAACTGTGTTGCGCTAACTCTCTCGGGTGTATAACTGTGTTGCGCTAACTCTCTCGGGTGTATGTATAACTGTGTTGCGCTAACTCCCTCGGGTGTATAACTGTGTTGCGCTAACTCTCTCGGGTGTATAACTGCGTTGCGCTAACTCTCTCGGGTGTATAACTGTGTTGCGCTAACTCTCTCGGGTGTATGTATAACTGTGTTGCGCTAACTCTCTCGGGTGTATAACTGTGTTGCGCTAACTCTCTCGGGTGTATAACTGTGTTGCGCTAACTCTCTCGGGTGTATGTATAACTGTGTTGCGCTAACTCCCTCGGGTGTATAACTGTGTTGCGCTAACTCTCTCGGGTGTATAACTGTGTTGCGCTAACTCTCTCGGGTGTATAACCGTGTTGCGCTAACTCTCTCGGGTGTATAACCGTGTTGCGCTAACTCTCTCGGGTGTATAACCGTGTTGCGCTAACTCCCTCGGGTGTATGTATAACTGCGTTGCGCTAACTCTCTCGGGTGTATGTATAACTGTGTTGCGCTAACTCCCTCGGGTGTATGTATAACTGCGTTGCGCTAACTCTCTCGGGTGTATAACTGCGTTGCGCTAACTCTCTCGGGTGTATAACTGCGTTGCGCTAACTCCCTCGGGTGTATAACTGCGTTGCGCTAACTCTCTCGGGTGTATGTATAACTGCGTTGCGCTAACTCTCTCGGGTGTATAACTGCGTTGCGCTAACTCCCTCGGGTGTATAACTGTGTTGCGCTAACTCTCTCGGGTGTGTTACCTATTTAAGGTTTTTTTTTTTTTTTTTTACTATGTGCACTACTTTTCTTAGGTGTGTAAGTATATACACTACCTCTCTCTCTCTCTCTCATTTACACTACATATTTCAGACAGGTTACTTATTCCTGGGGTGTTACTGTGTGTGTGTTACCTGTTCCTGGTGTGTTTCTTTGTGTGCACTCTCTTAGGAGTGTTACCTGTTACTCTCTCAGGTGTGTGTTCTGTATGCAGGTGTTTGCCTCACACTGTCAGTTGAATCCTGTTGAGCACAAAGAAGCTCTTTCAGTACTGTAGAGAACTCTTAGATTACAGCGTAAATCAGTACAGCCTTTTTCATCTCAGTCAAGAAAAATATCCCCCAGTTGTTCTCAGCAGCATCTAAAGCGTTTTGGTCTCCTGGCATCACTTTAATACTGATATTATTCAGAGCAGCCGTCACATTTAGAGGATCTGATAGCCGTGTTTCTGCATGAGAGATTTCTTCACATGAGCTTATTTCAGCTAAAGTCACAGATCTCTATCTGGTCAGCACTGGATAAAAATAGAAAGAAAAGAGGACAAAAGAAACTGATAGCTCATTTAGACTGAGAGAAACACAGACTAATGAGGGGGTTGAAGGAAGGGGTGTATAGCCGCTGGGCTTTGAAGCTATAGGTGCTTTGTCCAGCGGTACATACAAACCTCAGGCTTTTATCTGCTGAACTTTTATAACACTTATTATTATACATATATTCCTGCAGTTTAGGCATGTAATACATTTCAAACACAGCTGGGAGGGTAAAAAAAGACATTTAAAAGACATTTAAAATACATTTTTGCATAGAGGATACCCAGTGATGATGAGTTTCAGTTTTCCTGTGTAACAGTACAGAATAATTCCTAAACATTCTTTAAATGGTTTAATGATATTATGGGATGTATAGGGAGAAATATGCCAATCCCTTCCAGTCTTTTTTTGAGAAACACACACTGTATTTAAACATTTCAATCATTTCAATCATTTTCTCACACATTTGTTACAAACTAGAGATCCTCTTCTCATCTTTTATACTAAATCATGATTATAATCACCTGTTCGAAATCACATCACTGTTTAGTTTTTTTTTTTTTTTATCTCATTATTAGCCCTAAAGTTCCCATGTTCCAAACTATTGCTTGGAATGTGTTGCATGATTTGTTTTTTCTTGTTTGATCAGATTTTTATTTGTTTTACACATGATTAACAACAGGAAATGGATGGGATAATATACAATATCCAATTTCTGGATAAAATTATTACTATAGAACTGTCAGATTGGTTATTATAAATCAGATAAATCAACAAGAAGCTACACAATCCTGGATAGACTCATATCATTTCTCCCCGTTACTGATTGTTGAAAATTTTGCTTTGTTAATTTTAGCTGTTAAATATTAAATTCTGACTACATTTACATAAAAAAAAAAACTATAGATCCAGAAATTCATAACTGAAAGCTGAGGAGAAATCCAGGAGTGTGTTGCATGTTTGACATGCAGGAATGCATGTACAGTATATTAATAAATGAATTAAAGTTGAGCAGATGAAATATATATGAAATACCTTGGGTTCACACTGTCTGCACTCAAATAAAAGTCCAAGAAAATAGAGAAATGTATAGAGTCTCTCTCTATTGTCACAACTGTCTTTCTGATATGAGTTTGTAAGCAACTAGTAAATAACATAATACAGAAAAATGATGAATCCGGCACCTAAAAACTGAAGTTACACATAACTAACAACCACAGCAATCTAATACTGTATTAACAAGGATCCAGAAACACAACGTAACACTCAAACTCCTTACAATTACACACATCATATATATATATATATATATATATATATTGATATATATACAGACAAACCAAGTCTCCCTGAAGCTGCGGGAGTCTCCCGCATTTCGGTAGCGGCTCCCTGATGCCCGCGAGTCACATATAATCTCCCGGAATTCAGAACGAGTGCCCCAAACTGCACACAGGCCACAGCCTTTTATTCTCTAATCGCGTGTGGGAAGGAGAGAGAGAAAACAGAGAGGGTTCTGATTGGCCTGTTCTCTGCAAAGAGTCTGTGAGACAGCCAATCAGTTTTTAGTGTGGGCGGGCAGTGTTTTTTCCCCCCTCCCGGACGGGATTTGTTCAGTGAGTGAGAGAAAGCAGATCATGGGGGAGGCAATATTAATAATTATTTTAATATGATAAGAAATGTTTTTGATGTTGTGCAATTTTTTGTGATATTGTAACTGTCAATTTTTGTCAAATAAAGGAAAAATGACATATATATATACACACACATATATATATATATATATGCATGTATGTATGTGTATATATATATATATATATATATGGCCTTCTGCCACTAAAGGACGCTTACAGTTACATTCTACACAAACTCAACACACCACTGAGAAGCAGCAGCCAATCACGCACAGTAGAGGTGGGCGATACCGGGAATTTTACGCAGGGCCAGTATTGCCGATATCGATACTGATACCGATACTTTTTAATATTTAAGCTTTATAGATCCAAATGATCCAAAAACCTAGGATATAATTTCACCAAACATTGTAAGTGATAACAAAATACTTTAGTATCACAATCAACATTTTTTTTAGAAACAATGGAACAGTAACAAAACAAAGTTTAAATATAAAATAAATTCTCCCCTCACTAGACATCTTTTCTAGTTCTTTGTTTCTTTGTTTCTTTTTTTAATAGAATTGTCATTTGGAAAAACAATAAAAAATAAGGAATTGTCTTCCTTTCAGTGCAATTCAAATGCAAGTTTTTCTTAAATAAACAGAGTGTAAAAAAATATCACTCAACACTAATCTCCTGAGGTAGAGGCGTGTCGACTCGAGGAGAGCGCTGAGTGGGCGGGGCCAGGCTGAGCCTACCTGCTGGCTTTGCTGAGCCATGTGACGCATGTGCAACAACAAGAGACCAGAGAGTAGACTGTGGTGAATCTCGTGCGAAGCAGTCAGTGCGTGCGGCCGAGAAAAAAGCTTAAATATCGATATTTTTACACGAGTATTGCTCAATACCAATACCAGCGTTGGTATCGATATTATCGATATTTGGATCGATCCGCCCACCTCTAACGCACAGTGTTACTCACACACGCAGAGAAAAAGACAGAATAAGAGTGTGACAGAGAGAGAGAGAGAGAGTGTTAGAGTGAGAGCAGATTACTCCAGTACTAATGGCTTTTGGGGGCGTTTGCCCTTTAAATGCTCTGATCCTTCATTAAAAGCTCAGGATTTATCTCTGCAGTTTTACTCACATTCCCTCAGGGATCAATTCACAGGGTCAGTGTTTAAGTGGAGACTCTGACCATCTGATGTTCTCTTAGTGTCACTTTATTATCTCTCACATCAGAGGAATATCCCCCTCAGCGGACGTCTCACCCCGTAACGAGACCCTCCTCTACAATACCGCCGAGTCAGCTCAGAGCACGGCTGCTCACTTTATAAACTAAATATAATAACAAGAGGGGTGTGACGAGATCTCGCGAGATTAAAACAGACGAGATTTCTCGTCAGGCTTAAACCTGTCTCGTGGGAAAAAATCAGTTAAGTGTGGACTTTTTAAGAGGGATCTGGCAACCCAGTAGGGATAGCGATAGAGTATGATGGCTGAGCAGTGAGAGCAGCTCTCAGCAGAAGAGGAAAATTCAGGTATTTGTATAGAAGATGCTTCTGCTACTTTTAAGTTGTATGTCTGGCTGCATTTTGGCTCCAGTGGAAACAATAAACGGTAACAGAGTGACCAACAAGACACAAACCATATATAAATACTGTAAGTAAATCCTACACGTGACTGTTTCATAGGCAGCTGTACTAATCCCTTAGCTCTGTACTGTATTTAAAAACATGTTCTGTCTCTGTTTCACTTCAAGCAGAGTCTTAATATGACTGGTTATGGTTCTGCAAAGTTAAATTACAAGAGATTTAGGAGAAAAAAACACAAACTATAGTCTTAATATGACTGGTTGTGGTTTGCACTTATTGTTTGCACTATAAAAGACCTAGAAAAGTTTTATTTTTTATTCTTATTTCTATTTCTTATAGAATCACTGTGTGAGAGAAACCAGTCTGTTAAGTTTGTGTTTTATGATTTTGTCAAATAAAACTCTAGTTTTCAAGCCATTCTTCATTTTTGACGTTTTCTTTAAAATTGTATTTTTAAATCTCGTTCTTGTGAACCCAGTATTGTGTTTCGTCTCGTCACACCCCTAAATAACAATATAATAAACAAGTCTTTTTAGGCCTCAGTTTAACAGTACAACACACACACACACTCCAATAAATGCTGCATTCAGCTACTTTATGTTGCACCTGTTGCTGACACAGATGTGCAAATGCATGCATGTACAGCAGTAGTGTCAATAGAATAGGACATGCTGGAGCAGATAAAAATGTATGAAGTTACACTTATACAGAGCCTTTTCAGACAAGGACAATTTTACTTAAAATCACTTTTCCCCCTCCCCATGCAACTCATTCACACACTAGTGAGAAGCGGCATACAATCGTGCACAGCATACTCTCAACCAGAAACCACCGATCACTCAGGAGTTCATACGCGCAATCTTTTACTATTTGTGGATTCTGTAAATCACGGATGCTGCGGTATGATGATGCCAAAAATTGCCAAAAATAACAGGACAACTGCTTATTTACAGTTTCTGTGGAAATTAAATGATGTGTGTTAAACTAAAACAGACGAGGAGTACAAAGAAAAGTGAGTCTTGCCCACAGTTAAGCATGGTGGTGGTAGGGTCATGGTTTGGAGCTGCAGGAGTGCATCCAGCTGTGGGGAGCCAGACTGTAAATGCAAACATGTACTGTGAAATACTGAAGCAGAGCATGATCCCCTCCCTTTGTAAAACTGGGCCGCAGGGCAGTGTTCCAGCATGACGATGACCCAAAACAACAGCAAGAGCTTTAGCTGTCCTGTTAAAGAAACTGAGGGTACAGTTTATTTATAAATGCAGTGACCGGTGAAGGAAGTCTCCAGACCTAAACCCTGTTGAGCATCTGAGGGGCATCCTCAAACGAAAGGTGGAGAAACACAAAGTCTACAACAAATACCAGAAAGAGGATTCCACTGGGAACATGTGAAGCTCTAGTGAACTCCATGCCCAGGAGGAATAAGGCAGTGCTGGAAAATAATGGTGGCCACACAAAATCTCAACACAATTTGGCCATTTTTACCTAAGGGGTGTACTCACTTTAGTTGCCTGCAGTTTAGATTTACACAACAAATTTACACTGTTACACTGTACTGACTTGTGTCAGTCCATGTCCCCAAATATATGGATATATAGTGTACCAAACACATTTTGGCTGTTTGCATGGAACATGATATTTGGGGTTTTCATTAAATTGTTCCTTTAATAAGCAAAGGTGTCAAGTAATGAAGTATAAATCATTTATATCTTACTTAGAAATGTATGTTATCTACACTGGAGTAATTATCATTTTTCAGACAACTTTTTACTTTTTACTCTGTGGGCATGGCCTAAGCTTTTGTTCTTAATGGCTTTTTTTTCTCTCCTTACATTACTTTTACTTTTTACTTTTACCAGTACTTTTCTAAACACTTTTACTTGAAGAATAAAAAGCTTTATCTTAAACCTCTACAGAAGTATTTTAAGTGTCTTTATAAGTGTTTTCAGTAAGTGGGTTAATTTGCTGACAGATGCTGATGTTTGGAGTTGGTGTGTTCTTCATACAGCGGTCAGCGCAGGGCGGGACGCCAACTTTTAAAATTACTTTTTTAATCCACACCCACGACCATATCTCCCACACCCACCACCCATCTGCTCCCTGATTAATTACCGGTCAGGAACTCCAGATTTATGCAGATATGCTTTGGCTTCTTCGGAGTTCGTCCTTGTAAAGCTGGAGATGTGGGCACATGTTCCTCTGCAGGGATCAGATACCTGGATCAGAGTTATACACACCCAGAACTGCAGGCTGGATCAGACGAGCGAGGAGCAGGAATTCACCCACTGCTGCTTTAAGACTGGGATCTGCACTGAGGAGACGCTCTGTGGGGCTCATGGATCAGTATCAGCAGTGAGAAATATGACTACAGTTCATCATATATACAACATCAAAAAAGCAGAGATAAAGAAGAGATAAAGCAGAGATAAAAAGGAGATAAAGCAGAGATAAAGAGGAGATAAAGCAGAGACAAGGAGGAGATAAAGCAGAGATCAAGAGGAGATAAAGCAGAGACAAAGAGGAGATAAAGCAGAGATCAAGAGGAGATAAAGCAGAGATAAAGAGGAGATAAAGCAGAGACAAAGAGAAAATAAAGCAAAGACAAAGAGGAGATAAAGCAGAGACAAAGAGATGAAAAGGAGATAAAGCAGAGATAAAGAGGAGATAAAGCAGAGACATAGAAGATAAAGAGGAGATAAAGCAGAGATAAAGGGGAGATAAAGAGTAGATAGAGGAGACATAGAGGAGATAAAGAGAAGATAAAGATACAAAGAGAAGATAAAGCAGAGACAAAGAGAAGATAAAGCAGAGACAAAGAGGAGATAAAGCAGAAATAAAGAGGAGATAAAGAGAAGATAAAACAGATATAAAGAGGAGATAAAGCAGAGATCAAGAGGAGATAAATCAGAGACAAGGAGGAGATAAAGCAGAGATCAAGAGGAGATAAAGCAGAGACAAAGAGGAGATAAAGCAGAGATCAAGAGGAAATAAAGCAGAGATAAAGAGGAGATAAAGCAGAGATCAAGAGGAGATAAAGCAGAGATCAAGAGGAGATAAAGCAGAGTTAAGAGGAGATATAGCAGAGACAAAGAGGAGATAAAGCAGAGATCAAGAGGAGATAAAGCAGAGACAAAGAGGAGATAAAGCAGAGATCAAGAGGAGATAAAGAGAAGATAAAACAGATATAAAGAGGAGATAAAGAGGACAAACAGGAGATAAAAGGGAGATAAAAAGGAGTTTAAGCAGAGACAAAGAGAAAATAAAGCAAAGACAAAGAGGAGATAAAGCAGAGACAAAGAGATGAAAAGGAGATAAAGCAGAGATAAAGAGGAGATAAAGCAGAGACATAGAAGATAAAGAGGAGATAAAGCAGAGATAAAGGGGAGATAAAGAGTAGATAGAGGAGACATAGAGGAGATAAAGCAGAGACAAAGAGAGATAAAGCAGAGACAAAGAGGAGATAAAGCAAAGAGGAGATAAAAAGGAGATAAAGCAGAGATCAAGAGGAGATAAAGCAGAGATAAAGAGGAGATAAAGCAGAGACAAAGAGGAGATAAAGCAGAGACAAAGAGGAGATAAAGCAGAGACAAAGAGGAGATAAAGCAGAGACAAAGAGAGATAAAGCCGAGATAAAGAGGAGATAAAGCAGAGACAAAGAGGAGATAAAGCAAAGAAAGAGGAGACAAAAAGGAGATAAAGCAGAGACAAAGGAGATAAAGCAGAGACATAGAAGATAAAGAGGAGATAAAGCAGAGACAAAGGAGATAAAGCAGAGACATAGAAGATAAAGAGGAGATAAAGCAGAGATAAAGGGAAGATAAAGAGTAGATATAGGAGACAGAGGAGACAAAGCAGAGACAAAGAGGAGACAAAGAGGAGATAAAGCAGAGATCAAGAGGAGATAAAGCAGAGATAAAGAGGAGATAAAGCAGAGACAAAGAGGAGATAAAGCAGAGATGCAGAGATAAAGAAGAGATAAAGCAGAGATAAAGAGAAGATAAAGATACAAAGAGAAGATAAAGCAGAGACAAAGAGGAGATAAAGCAGAGAAAGAGGAGATAAAGCAGAAATAAAGAGGAGATAAAGAGAAGATAAAACAGATAAAAAGAGGAGATAAAGCAGAGACAAAGAGGAGATAAAGCAGAGATCAAGAGGAGATAAAGCAGAGATAAAGAGGAGATAAAGCAGAGACAAAGAGGAGATAAAGCAGAGATCAAGAGGAGATAAAGCAGAGATAAAGCAGAGATCAAGAGGAGATAAAGCAGAGATAAAGAGGAGATAAAGCAGAGACAAAGAGGAGATAAAGCAGAGATGCAGAGATAAAGAAGAGATAAAGCAGAGATAAAGAGAAGATAAAGATACAAAGAGAAGATAAAGCAGAGACAAAGAGGAGATAAAGCAGAGAAAGAGGAGATAAAGCAGAAATAAAGAGGAGATAAAGAGAAGATAAAACAGATATAAAGAGGAGATAAAGCAGAGACAAAGAGGAGATAAAGCAGAGATCAAGAGGAGATAAAGCAGAGATAAAGAGGAGATAAAGCAGAGACAAAGAGGAGATAAAGCAGAGATCAAGAGGAGATAAAGCAGAGATAAAGAGGAGATAAAGCAGAGACAAAGAGGAGATAAAGCAGAGATCAAGAGGAGATAAAGAGAAGATAAAACAGATATAAAGAGGAGATAAAGAGGACAAACAGGAGATAAAGAGGAGATAAAAGGGAGATAAAAAGGAGTTTAAGCAGAGACAAAGAGAAAATAAAGCAAAGATAAAGAGGAGATAAAGAGGAGACAAAGAGGAGATAAAGCAGAGATAAAGATGAGATACAGCAGAGACAAAGAGGAGATAAAGCAGAGATAAAGAGGAGATAAAGCAGAGACAAAGAGGAGATAAAGCAGAGATGCAGAGATAAAGAAGAGATAAAGCAGAGATAAAGAGAAGATAAAGATACAAAGAGGAGATAAAGCAGAGACAAAGAAGAGATAAAGCAGAGAAAGAGGAGATAAAGCAGAAATAAAGAGGAGATACAGAGAAGATAAAACAGATATAAAGAGGAGATAAAGCAGAAATAAAGAGGAGATACAGAGAAGATAAAACAGATATAAAGAGGAGATAAAGCAGAGATAAAGAGGAGATAAAGCAGAGACAAAGAGGAGATAAAGCAGAGATCAAGAGGAGATAAAGAGAAGATAAAACATATATAAAGAGGAGATAAAGAGGACAAACGGGAGATAAAGAGGAGATAAAAGGGAGATAAAAAGGAGTTTAAGCAGAGACAAAGAGAAAATAAAGCAAAGACAAAGAGGAGATAAAGAGGAGACAAAGAGGAGATAAAGCAGAGATAAAGAGGAGATAAAGCAGAGACAAAGAGGAGATAAAGCAGAGATAAAGAGGAGATAAAGCAGAGACAAAGAGGAGATAAAGCAGAGATCAGGAGGAGATACAGAGAAGATAAAACAGATATAAAGAGGAGATAAAGCAGAGATAAAGAGGAGATAAAGCAGACAAAGAGGAGATAAAGCAGAGATCAAGAGGAGATAAAGAGAAGATAAAACAGATATAAAGAGGAGATAAAGAGGACAAACAGGAGATAAAGAGGAGATAAAAGGGAGATAAAAAGGAGATAAAGCAGAGACAAAGAGGAGATAAAGCAGAAATAAAGAGGAGATACAGAGAAGATAAAACAGATATAAAGAGGAGATAAAGCAGAGACAAAGAGGAGATAAAGCAGAGATCAAGAGGAGATAAAGCAGAGATAAAGAGGAGATAAAGCAGAAATAAAGAGGAGATACAGAGAAGATAAAACAGATATAAAGAGGAGATAAAGCAGAGACAAAGAGGAGATAAAGCAGAGATCAAGAGGAGATAAAGCAGAGATAAAGAGGAGATAAAGCAGAAATAAAGAGGAGATACAGAGAAGATAAAACAGATATAAAGAAGAGATAAAGCAGATACAAAGAGGAGATAAAGCAGAGATCAAGAGGAGATAAAGCAGAGATAAAGAAGAGATAAAGCAGAGATAAAGAGAAGATAAAGATACAAAGAGAAGATAAAGCAGAGACAAAGACGAGATAAAGCAGAGAAAGAGGAGATAAAGCAGAAATAAAGAGTAGATAAAGAGAAGATAAAACAGATATAAAGAGGAGATAAAGAGGACAAACAGGAGATAAAGAGGAGATAAAAGGGAGATAAAAAGGAGTTTAAGCAGAGACAAAGAGAAAATAAAGCAAAGACAAAGAGGAGATAAAGAGGAGACAAAGAGGAGATAAAACAGAGATAAAGAGGAGATAAAAAGGAGATAAAGCAGAGATAAAGAGGAGATAAAGCAGAGACAAAGGAGATAAAGAGGAGATAGAGGAGACAAAGAGGAGATAAAGCAAAGAAAGAGGAGATAAAAAGGAGATAAAGCAGAGACAAAGGAGATAAAGAGGAGATGAAGCAGAGACATAGAAGATAAAGATGAGATAAAGCGGAGAAAAAGGGGAGATAAAGAGTAGATAGAGGAGACATAGAGGAGACAGAGGAGACAAAGAGGAGATAAAGCAGAGACAAAGAGGAGATAAAAAGGAGATAAAGCAGAGACAAAGAGGAGATAAAGCAGAGATAAAGCAGAGACAAAGAGGAGATAAAGCAGAGATAAAGAGGAGATAAAGCAGAGACAAAGAGGAGATAAAGCAAAGAAAGAGGAGATAAAAAGGAGATAAAGCAGAGACAAAGGAGATAAAGAGGAGATAAAGCAGAGACATAGAAGATAAAGAGGAGATAAAGCAGAGACATAGAAGATAAAGAGGAGATAAAGCAGACATAGAATATAAAGAGGAGATAAAGGGGAGATAAAGAGTAGATAGAGGAGACATAGAGGAGACAAAGCAGAGACAAAGAGGAGATAAAGCAGAGACAAAGAGGAGATAAAGTGGAGTTAAAGCAGAGATAAAGAGGAGATAAAGCAGAGACAAAGAGGAGATAAAGTGGAGTTAAAGCAGAGATAAAGAGGAGATGGAGCAGAGATGAAGATGAGATAAAAAGGAAATAAAGCAGAGACAAAGAGAAAATAAAGGGGAAATAAAGTAGAGACAAAGACGAAAAAGAGGAGATAAAGCAGAGACAAAGAGGAGATAAATAGGAGTTAAAGCAGAGAGAACACAGAGAGAAGAGAGATATAATTGTTGGTGGTTTGTGCTCAGGTGGATCTTCAGGGACTGAGGTTCTGAGAGCAGAAACAGGAAGTGCTTCTGTAAACAGCTTCTTCTGTTTAACAGAGAGACAGTAGTGTTTACTGTCACTGCAGCTCATCCTCCTGTCTCTACTCCGGCTCCAGTTTTATTTCTACTAAAATAAATCCCTCTGTACTGTTTTCTTTAAAGACGCTTTCACACAGACTTACTGCTACACTCCCCTGAAACACTCATGCTCACAATAAAACAAGTGTTTATTTAAATGGTATTTATACAAGTACATCACAAATAACTGAACTGAATTTGATTTTAACAGAATTCTATATAATTAATTTATATGCAACATTCCAGGAATTATTAGAATTTAACTTTGCATTCTCTAAAAAACTATTCTAAAATTTAAGTTTAGGATTATTTTTCTAGGTTTTAGGTTAAAGAGTAAGTTTCTCTTTTTGGGATAAAGTATATGTTACATTTGCATTGACATAAGGATTATGTTTGGGTTAGGTTTAAAATTAGGCTCAACTTGGGTTTTAAAAATAATTAAGATTAGATTTTGGGTTGAATTTAAGTCTAGGATTAGATTTAGGCTGAAATTAGTTTTAGTTTTTGGGTTGAAGTCAAGTTTTAGATTGTAATTAAGGTTAAGTCTAGGTTTTAGCTTGAAATAAAGTTGAGGTTGAGGTTTTGGGTTGAGTTAAGATTAAGTTTAGCTTTTGGGTTAAAGTTAAAATTAAGGCTAGGTTTTGGGTTAAATTAAAGTTTCGTTTAGCTTTAGGGCTGAAGTTAGGATCAGGCTTTGTTTTAGGAATAAATTAGAATTAATAATACATTTAGCTTTGAGTTAAAGATAAGATTAAGGCTAGATTCTGGGTTGAATTAAATTTAGTTTGAGGTTTTGGGTTAAATTACAGTTTCTTTTAACTTTAGGGCTGAAGTTAGGATTAGGCTTTGGTTTAGGAATAAATTAGAATTAATAATAAGTTTATCTTTTGAGTTAAAGATAAGATTAAGGCTGGAGTTTGGGTTGAATTAAGATTAATTTGAGGTTTTAGGTTGAATTAGGGTTTCATTTAACTTTAGGGCTGAAGCTAGTATTAGGCTTTGTCTTAGGAATGAATTAGAATTAATATTAAGTTTAGGCTTTGGGTTAAAGATAAGATTAAGGCTAGGTTTTGGGTTGAATTAAAGTTTCGTTTAGCTTTAGAGATGAAGTTAGGATTAGGTTTTGTTTAGGAATGAATTAGAATTAATATTAAGTTAAGCTTTTGGGTTAAAGGTAAGATTAAGGCTAGGTTTTGTGTTGAATTAAGTCTAGTTTGAGGTTTTGGTTGAATTAAAGTTTCGTTTAGCTTTAGGGATGAAGTTAGGATTAGGTTTTGTTTTAGGACTGAATTAGAATTAAGATTAAGTTAAGCTTTTGGGTTAAAGATAAGATTAAGGCTAGGTTTTGGGTTAAATTAGGTTTAGTTTGAGGTTCTGTGTTAAATTAAAATTTAGTTTAGCTGTAGGGCTGAAGTTAGGATTAGGCTTTTTTTTAGGAATTAATTAGAATTAATATTAAGTTTAGGTTGAGGTTTTGGGTTGAATTACAGTTTTGTTTAGCTTTAGGGCTGAAGTTAGGATTAGGCTTTGTTTCAGGAATAAATTAGAATTAATAATAAGTTTAGCTTTTGGGTTAAAATTAAGATTAAGGCTAGGTATTGGGTGGAATTAAGATTAATTTGAGGTTTTAGGTTGAATTAGGGTTTCATTTAGCTTTAGGGCTGAAGCTAGTATTAGGCTTTGCCTTAGGAAAAATTAGAATTAATATTAAGTTTAGCTTTTTGGTTGAAGTTAAAGTTAGCTTTAGGTTTTGGGTTAAAGATAAGATTAAGGCTAGGTTTTGGGTTGAATTAGGGTTTTGTTTGGTTTTAGGGCTGAAGTTAGGATTAGGTTTTGGTTTAGGAATGAATTAGAATTAATATTAAGTTTAGGCTTTATGTTAATGTTAAGGTTAGGTTTAGGGTTTGGGTTGATACAGTTGGGAATTGTTTTATATTTAGGTTTAAATTAGGATAATGTTCAGGCTTTTGGTTTATAGTAAAGTTTTGATTAATTTGGGTTAATGTACTGACATCAACATGTTATCAGAAGTTATATTGATGATTATCAGGAATTAGAAATATCAGTCGTGTCCAACTTTTGACTTTTAAGATCTAAACTAGATGTCTCTGCACTCTTAAATAAGACTATGGTTCTGCATGTATCCCACACAGTCCACTCAGGTCATTATTTATTCATATAAAAAGTAAAAAAACTCTTGTGTTTAATTAATTCAAGTGTAAAAAAGAAAGGCTTTAAAAAACATGATCAAATTGTGATTTCTGATTAATTTATTTCACTGTCTCCCCTAATTTTCCCACCCATATTCACTGATGGATTAAAACATACACTGGCATCAATAGTTAATCAGCTTTCTCAGGCAGCGCACTTTATAAATTAGATTAAGGTTAATTATTTACACACGTTTCTTTAATATTAAAGAAACCAGACTACACAAAGGCACTAAGTGAAAAATTTGGATTATTTATTTCCTCAGATTAGTTCCTCCACACGGAGCTGCTACTTTACTGTATAAACTGGCGTACTCTACCAGTCTATTATACCAGGAGTACTGAAATACGCATCTTAAAAACTTCCTCAAAGTACAAAAAAAAAAATGAGGCTGACGACCAAAGTATATTCTCAAAAAAAAAAATTTTTGGCCACATTTATTATTTCTTCAAAAATCAGATGTATTAAAAACTTTATCCTGCTTTTGTTGAAGTACCTGTCTCTACTAGGGCTTTTTAGTAGCGTTTAAATTTTTTCGATACTGATACGATACTTTGAATTCGATACTGATACCCAAACAATACTTTTTTTTCGATACCTTTTTCTAAACTGCAACCAAAAAAATACCAAAACTGATCATTATTCTCACAAATTGTAAAATAGAGCTTAGATTCTCTTCCCAAACTCAATTTCCCCCACTTTCCTCGGGCCGGGTCAGGCTCTTTTTTTAATGCTATATTTATTTTATATAAAGCTATGGTGTGATAATCACAATATAGTAAACTATTAAATCAAACTTAAAATAAAATGTTGCACAAGTAAGAAACGTTATAATAAAGGTTTGCTAAACCTTTTTTCAAAAAGGTTTGTTAAGTAAGTATTTTATATTCTAAATAGTGCTGGACGATATGACCAAAATTTATATCAAGATATATTCCTTACATTTCAGTGGATACGATATAATTTCGATATTGATATAAATACTTTGAAGGCCTCAGAAAACTGCTAAGAATCCCTGCAATCCCTGCAGCACTGCGAATTTAAATTATTATATAACTGTGTATTTGCACTTTTTGTATGGCTGGCATCAGATACCCTCATTATATGAACATCTATCTATCTATCTATCTATCTATCTATCTATCTATCTATCTATCTATCTATCTATCTATCTATCTATCTATCTATCTATCTAATGGAAATCTGTACCTACTACTGTCTGAAAATTTAATTTAAGTCTTTGAAACCTCCTTTCACAAAAACTTTAATACTTTAGAAATAAAAGTAGTCAAAATAAATCAATGCTCAATATTATTTGCATATAGCAAAAGAATAACATGACATCCCTGTCAAACATAAGCCTATATAACTATTACCAATAAAATAACTTTAAATTACAACAGAGGCAGAGCTTTTTATTCTTTGTGAACAAATTTAACAGATTAAAACAAAAGTGTTTCAACTAGGATATAGAATACAAGAAGCCTTTATATACATAAAAGCAACAAGATTTCCCTGTCAAATAAACAAACCTATAGGCTTTATCAACTATAAATAACTCAGTTACAACATAAGCTATAAAAGTGCTTCAGCCAGAGTACAAGAAGCCTTCATATACATAAAAGGAAAATGATATCCACATCAAATAAACAAACCTAAAGGATTCATAAACTTTAAATAACTTAGTTACAACATAAGCTATAAAAGTGCTTCAGTCAGTATAAGAAAAATATTGTGTGTAGTGGAGTTGCTTGAGGTGGTGGAACAGATTAGATGTATTAACGTTACCGCTGCTGGTCGGCTCCACTCTCCGGCACAATTTGCAGCAAAGTGGCAAGCGAGTGGACCCGCAGCTGACCGAACCAAGTCTACCTTAGCCTTGGATCCGCTCGTCCCGGCTCCATTTGGCTCCAGCGCGAGACATTTTAGCTGCGTAGCGAAGCGGATCCGAGCCTAGCCATTTTAACCTAGCCTAGCCTAGCCTAGCCTATCTGGCTACGTGCCTGTGTGGTTACGTCATCACGCACTGACATAGTCCATATTAGAGTAGAAGAAAGTCATTGTATGTCAAGTCAAGTTCTGTTAATGAGTGTGCAGTGCGTACTAGGGGTGTCACGATTTCGATATTTCATCGAAGTCGATCAAAATTATGTCATGGTCTCGAGCATCGAAGTCAAAAAGAGGATCGACGATCCCTCCCTCTAAACTACACAAACAACGCAGCACACTGTAGCCGACGCCGCGGACATTGTGACTGCTGAAAGAGCAGCTCTTTCTCCAGAGAATGTGAACATTCTCATCTTCTTAAAGAAAAACTTGAAAATATAAAAATAACAGTTGTTTTGTCTAGCCTCAAATATGTTAATAGTTTTTGTACCTTAAGGAGCATCTTTCTCTCAGATAAAGTTAATAATATATCTTTATTAAAGAAAAAAACTTCTCATTCTCAGGGACCGAAAAAGTCTTAAAGTCTTATTTTTCATGTTTAACTGTTATAGTAGGATAGAGTTCAGTTTGTTAAGGCTCTAATTGTTCTATTATTTTGTACATGACTGTTCCTGTATTTTTTTATTATTTATGTTGTTATGTTGCACATTGCTGTTTTAATAGTGCACACTGCTGCTACCAAAAAAAGCCACTAGATGGCATTACATATATATCTTAATAAAATTATTTAAATTTGACCATTAGTGCCTAATGTGGTGTATTACAGATCACTTGTATCACTTTGCATCACTTATATCAAGCCCACCTTTTGAAATAAGATATTGTAAATTTGATGAATCAAACCAATGACTGACCATAGACTAATCTAAAACTGGCATAGGCCTCTCTGCTGTAAAAAAAAAGACAAAAGAAAATCGAGAATCGAATCGAGGATTTAGAGAATCGTGACACCCCTAGTGCGTAGCTATATTGTTGTTTTATGTGTTTTGCACTAAGGCTATTGGTTTAAAATAAAATAAAAAATGTTTGTTCAGAAAGTGTTTAATATAATAAACAATGTTTAAGAATATTAGAGTAGACGGGGAGATCGGTTCTTAATAAACATTGTTCTTAAATAATAGGTCTATGCTTCTTTAGTGTTGCAATGTTAATTAACATCACTCTGAACAGATATTTCACTCTGAACAGCCTGAAAATGTTTTAAAAAGCTCAGTTTTAACGCTCTACCGTATAAATCTCTTGTTTAAATCAGGCTCGGGCTCAAAGATTATGGTTTATGGGGCGGGTCGGGCTCAGACATCCACAGGCTCGGGTCAGATTAAGCCCTAACCTAAAACCTTTCAGTACTCAGTAGTACTGAAGCATTTCAGTCTGTTCCTTTTTGGCATCAAATTTCGACACCCATTCCTAGTCTAGATTTGATCAGATTCTGCAGCATTGCGGTGAGAATTTGACTGCATTCAGCAAGAAGAACCTGAGTGAGGTCAGGATGCTGGATGATTACAGCCTATCCCAACTTATTTCCAAATCTTTAACTCAAGTTTCATGTCTATCTGCTCTGAAGACTCGTGGAGGCATGGAGGTGACGTGTTTAGAAACAGCCATAAGGACATCGTTGGTGGACAATTTCTAAATTCTAAACCCAGAATAAACACTGTTTAAAGATGAAGGAGCAAACATTGACCTGAAATCAATGTAAAATCCTGGATATTTTACTGAATTTAGGCAAAGAAAGTGAGTATTTTGCAGTGTTATGACCCTATAGGTCATAATTGCTGATCATTGTTTTTTTCTTTTTGTTTTTTAGTGTGCCTTGTTACTGCAGGTTGCTGCTTGATGCCATTCAACCAAACTGATTGGTCACCACCAGGGGGAACCAACCATAAAAGTGAACAGGAAGTGTGAGGGTGGTGCTTGGCTTCCAACATGGCTCCTATGTGTTCCTGGTTCCCTGCCGCATGGTCTATTCAAAGTTTGTAGCCTGTTAAAGTGTTAGAACTAAGCTGACGGTGTGAACACTGTTGTTTCTGGTCTCTCAGTAGGGAGAAAATAAGCTTATTCTTAAAAGTTCTCTCAGTGGGAGAAAGAGTTTAATTTTCTATGTTTTCTCTTGGTTTGTTTAATTAGGGAGTTAGGTTAGTGATTTGTATTTCATTTTCTTTTCTTTGTTAGGTAAGTTAGTTTTCTTAATCTTTAAGTTAGTTTTGTTTTGTTTATTATTTTCTCTTTCATCTCTAACTGTTGTCTCCCCTTTGATTTAAGCCTTGTATTCTTTACAATTTGTTAAATAAACTAAACCTTCTGATTAATAGGAGTATGTGTGGTTGGGGAACCAGGAGGGCACAGGGGGCCTCTTTTTTCTATGTTACGGGCTGACCTAGACCAGGTCGTAACATCCAGAAAAAAAGAAAATATCTCAGATTACAGCTTCCTGATTTGCTAACTGATGTTTGCCCTTTTAAAGATCTTTTTACACAGATTTTTTTTTTATTCCGCTTTATCACAGAAAAAGCAGCTAAAACGTTCATTTAATTACGACTCTCTTACCTGAGAACTCCAGGCTGGGCACATTTTTTTCTTTCTTTTTTTTTTTTACAGCAGAGAGGTCTATGCCAGTTTTAGATTATTCTATGGTCAGTCATTGGTTTGATTCATCAAATTTACAATATCTTATTTCAAAAGGTGGGCTTGATATAAGTGATGCAAAGTGATATAAGTGATCTGTAATACACCACATTAGGCACTAATGGTCAAATTTAAATCATTTAATTAAGATATATATGTAATGCCATCTAGTGGCTTTTTTTGGTAGCAGCAGTGTGCACTATTAAAACAGCAATGTGCAACATAACAAAATAAATAATAAAAAAATACAGGAACAGTCATGTACAAAATAATAGAACAATTAGAGCCTTAACAAACTGAACTCTATCCTACTATAACAGTTAAACATGAAAAATAAGACTTTAAGACTTTTTCTTTAATAAAGATATATTATTAACTTTATCTGAGAGAAAGATGATCCTTAAGGTACCAAAACTATTAACATATTTGAGGCTAGACAAAACAACTGTTATTTTTATATTTTAGAGTTTTTCTTTAAGAAGATGAGAATGTTCACATTCTCTGGAGAAAGAGCTGCTCTTTCAGCTACAGTGTGCTGCTCCATTTGCGTAGCTTTAGGGAGGGATCGTCGATCCTCTTTTTGACTTCAATGCTCGAGACCATGACATCATTTTGATCGATTTCGATAAAATATCGAAATCGTGACACCGCTATTAATGACTATTTTAGTAGTTGACTAATCTGCCGATTATTATTTTTTTGATTAGTCGATTAGTTGCGATTATTTTTTGTCATGCCTTTTGTCAATTGTATTTCCTACTGATGAGAAGAGCTAAACATTTAGTTCCCAAGAAAAATGTTGATAGTTTGATGTACATATATATTTAACTACAAATTATAAAGTATATTATAAGAAACATTCACACAGGCTGGATGTTTTTTTTTTTCAGGAGATTCTAGGATACTTGTATGTTTTTTTTTTTTTTTACTTTTTTTTTTTTTACTTTCCTGATACCTCCCTGAAATTACTGTTTTTTTTATTAAACTCTGTAGTTTCCATAACACAACATTTTTTTAATGGAACGGATATAGTACAGTATCTCTCTAATAGAGCTGCAACGATTAGTTGCTATAATTGAGAATGCCGATTATTTAAATTTGTTGACTACAAATTTAATTGTCGACTAATCGTTAATTTGTAACAGCACTGCATTACACAAAGTGCGCAAAACTGCCCAAACACAACAGATCAAACAACATTCAGACATTTAAATGCCATTTAAATCTCATTTTCTGTTGTTTCTAGCCCTTTTAGAAATGGCAGAATATAATCTTTGGCTAATCGTCAATAAAAAAAAATAGTCCGATTAGTCGACTACCAAAATAATCATTAGACAGCTAACGTTAGTTTAACTAATGTTAGTAGTGTTAATGTTTAAACTCAACACAGGTAATATATATTTAATATAAAACTCTGTGTTTAAACTGTACAGAACTAGTAAAGACAGACCGTAGAGTATTATGTAGAATTAAATGTGTTTGTGTTTAACGGACACAGCGCCGCTATTACACTGTAAGCATGTCTCTCGCTCCTGCTCTGCAAGTCCCACCCACACTGAAACCTCATTGGCCAACTAAGCATGAGGAGAGGCCAATCAGGCCAACCTCTGGCCCTTTTTTTTTTCTCACGTGTGGGCTCACTCTCTCTCTCGCTCACTCAATCACACATTTCATACGTGTAGACCAGGGGTCTCAAAGTAGCGGCCCGCGGTTTCATACGGCCCCTCACGGGTTAACAAAATAAACATACATCTGGCCCGCAATTCAATTTAATTATTTATGCTTTATTATGTTCGTTTTCATATTTTATCTTAACTTGTATTTTGGTGTGTGTGTGTGGTTTTTGTTTTTTTTTTGCTTACGCTGCGTTGCCTGCTTTAATAGTCTTCAGTAGCCTTCAACAGTCTAACCTTGCAGCCGTGGTGTGTCCACTAAACTCCGTAGTTATAAACATCCTGAGGTTAGCAGCGCGCTAACTGACCTGTTTATAATGTAATCCCAGCAGTGACTCCGTGACGCTGCTCTAAACTGCTGCTGTTAGCTGCTTGGGCTGAAAGATGAACTGTAGAGAGCTGTATTATCCGGTTAGTGGGGTTATTTTATTTCATACACAGAAGAACTTACAAATTTTTAAAAACGCTCCAGACTGGCTCAGCTGAGTCCTGTAGCCCGTGGCTGGGCTGCAGCTCTGACTAAGCAAAGACTGCGGGCTTGTGGTGCTGCAGCTGCAGCTCCGACTAGTGGTTGGATGAGGAACTGCTAAATCTGAGGAAATGCTAAATCTGTCACAGCTCACAATTTTTGATTTTATATTTATTAAGCCTTATTTCAGTATCAAACGTTTTGATCAAAGTTAATATAACTTATAAATTAAAAGGATTTATGTTAATAGAGCAACAAGCAACCATTTTTCCATGCAACTGTAATATTTGATTGAATAAATAGTATATTGAGAGTTATTTAACATTAAGGAGTAATTACATTCATTTTGTATTACATCTGGTTACATTTTCTTATATTTATAAGTTACATCTGGCCCTCAGAGGACAGCCAATATGCCAATGTGGCCCTCGGCAAAAATGAGTTTGAGACCCCTGGTGTAGACAGTGGCAATTCCACTATAAAAAAATCCCAAAACATTCCCAAATACAGCACAGTCGATGCTTCCAACAAGATTACAATGCCAGTGTAACAGAGTTAGAATGAACAGATAATATAATTAATGAGTTTCACCAAAATTGCTCTATTATTATAAAAATGGGTTAAAATGTGTAAAAAGTTTATTGTTTTTGTAAAAGTTTATATTTTTGTAAAAAAAAAAAGGTTAAAAATATTTTTGGGAGCTTTTCATTTCTAGCTTTGACGTCCCTGCAGGCTGTGTGTCCCTCTGCTGCTGCCGTACCTCCATCAGACGAGTGAGAGAATACGTTGAGATGGATGGTGTGTGCGTAGCTGCTGCAGTTCCTCTCTAAAATATATATTTTCTAATCTTTATCTAGTTAAAAACTTTAAAAACTCTGTTCTATAACTTTATAAAAATATCTAGTGCTCTATTTATTATAGTTTTGATAAGAAATGCTTTATAACTTTATCGAGTTATGGTCTAGACACGTGCTCCGCACACACGAGCGAGCAGCGTTATATAAATCATGCTTTCAACAGTAAAATGTGAATTAAGCTAATCCCTTTTTCATACCGGTCAAGTCTCCCGTTTTGGTCGGGAAATTACCGTATTTTACTGCTCTTTCCCACAGTCCTCCCGTATTATTATTTTCCCGTAAATTTCCCGTATTATATTAGAGGAAAAAAACTTTATTATTGAGGCGACAGGGCACTGACTGCTGTGTGTCTCTTAATCGTAGTGCCGGTTCAAGGAGAAAGTCCTGCCTTTCAGGTGAAACAGCCAATCAGATTACTGGTTTTGCGGAGCGCAAAGTAGGAAAGCCTCAAATCTCAAGGATTGTGTTGTAATTTATTATTTAGAGGGGGCAGAAGAGATGGTTGATCTGAAGAGAGAGAAAATGTGAAGAGGGCTGAAATTAACTGAATTTATCAGGAATGGACTGATCAATAGAAAGAAGTATTAATTAAATGTGGCAAAAAAGAGAAGATTTCATGTAAATATCTAGAAAAGGATTTATTAAGGCTGTATTATAAGAATGACATATGTGGGAATGTCCATATTATTTCAGTGTCAACAAAGATAGACCTATCAGATTCTGATAATCTAATTGTAGTCTGTAACAGGTGGTTATTTTAGATTTCTTGTAAACCTGTCTCAAAATGTAAAGGATTCTGAACCTCGGTTGGGTTGGTGGGCGGCTCGAAGCGGGCGACGGAAAATTTCCCTTATTTTTAATTTCAAAACTTGACAGGTATGCTTTTTATCTTATTTAAATTTTTTTTATAAAAGTGTGCTATACCTGCAGCCGTGCATTCAAAGATGTGAAGAATTATTTGGTTTAATCTGTTTCAGGTACGTTGCTCCCTAGATTTTCCCTCCAAAAATGCTTTATAAATATTTCTGAAAATGTTATTAATTCATTTTTCTAATTATGTTGTGTCATAAGATAAAATAATTGCTTTCCTCTGTTAATTTTTGAATATATTTTTATGAGAAAAACAAGCTATACGATTACGTACATGTTATATGAAAAATACTGTTTTAAAAAGAGAACACTCAGACGAGTGAGAGCTCTGAGATGGATGTGTGCTATACCTGCAGCTGTTCATTGCAAACTTTGAAGATTTATTTGGTTTAATCTGTTTCAGAAAGCAGCACTGGTCTGAGGCTTATTTACCGGCCAAACAGTGGTCGTTACACTAGTGATAGGGGCATAGAATTACCCATGCAAATAAATGGCTATTTCTCAAAGTAGGTCCACACTGACATTTAAAACAAGCCACTGAGAGCTTTTAAAGTGCCCAAGTAGTTTAATAAAAAAATAATAAACTACACCTAGTACCTTCAGCTAGTTCTCTGGCGCCGCCACGTAGAAATTAAGTCACGTTAAGTAGACTAATAGGTAGGATAGGGAAATATATTGCAAAATGAAAAACCCTTATATTCTGCCAGCCTTGCAATATTAGCCAACTCTGGTTACACCAACTCAGGTCCTAAACTAATGAGCTTATTCACATTCTTTAAAGGAGAACTAAAAACTGTAAAATGGACTTTTGTTGTAGTAAATCATGATAAAAAGTTATTATCGTTGATGAATAGTACACCTCCATTCTCCCACAGCGTTCAGAGATCCAGAAATTTGACATTTTATCAGTTTGTCCAAACAAACAGCCTTCAGACTGGGTGATACGGGACATAATTTACCCTGATAAACCTCCTTTTACATCGTTATCCAGCTCAAAGTAGCTCCACACCTCCTTACTAGAATCCGAAAGGAGAGCCCTGACATCTAAAACGAAAAACACTGCTTACATCCCTATAACACTACTAGCTTCAGCTTCAGCTCTGAGCGCCGCCATCACTGTACTGATAATAACCTAGACATATATAAGCATAGACTCAGCATAGCACAGCAGCCAGAACCAGGAAAACTCAATTAAGGAAGTCTAAGACATTTTTAGGGTATAACAAATGAATAGTCCTTATTCTGCTTTTGGTCTCTATTGCACTCTGGTTTTTGTCTCTGGTTGCAAATTTAACAAGATAGCAGACATTTTTGTCTTGATTTCTACAGATCAAAATGGAACGAAACCACTGTATCCATAATTATGTAGTTTACACACAGTTCTTCACTCCAGAACCTTTGCAGTCTTCTGTGTAAAAAGTTTGTACAGCTTTTCCAGGGCCGAGATCCAGAGTTCCAGCACCCAGTTTCGGACATCCTCAGCGTCCTCTCAGTGTGGTATGTGGGCTGGATGAAAATAGTAAGTGATGTCCAGAACTGGGCCATGACTCACTTGCTGTCTGGGGTATTTCTGATTAAACTGGACTTTTCCAACAACATTCAAGACCCAAAAGCTCTCAGCTAAATTCAGACAGCAGTAATCCTGTTTCCACCGCATGCAGGTTCTGAAGCTCAGAGGTGGTCTGATGATTCATCTTTCACCGTTTTTCTTCTGGTGAGCGAGTGGTTGGGAGTGGTGGTTGGGTAACTCTTGTGGGCAGCTTTGGGTAAAGATAAAACAAAAAAACATAAAAGCTGTCTATTTCTCATCTATCTTCCACTAAAGTACCTACAGCATCCCTCTACTTTAGATACACACTGTACACACCCCTTCTAATGTAATTAAGGCATTCATTAAGGCTACTTTAAATTACAACCACTGCTGAGGATACAGATGTGCAAATGCACAAACACAGCCTGTCAAGTTCCTGTGGAAAAGAACGGACAATAAAACTGATTTTTTTTGCCGCAGATATACATATCAAGGCGAGGCAAGTTTATTTATATAGCACCTTTCATACACAATGGTCATTCAAAGTGCTTCACAAATTAGACAATACACAGAGGAGTCAAATTAAAAAAACATGTAAAATAATAACAGTAAAAATGGAAATAAAAACTAAAATAAGAATAAAGCATCATTGATTAAAACATGATTAAAACAAAGAAACTGCAGAAACTTCTGTCCCATCCATACTAAAACAAATATACGTGTGGAACGTAGGGGTGGGCGATATGGCTCTAAAATAATATCACGATATTTCAGGGTATTTTTGCGATAACGATATACTTGGCGATATAGGAAAACAGAAAAATAATTAATTAATTTCAGGAATATAGTATAATAGTATAACAGTATAATCATAATGTGGCAAAATAAATAATATAGCATAAAATAATATAATGCAGCAAAAAATATTGCAGAATATTTAGTGCATGCATATAAACTGCAAACTAAAACAGTTATACAATAAATACGCTTAAAGCTTCACAGTAAATAACTACAAAAAAAGACTACTTTTAAGACAGAACATCTCTATCATGATATGGATTTTTAATATCATGATATTTCTGTATCACGATATATTGTATACAATATAATATTGCCCACCCCTAGTGGAACGAGTTGTAAAGTCGTGGATCTTGTCTAAATATAGTCAAAAGAAAGCCTTCCCTGGACAGTAGAGACAGTTACGCCAACAAAAGCAAGAATAAACTCTTTTAATACAAATCATTTCAGAAGAAACATTAAATAAGCAAGTGTCTCAACACTTTGCTCCATAAAGTGTAGCTGTGTTCATATTTAAAACATCACTAAAGTGCTATTTTAGCTAAATTCATCCAGGTTCACACCTTCACCCTACAAACGTAGTTAAACTTTTAAGACATGCTTGTTAATGAAGTTTAAAGTTATCGTTACTATAATTTATTTATATTTCTTTTGTTACTTGTTACTTAGACTTGATTGCCTGGTTCCTGGAGGCTGTTTTTCTGCAGGTTTTCTGCCTTTTCTGCTTAAACACAGCTGATTCTGACACTGCGTTCTCTATTAACACAGACTGAAATACATAATAGCTTAAATCCTGAATTTTATCTGTTCTTTTGTTAATTTTAATTAATGACTCTACTGTCCAGAAGCAATTTCTGAATCAGTTTCTCTGATTTTGCTATTTATAGGGTTATGTTTGAGTAAAATGAACATTGTTGTTTTATTCTATAAACTACAGACAACATTTCTCCCAAATTCCAAATAAAAATATTGTAATTTAGAGCATTTATTTACAGAAAATGAGAAATGGCTGAAATAACAAAAAAAGATGCAGAGCTTTCAGACCTCAAATAATACAAAGAAAACAAGTTCAAATTCATAAAGTTTTAAGAGTTCAGAAATAATCAATATTTGGTGGAATAACCCTGGTGGTTTTTAATCAGTTTTAATTTCATGCATCTTGGCATCATGTTCTCCTCCACCAGTCGTACACACTGCTTTTGGATAACTTTATGCTGCTTTACTCCTGGTGCAAAAATTCAAGCAGTTCAGTTTGGTGGTTTGATGGTTTGTGATCATCCATCTTCCTCTTGATTATATTCCAGAGGATTTTAATTTGGTAAAAATCAAAGATACTCAAAGAACTTGCAGAGCTATACATATTACTTATTTTCTGTTATAATGTTTTCTAATAGGTCAGGCCTGTAGGCTGGGTGCAGTTTAACTATGTGGCCAGAAGATGGAGACTAGAATCCATGAACCTGTAGAGAATGTGCAAAACACTGACTGTTTATGAACATCTATTAAACTGAAGGAGACTGAGGGGTGCAAATGATGGAAGCTCAAGACTGGTGTTTTAAAGGAATATAGAGCTCAGGTTTCACTTTATTTAAAACAAAAAAATCAAGGGCCGATATCCTACACTGTTCTAATTTGATTAGCCTGAGGTTTACCTGGTAAAATGTAGAATGAAGATCAACTTTTTATCCATTAGAATGTATGAGACTGTTCTGTAACTTCTATACATAATTCAGTTAAAACATTAATACTACCTCTTTTTTAATAATTAGGATATTACCATGTAAGATCACCAATGCAGACCAGACCAGACCAGACAAGACAAGACAAGACAAAGCAAGAAGACAAGGCAGGAACAGGACAACAAGGCAAGACTAGACAACTACAAGGCAGACTACAAGACAAGATTGGACAAAGCAAAAAGGCAAGACAGGAACAGGACAAGACAAGACAGACAGGACAACAAGATAAGACTATACAACCAGGAAAGACTAGACAAGACAAAGTAAGAAGACAAGACAAGAACAAGGCAGACAACAAAACAAGACTGGACAAAGAAAGGAAACAAGACAGGAACAGGACAAGACATGGCAAGACAAGACAAAACAAGAAGACAAGACAGGAACAGGACAACAAGGCAAGACTAGACAACTACAAGGCAGACTACAAGACAAGATTGGACAAAGCAAAAAGGCAAGACAGGAACAGGACAAGATAAGACAGACAGGACAATGCAAGTTTAGACACAACTAGAAGACAAGACAGGAACAGGACAACAAAACAGGCAGGACAACAAGATAAGACTATACAACAAGGAAAGACAAGACAAAGTAAGAAGAGAAGACAAGAATAAGACAGACAACAAAACAAGTCTGGACAAAGAAAGGAGATAAGACAGCAACAGGACAAGACATGGCAAGACAAGACAAAACAAGAAGACAAGACAGGAACAATACTAGGCAACAAGATCATTTAATTCAATTTTATTTTATAAGATAAGACAAAATGGACAAGAGACAGGACAAGGACTAGAAAAACAGTCAACTAGACAAGACAAGACAGACAACAAGACAAGATAAGACAAGGCACGACGATAAGACGAGTAAAACATGCTGGAGTTAGGGCTGGGCGATACGGATCAAAAACTATATCTCGATATTTTTCTTCGGAATTGCGATATACGATATATATCTCAATATTTTTGTCATCCCATAAGTTAATATCAAAAGGATACTTTGAGACAAAGCTACATGTTCCAAATTGTAGTCATTTCAAATTATACAAATTATATTATAATTATATGTATATTAAACAATTCCTCAAATTAAATATTTATTTTTTACTTAAAGTAGCCTAAAAACAAGGGATATAAAAAAAATACATTGTGCTTTTGGAAAAAGAGCATCTAAAGTGCTTAAGAAAAAGTAAATAAAAAGTGCAGTTTGAGTTTTCTGTAAATCTGGCTGAAACGGTGTCAGGTCTGTTCTCATACACATGTGAAGGAGCTGATTGGTCAGTTCAGGTTAGAGTGGGTGTGTCTGCTCTAAAGATCAGACACACGATATAGACGCGCCGTAGTCTATATATCGATATAAATAATATTGTCTCGTCTTATATCGCATATAAAAATATATTGAAATTTTTTTAAATCTCTGTGTAATCGGCCAGCCCTAATGCGAGTGCATTTTGATGGAAGTGTCGTGAGAAATGCAGAATATTAATAATTTTGTTTTGTTTTCTTGTTCAATACAAAGTTTGTATCCCAGCCACAAAATTCAAAACTGAAAAGGGCAAAAATGAAAACTAGAGTTTTATTTGACAAAATCATATAACACAAACTTAACAGACTGGTTTCTCTCAAACACTGATTCTATAAGAAATAGAAATAAGAATAAAAAATAAAAATAAAACTTTTCTGGGTCATATATAGTGCAAACAATAAGTGCAAACCACAACCAGTCATACTAAGACTATAGTTTGTGTTTTTTTCTCTTAAATCTCTTGTAATTTAACTATGCAGAACCATAACCAGTCATATTAAGACTATGCTTGAAGTGAAACAGAGACAGAACATGTTTTTAAATACAGTACAGAGCTAAGGGATTAGTACAGCTGCCTATGAAACAGTCACGTGTAGGATTTACTTACAGTATTTACTAGAGCTGTGAATCTTTGGGACAGTGAGAACACTGTCGCGCGGAGCTCGCCTACTGTCGCTCGGGCGCGGAGCTCGCAGCTCGCCTACTGTCGCTCGGGCGCGGAGCTCGCCTACTGTCGCTCGGGCGCGGAGCTCGCCTACTGTCGCTCGGGCGCGGAGCTCGCCTACTGTCGCTCGGGCGCGGAGCTCGCAGCTCGCCTACTGTCGCTCGGGCGCAGAGCTCGCCTACTGTCGCTCGGGCGCGGAGCTCGAAGCTCGCCTACTGTCGCTCGGGCGCGGAGCTCGAAGCTCGCCTACTGTCGCTCGGGCGCGGAGCTCGCCTACTGTCGCTCGGGCGCGGAGCTCGAAGCTCGCCTACTGTCGCTCGGGCGCGGAGCTCGCCTACTGTCACGTGTAGGATTTACTTACAGTATTTACTAGAGCTGTGAATCTTTGGGACAGTGAGAACACTGTCGCGCAGAGCTCGCCTACTGTCGCTCGGGCGCGGAGCTCGCCTACTGTCGCTCGGGCGCAGAGCTCGCCTACTGTCGCTCGGGCGCGGAGCTCGCCTACTGTCGCTCGGGCGCGGAGCTCGAAGCTCGCCTACTGTCGCTCGGGCGCGGAGCACGAAGCTCGCCTACTGTCGCTCGGGCGTGGAGCTCGCCTACTGTCGCTCGGGCGTGGAGCTCGCCTACTGTCGCTCGGGCGCGGAGCTCGAAGCTCGCCTACTGTCGCTCGGGCGCGGAGCTCGAAGCTCGCCTACTGCCGCTCGGGCGCGGAGCTCGCAGCTCGCCTACTGATGCTCGTGCGCGGAGCTCGCCTACTGTCGCTCGTGCGCGGAGCTCGCCTACTGTCGCTCGGGCGCGGAGCTCGAAGCTCGCCTACTGTCGCTCGGGCGCGGAGCTCGAAGCTCGCCTACTGTCGCTCGGGCGCGGAGCTCGAAGCTCGCCTACTGTCGCTCGGGCGCGGAGCTCGAAGCTCGCCTACTGTCGCTCGGGCGCGGAGCTCGAAGCTCGCCTACTGCCGCTCGGGCGCGGAGCTCGCAGCTCACCTACTGATGCTCGTGCACGGAGCTCGCCTACTGCCGCTCGGGCGCGGAGCTCGCAGCTCGCCTACTGATGCTCGTGCACGGAGCTCGCCTACTGCCGCTCGGGCGCGGAGCTCGCAGCTCGCCTACTGATGCTCGTGCACGGAGCTCGCCTACTGCCGCTCGGGCGCGGAGCTCGCAGCTCGCCTACTGATGCTCGTGCACGGAGCTTGAAGCTCGCCTACTGTCGCTCGTGCACGGAGCTCGAAGCTCGCCTACTGTCGCTCGGGCGCGGAGCTCGGAGCTCGCCTACTGTCGCTCGGGCGCGGAGCTCGGAGCTCGCCTACTGTCGCTCGGGCGCGGAGCTCGGAGCTCGCCTACTGTCGCTCGGAGCTCGCCTACTGTCGCTCGGAGCTCGCCTACTGTCGCTCGTGCGCGGAGCTCGAAGCTCGCCTACTGTCGCTCGTGCGCGGAGCTCGAAGCTCGCCTACTGTCGCTCGTGCGCGGAGCTCGGAGCTCGCCTACTGTCGCTCGGGCGCGGAGCTCGGAGCTCGCCTACTGTCGCGGAGCTCGGAGCTCGCCTACTGTCGCTCGGGCGCGGAGCTCGGAGCTCGCCTACTGTCGCTCGGGCGCGGAGCTCGGAGCTCGCCTACTGTCGCTCGGAGCTCGCCTACTGTCGCTCGGAGCTCGCCTACTGTCGCTCGGAGCTCGCCTACTGTCGCTCGGAGCTCGCCTACTGTCGCTCGGAGCTCGCCTACTGTCGCTCGGAGCTCGCCTACTGTCGCTCGGAGCTCGCCTACTGTCGCTCGGAGCTCGCCTACTGTCGCTCGGAGCTCGCCTACTGTCGCTCGGAGCTCGCCTACTGTCGCTCGGAGCTCGCCTACTGTCGCTCGGAGCTCGCCTACTGTCGCTCGCAGCTCGCCTACTGTCGCTCGCAGCTCGCCTACTGTCGCTCGCAGCTCGCCTACTGTCGCTCGCAGCTCGCCTACTGTCGCTCGCAGCTCGCCTACTGTCGCTCGCAGCTCGCCTACTGTCGCTCGCAGCTCGCCTACTGTCGCTCGGAGCTCGCCTACTGTCGCTCGCAGCTCGCCTACTGTCGCTCGGAGCTCGCCTACTGTCGCTCGGAGCTCGCCTACTGTCGCTCGCAGCTCGCCTACTGTCGCTCGCAGCTCGCCTACTGTCGCTCGCAGCTCGCCTACTGTCGCTCGCAGCTCGCCTACTGTCGCTCGCAGCTCGCCTACTGTCGCTCGCAGCTCGCCTACTGTCGCTCGCAGCTCGCCTACTGTCGCTCGCAGCTCGCCTACTGTCGCTCGCAGCTCGCCTACTGTCGCTCGCAGCTCGCCTACTGTCGCTCGCAGCTCGCCTACTGTCGCTCGCAGCTCGCCTACTGTCGCTCGCAGCTCGCCTACTGTCGCTCGCAGCTCGCCTACTGTCGCTCGGGCGCAGAGCTCGCCTACTGTCGCTCGGGCGCGGAGCTCGAAGCTCGCCTACTGTCTCTCGGGCTCACAGCTCGGACCTCGCCTACTGTCACTCGGGCGCGGAGCTCGGCTACTGTCGTTCGGAGCTCGCCTACTGTTGCTCGGGCGCGGAGCTCGCCTACTGTCACTCGGGGGCAGAGCTCGGAGCTCGCCTACTGTCGCTCGCAGCTCGCCTACTGTCGCTCGGGCGCCGAGCTCGCAGCTCGCCTACTGTCGTTTGGGCGCCGAGCTCGCCTACTGTCGCGCGAGACAGGTTTAAGCTTGATGAGAAATATCGTCACGTTTTAATCTCGCGAGATCTCGTCACACCCCTAGTAATAAAGCAGTAACTCCAGCAGTGCTGGCCACTGCTGAAACCCCTGTTTATAGAGACCACACACAGCACCAAGCAGCAAAGCTAACAAAAAAAATCCACATTCTTCTGCTTCAATCATAGAAATTTTAAATGATTTGTGCATGACTTGCATGATAAAAGGACACACTTATCAGCTGCCATTTTGGAAAGCTGCCATCTGCATGTTAACACTACTGTTTAAAATCAAGTTTTAGAGTCATGCAAACAGCCACAGCAATGCAGACGGGTTACTGGCAGAGGGTAATGGAAGTGTGTCAAATTCAGTGAAATAATGATGAAGGATTGAAAAGAATAAGGGTATTCAGAAGTAAGACAATTTTCAATGTTCATATTTTGTACACGACTCCAGACCAACACCGTCCTACAGTCCTGTGCTGATAAGAGCACACAGGACAAGATTAAAGCTCTTTTGAGGCACTTTTGAGATGGAGAACTTGCATGCAGTAAAACCAGTTTATAAAAGCAGTTTATGAGAAGACTGGCTTCTGCTTGAAATATGACATTTTCCAAATGCTTAGCATATACTCTATTTACGATAAAGTCCTGTCTTTCAACATGGAGCCAGTCAGCTTGATGATAACGCAGCAAGAAGCACTTTTATGAGATGCTTAAAGAAAAAGAAACCACGTAAATTAACAAAAAACATTGTTGATCACATTGATGCAAATTTTTAAGTAAATTTAAATAAATGTTATTACCTATTGGTAACCCTAACACCTATTGGGTTTAATTTCCTTTACTGTTTTGTTCTTTATCTTTCCTACTTTTAAGTATAAATCCACTGGGAAAACGTACATTTTACGATTGACAATATATGTCAAGTATACGTTTATAATTGTGTAACTGTGCACAAATAAATCAGCCCTCAGTGACCAGCACTTTTTAAGCTGATTTTCTGAGGTCAATAACTAGAAACTGTGGAGAAGTACAGCCATAATTCACATATATCACATCAAACCCCAGAACCTACTGATCTAACCAGCACAGTTCCATCAATCTGTTTTTTAAAAATGCCTCATTAATTCAGCTCAGAACACAGCTATCACCACCAGTTTAATGTCTGCGACTTTATACATATAGCTGCCATTTAGGGCTTCATAATAAAAGCCCCAGGGAAGAAAATATACATGAAGAGATGCACACTAAAATCAATGACTGCACTAATTAAAATAATAAAAAAAAAAAATTGTGGACTAGTTATTATTAGTTTTATAAAACAAAATTTTGATTCAAATATGCGCAAATATTTAAATTCTGTTCATTTTTCTTATCATCTCATTTTAAAAGTATTAAGCAAGGCTTGTATATGTGAAGAGTTTGGTTCCAAAACGCTATAAATCCATTTTTATCAATTTGAGTAAAAAAGGGTTTTCTTTAGCGAGAAAGTGGTAGGCTGAAAACCACCGTTTTCTGTTTCAAACTATCAAATACCATACTAAGGTTAAAATAACACAAAAAAATCAAATCAAGATTTTAATATTTAAAGATTTATTTTTTAAAATAATTTGTTTTTTCGCAAAACGCAATAAATCCATGCCATGTTTTTTTTTTTCAAAATGTCTTATATATCCTTTGGCATCAATAGAATTTTTTTTTTTACTAATAATGTGCAAAATACAATAATAAATAACAGTAAATTGTACATCTGAATATAATAGTTTGACCATTGGGCCTAAAAACTAAAATTTCAAAACATTTCTTTTCGAAAAAGTGCAAAATTTCATTAAAGAACAACATTAAGACTATAAAATCCCCAAAATCACGTTACATTCATGTGCTGTAGTGTAGTGTAGTGTAGTGTAGTGTGGTGTAGTATAGTGTGTATAGTGTGTGTGTGTGTGTGTGTGAACTGCAGATGACAGCCGGTATTTCCCCCCCTCCTGAATGCCTGATTTTCTTTACCTTTTTACGTCCATGAGACTCTTTTGATGGCTTTCTCTTTTTTTTAATAACTGCTTCACGAACAGGCTCCTCTATACCATCAAAACCGCTCATTTTCGCGGACTTTGAGAGTGAAAAACGAAAGTGAAAGTAGGCTACACGAAATGCCGGCCGGCTCAACAGGGCGCGTGCTATGATGTTTACATTAGATAGCTCGTGGAATGCTGCACTGTGATTGGATGAGGGGAGATGTGGCGTTCTGCGGGAAAACAAAACTGGCGTTTATCGCGTTTTGGAAAGAAAGAGAGAAAGCAGGGCAGTATTACACGGCGAATGTGGCGTTTTGATGAAAATTGAATATTTGGCTTTTCAAGAGTGTTTACATAACATTCTGATTCTGGCTCTAACTCATTTTTTTTTTAAATGGCGTTTATCGCGTTTTGGAATCAAACTCTTCATATTATTATTACATGTAAAAATATATTAGAATGTAGTTAATTTTTAAGAGATTTGAGTAGTGTATAATCTGATGGAAATAACCTCTAGCATTCGGTGAATAAAGGTGCAGCTTTTCTCTCCATCCCCAGAAGATAAAGGAAATATCGCCATTTAAAGATACCCGGCCAATGTTTAGACCAGGGGTCAGCAGATTAAGTTTTTTCCAAGTCATTATGTGACCACAAAAAAAAAAGAAAAAAAATCTGTTTTGTAAAATGCAGTGTAATGAAGTGTAATGGGATGGAGTGCTACAGACTGGTAGCTCTCCAGCCCAGAGGGTTGTTGAACCCAATTGCAGAACAGTTTATCTCAAAGCAGGTAAACTGAAGAAGAAAGGAATAAAAAAATAAATAAATGAACACACCTCTCCTCACGCAGGATCAAACCTGTGTTGTCAGGGTCACGCTCCAATACACTAGTGAACTGAGACACGGCCGGGAAAAAAAACGCCCTTATAAGAAGATTGGGAGCCCAAGAACTGGCAGAAAAAACAAGAACGAGCGAAAACTAAAGGTCATGTCGAGCGCAACAGAGAGAGAGACAGGGGAGGGGTGTAAACAAAAGCTCACCAGAGAAGCATTTTATATTATTTATTTTTTCATTATCGTTCATTTCCGACCCCTGGTTTAGATCCTAAACAGCAAACTTTTAGTCTACACTGGTTTAAGATTTGGGATAATTTACAATTTACCTTGATTATATATGTGATTTTTTTGTAGTCATGAAAGGTTCTTCAGCTTTTAAAGGTTTGTAGAATTAATTTATAAAGAGCTCCTTACTGCTGCTCTGCATCTCTCCATCAATTCCTGTGTAACTGGCCATTGTGCATTCCATTGTGTTCACGAGATGCTTTGGAATGTAAAGTATGTGGGTATAGGATAGTATTCTCTCAACACCTGTGTCTGGCAGGTAACGCTGCTGTGGAGAGATGAAGATAGTTTCACTTTGGCTGTAAAATAGCTTTGGGAGTAAAAATAGCAATTAGATTCCATTTGCACCTTCAGTTCAGTTCTTTTTTGAGGATAAAAGCCAACATCGGTCCAGAAAATGAAAAAAAAAAAATCCCCCAAAAAAAGAATGGTAATTTTCTTCTTGTCTGTATTCCCCATGATATATTTTCTCCGAACATAAAGTGGTTTATTGTAGTTGTATTGTATTGTAATTTTTAAAGTCTTTAAATTAGGTAATTTTACTTTTACTCAAGTACATTTTGACAAGTAATTTTCTTTCACTACACTGAAAAACTCCCGTTACTGAGTAAAAAATAAAATGCTGGGAAAAAAAACAAATTGTTTGAATAAAAAAAAAAAGTGTTTTGTTCTCCATGACAGTAAAACTATATAAAATACAGTTTATAGTCACCTATATGACCATAACTTTTTAACGTTTTAACAGAAAAGAAAAAAAAAATTGATCATAGAAACCTATACCACTTGTTCTTGAAATTGAAACTACTGCCTGAAAGGTCCAATTTATTTTATTTAATAATTACTTAATTTATGATTTGTACTTTTCTACATCAAATAATTAAAAGTAACTATGTAACTTTTACTCAAAGTAAATTTTAATTTTCAGTACTTTTTTACTTTTACTCAAGTAGATTTTTAGATGGGTACTTTTACTTAATTACAATTTTTCTGTACTTTTCCCACCTCTGGTAGCCACACATTCCCACAGAACTAGTTTATAAAAACCATCAGGCCTGTCTATATTTTCATTCATCTTTAATGCCTTGTTTACAATCCTACTAGCAGTTAAAGACCAAGAAACTCGAATCCACTGTTCCAGCTAACTGTATCCTTATACAAATAAACCATTATATACTTTTCTTGCATAACATGTTGAACTCTGACTATTTTACATCAATTATTTACTATTTACAGAAAGACATTTTGACTAGAGCTACCCAACAATTCTTGCTAATTATTTACAAAAAGTATTCAGACTCTGTGTAAAGTACTTTGTAGCAGCTCATTCTGCAATAATTACAGTCTTAAAATGCAAGTCTTAAAAATGTCTCTACAAGCTGGATTCAGCTGATCCTGTTCTTCATCTCAAATTCTTTTTCCGACCAGATGTTAAATGGTTTTAAGAGAGTCCCCATACCTAAATCTTGTTGGCTCTGGTCTAAATCAGTGTCCTCATATGTGGACATTACATATATGCTTCTCTGATTCAGAATTTTTTTTTTTTTAACGTTGACCATTTGGCCTCATTTGGAGACACCGCCCGTACCATCCAGTGGTCACATGACAACATCACGCTCAATGGATTGAAAACAAGATGGCGGGAATCCCAATCAACAGTTTCTACAGCCAGTCTAGACAGAAACGCGGGCCATGTAAAAAATTAATGTAAAAATTTTGTTTTTGGACTAATTGGGTCCTTCTGATCCCTAAATCTAACTATTAACTACTGTCCCCATGTAAGCAAAAATTACTTCCTGTACAAAGATTCAGTTTTGTACTTAGTTAGATCCTACTACTCCCAAATAACTGAAATAAATTCAAACGAACATCAAGCAAAAATTCGGGTCTCAGGAGGATATGGATTAATGAATGAAAATGGCATCCAGTGCTCAAATATATACCCAAACAAACAGTATGATATGTGCCTTATCATATTGTACGCGATAATATCACCAACATCTTTAAATATGGTGAACGATATTATACCCTGAAATATCCTGCCATATCACCCACCCCTTATAAATACATCAGGGTTCTACTTTTTTACTGTTTTTATCAAAAGACAAATTCACTGTTCTCATTTACCATTATGTATCTACTAGAGACAGATTATATCTGTCCAGTATCATTTATTTAACTTTAATCCTGGATATATGGAGATATATGAAGAGCATTATTATTAGTAGTAGTATCATGACATTCTGGATTATTGACTTCTGTTATAAATCTGATAAAAGTGTTGTATTTTTTATTATCTCAGTTAGGGGTGTGCCATATCATATCATATGCAATAATAAAATTAAATTTTCATTTTGTTGCAGTAGTGTATTCTTAAAATATATTTTTTTTATTCAGTGTTTCGTCATATCGTCAAGAGTATAGTTTTCGGAAAAATACCATGAAATATTGTCATATTATTTTAGGGCCATATATATATATATATATATATATATATATATATATATATATATATATATAATTTGGAAGCTCCAATGAAGACGTGCTGGCTAAGACAAAAAAAGGCAAACCACTGCATTTGAAATCAGAAAAAGGGTGTGTAAATGGAAATCTTTTAAAGACAAATGGCAGCTGGTGATTGGTTTAAAGTAAAGATGATGTTGGATTAGAGTCTCCTGGTAGAACGTAGATCAATACATAAAAATATTAATTATATCTGCAACACAGAAAAATTGCAAGTAAAAGACAACCTCAATAAGACAAACACAAGCAGCAGAAAGAGTAACAGTCCCAGTTAAAAGCTTCAGGTGTCTGGTTTCAGAAAGACTGTGGTTGAGAAGGACTGGAATATCTGCATATTTTAGAAGCTGGTTGAATTCCTGTACAAGATTTATTAAAAAAACAAACATCATAGATACATAATGTGAGTTATACAGAACAACTTGGCATGGACATAATGTAAGAGACATATAGCAGATTATAGCAGAGAAAAAGAAGTGAAAACACAGAGATAAGGCCGATGAGACAAATGAAAGGTAAAGAAGGAATAAAACATATGAAGCAAATACAAAGGAGTGAAATAAAAGATGAAGCAGAGATACAGATGAGAAAGTTAGAAATCAAGCAGAGATAAATAATTAGAAATTAGACAGATAAGGCAGATAAAGCAGAAATAAGACAGATAAGGCAGAGGAAGCAGAGACAAAGCAGAAAAAAGGCAGATGAGGCAGAGGAAGCAGAGATAAAGCATAAATAAGGCAGATGAGGCAGAGGAAGCAGAGATAAAGCATAAATAAGGCAGATAAGGCAGAGGAAGCAGAAATAAAGCAGATAAGGCAGAGGAAGCAGAGACAAAGCAGAAAAAAGGCAGATGAGGCAGAGGAAGCAGAGATAAAGCATAAATAAGGCAGATAAGGCAGAGGAAGCAGAAATAAAGCAGATAAGGCAGAGGAAGCAGAAATAAAGCAGATAAGGCAGAGGAAGCAGAAATAAAGCAGATAAGGCAGAGGAAGCAGAAATAAAGCATAAATAAGGCAGAGGAAGCAGAGATAAAGCATAAATAAGGCAGAGGAAGCAGAAATAAAGCAGAAATAAGACAGATAAGGCAGAGGAAGCAGAGACAAAGCAGAAATAAGGCAGATGAGGCAGAGGAAGCAGAAATAAAGCAGATAAGGCAGAGGAAGCAGAAATAAAGCATAAATAAGGCAGAGGAAGCAGAAATAAAGCAGAAATAAGACAGATAAGGCAGAGGAAGCAGAGACAAAGCAGAAATAAGGCAGATGAGGCAGAGGAAGCAGAAATAAAGCAGATAAGGCAGAGGAAGCAGAAATAAAGCATAAATAAGGCAGAGGAAGCAGAGATAAAGCAGAAATTAGGCAGATAAGGCAGATGAAGCAGAGATAAAGCAGAAATTAGGCAGATAAGGCAGAGGAAGCAGAAATAAAGCAGATAAGGCAGAGGAAGCAGAGATAAAGCAGAAATTAGGCAGATGAGGCAGAGGAAGCAGAGATAAAGCAGATAAGGCAGAGGAAGCAGAAATAAAGCAGATAAGGCAGAGGAAGCAGAGATAAAGCAGAAATTAGGCAGATAAGGCAGATGAAGCAGAGATAAAGCAGAAATAAGGCAGATAAGGCAGAGGAAGCAGAAATAAAGCAGATAAGGCAGAGGAAGCAGAGATAAAGCAGAAATTAGGCAGATAAGGCAGATGAAGCAGAGATAAAGCAGAAATAAGGCAGATGAGGCAGAGGAAGCAGAGATAAAGCAGAAATAAGGCAGAGGATGCAGAGATAAAGCATAAATAAGGCAGAGGAAGCAGAGATAAAGCAGAAATTAGGCAGATAAGGCAGAGGGAAACAGAGAAATCAAAGAACAAGGAGATAAAGCAGAGAAAGCAGAGATAAGAGATGAAGCAAAGAAAGTGGAGATAAAACAAAGATAAAGCGGGAAAAAGAGATAAAACAGAAATGATAATGAAAAGATGTAAAGCAAATAAGACAGATAAAAAGTGATGATGGGAGAAAGAATAACAGATAAGGTGTTAAAGCAGAGTAAGGCAGAGATAAAGAAGAGTTATATAAGAGACAAATGAGAAGAAATAGAAAAAAATAGAGAAATGAGAACGAAGAGAGAAAGCAGATAAAGCAGAAATAAAGAGATGAGAAGAAAGAAGAGAGATAAGTGAGAAAAAAGGAGGTATAGAGGAGAGAGTATTTGTTGTTCTATCGCTCCTTTTTTCTGGTTAAAGTTTGAAGGTTGGTGGGACTGAAGTTCTGAGAGCAGAAACAGGAAGTACTTCTGTAAACAGCTTCTCACCTTCATATAATTCAAAATGTATATCATTTATCTTCACATACTTTTGAAGGTATGTGTGTTTGTATACAAGTTCCTCCTCCACCGAACAGAAACTGAACAAATATTCTATACAGAAAACACACAGTAAGGTTAAGCTCCTCCCTCAATCCCACCAACCCCTCCCCCAGACCACTCCCTTCCCATCTTAAATATAAGAGACAGTCCTGCTGTTACTCAGGACATTTTCTCCAGGACTGCCGGCTGCAGAGCCAGCCCCCAGTACAGGTCAGTAAACTGCTCTGGACACAAGAGCTTTATATTTAACTCTATAAACTAGATTTTTGATCAGGCTCATCACTTGTTGTACCATCTTACATCGGGCACAGTTTACTATCAGTTCTAACTAAAACTAACTAAAAACTAAAAGGCAGAAGACAGAAAAGAGAATATCCTGCAGAAAAGAATAGGATTGGTCTATTAATAATGCAATATACATTGCATTATAAGTTGTGTGTGTTTGTTTAATGTTTTTTCTCATTATTCGCTGCAAAAGCAAGGAATTTCATTTGGAAGTTTGGACATATGATATAACATGAGGTCCTATAATAGGGTGACCATATTTTCATTTGGGTAAACCAGGACACCTGGGAGCGCGGGTGGGGGGTGGATGGGGGAATTCGCTAAATGACGTGAACACCTAATTTGCATAATACATGTTTTTGAAGCTGTAAAGGATTAAGGTTGTGGGATGTTACAAATGAACAACATCTGTTGCTTTTTAAATAGGCCGTCACCTTTTTACAATAACTTCATTTTTACGTGAATTACATACATGAGTTTTTTGCCGTGTTCTTAAATGTTATTATAAGAGAAGCAGTTAGCCAGAAGTGTTAATTTACGTTTTTTTAGGGTTTTTGTTTGTTTTATTTTATACATTTTTTTTACGTTTTCTTTTTTTTTTTTAAAGCTATCATAGACAAATTCTTCAATGGTTCAATAGATATTTAGCTTTTTATAAAGAGGCAGTCACTGTGGAGGAGGTGAGTGACAGGCTACGTGGTGAATGAGGTGACTGACTGACTGAGACTGTGTGAGTTAAATTCAATATTTTTTTCGTGTCGCACTGATCTGTAAATACGGGGCGGGGTCAGTCCGCGGTGGCTGTGGGCACGGTGTTGGTGGATCGGTGTGTGAGTGCTGTGGGCGGGTAAAGAGTAAAGAGTAAAGAGTAAAGAGTAAAGAGTGCGTGTGTTCATCTCCAGTCGCCAAAAGTCTCCAATAACACCACAAAAACTCGCTACATTTGTCGGTAGTTGCTTTTTTACAACCAAAAAGTCGCTAAAGGGGCTAAAAATTGGCTAAATATAGCGACAAAGTCTCTAAGTTGGCAACACTGACTGACAGTCACACTGTCTACATTCTGATTAAGAACAGGGCTGCTCTCACTGACGCGACTCAGGGATTATGTCACATGCAGCGCCGTGCGCAGTGCAATAGTGCCTGTAAATTTAATGGTCCAATGAAGGTAATTTAAAACCAGGACATTTCCTCACTTTTTGAAAAAAACCCGGGATGCCCGGGACAGGACGTGAAATACGGACATGTCCCAGGAAATACAGACGTTTGGTCACCCTATCCTATAATACCCTGGTTCCTTTTGCACAAACTCCCTTTACTATACTTAGATCTGTGCTTCAGTGTTTAGTGTATGTTGGTCCAGTCCTTCACACCTACTGTAATTACTGTATGAGCTTTATATGTATAATGTTATGTTAAATGTGCATGTTTTATTGGTTCTAAAGCAAAAAAACAGTATCATGAAGACCAAAAAAACTCACCAGACAGGTCAGAGATAAAAAGTTGTGGAGACGTTTAAAGCAGGGTTAAGTTATAAAAAGCTTTGAGCATCCTAGGGAGCAGTGCTCAACCCATCATTCAAAATAGAAACCTACCAAGACATGGCCACGGTTCACCCAAACTGACAAGTCGACAAAGGAGAGCACTTATCAGAGCAGCAGCCAAGAGACCCATGGTCACTCTGGAGGAGCTGCAGAGATCCACAGCTCAGGTGGGTCAAAATAATCTGTCCACAGGACAACTATAAGTCCTGCACTTCAAAAATCTGGTTCTCTTCTTGCCAATCTTTCATAAAGGCCATTGTTGAAAGAAAGTGCTGCTGAACACAGCAAACACACGGAAGAAGATTTTGTGGTCAGATGAGACCAAAGTTGCATTTTTTGACACTGCTCATCAACCTGAACACATCATCCCCACTGTGAAACATGGTGGTGGCAGCATCACGTATAGAGATGCTGGTCTTCAGCAGGGAGAGAGTTGGGAAGCTGGTTGGAGTTGATGGTGGGAAGATGGAGATAAACACAGACCTTCCAGCAAGACAATGACCCTAAACCAGGGGTGTCCAAACTATGGCCCGCGGGCCATTTGCGGCCCGTTTCCTTTTTTTGGAGCGGCCCGCGAGGTATTTTACAAATAGAGTGAAAGTTGGCCCGCTGTTAAGCAGGTTTTTATAATGTGAGATTTAAAGAGTCTAAAAGCGGAGAGAGTGCGCATTTCTAGCGCAGAAAAACTGGCCAAAGAGTCTAAAAGCGGAGAGAGTGCGCATTTCTAGCACAGAAAAACGGGCCAAAGAGTCTAAAAGCGGAGAGAGTGCGCATTTCTAGCGCAGAAAAACGGGCCAAAGAGTCTAAAAGCGGAGAGAGTGCGCATTTCTAGCACAGAAAAACGGGCCAAAGAGTCTAAAAGCGGAGAGGGTGCGCATTTCTAGTGCAGAAAAACTGGCCAAAGAGTCTAAAAGCGGAGAGGGTGCGCATTTCTAGCACAAAAAAAACAGACAGAAGAGTCTAAAGGTTGCCGTAATTAAGGAGTTTTATATTAAGAGACATCATGAAATTAAACATCAATTTGATAAATCTTAGTTTACACAACACTGTCAAAGATAAAGACAGTTAGTCAAGAAAAAATTTATTATTTAAAGTGGTATATTTCATTATTTGTTTTATTACAGAGTCTGTGGCCCGTGACTTCAAATATATTTCTCCTTCTGGACCCCAACAAAAAAAGTTTGGACACCCCTGCCCTAAACATACAGTGACAGTTAAAGGGGAATGATTTAGATCAGAGAATATTCATGTGTTAGAAAGATCCAGTTAAAGTCCTAAAAGACTTAAATCCCGTTGATCTTCTGTGGAGAGACGTGAAAACTGCTGTTCACAGACGCTCTCCATCCAACCTGACTGATCTTCAGCTGTTTTAGAATAAAGAAGAATGGGCAAAAATCTCTAGATGAGGAAAAGTTGGTACACATATCCAAAAAGAATTGCAGCTGTAATTAAAGTAAACGTTGGCTCTACTAACTATTGACTCAAAATCCCAATAAAATACATGAGTTTATGGTTGTAATGTGTCAAAATGTGAAAAAGGGGTATAAATACTTTTGTAATCCACTGTAATGTACGTTGTTATGATGTATTATTCCACTAAATTCGCTATAAAAGCACCAGTTAAATTACTTGGGCACTCTTTGCTGTGCTGTTTGATTGTATCTGTGCTCCATTTGTTGTATTAGAGCACCACCTGGTGGTTTAACTATCTAACAGCTAGCTTAATGGAACTGATACTGCTTATTTAATGAGGTCCTACTGTTTTTTTTGTTGTTTTTTTCTACCAGAGCACAATAGTTCTCTGAGAGATGTTTGTATGCACACAGACATGCATTATGTATAATTTTGTTAACCAGCTGAAACTGGAATCTGAATAAACTACTGTTCTGAAACCTGAAGATGCAGCAGCTTTCTCTTACCTGTTAATAACCAGTTAAGGTGGCGCCAATTAGTAATGCACATAGCCTTTACACTTAACTAAGAGATACATTTGCCCAGATCAGAGCTGGGCGATTAATTGATTTTATCGATGAATTTGAATTTACATTTAAGGACGATGTGTTTTATGAAATTTTTTGTTTTTTTGAGCTCCGTGAGCCGGAGTTGGTTCGGTTTTGGGACGTCAGACGTGGACCAAACAAGTCCTCACTGTAAGGTGTGTTTGAATTCGATTGCTTCTAAAGGAAGCAGCACAACAAATTCATTTAAACACCTTAAACAGAAGTGTGGAGCGTGTGGAGCGGTTCCAAACGGTCAGGAGCCCCGCCACCGTTTCTCTGCGTTGTGTTGTGTGTTAGGAAGAAATACCCGAGACCTCTGTTGTTGGTACCAATCCGGGAATCTTTTATTGTCTGGATATACAAGATACAAGAAAGCTGTGAGAAATAGCATCCAGCCTCGTGTCTGCCTGCACAAATCACTCTCTCCAGCAGAGCTCTCAGCCAACTGACACAGTATATATTATTTCAGAGAGTTAAGAGTATTTAACAGTATTTGTATAATAGTAATTTGCAGTATAGTTACATATACAATTCACTTACTAATAAAATAAGAAAATGTAAAAAAAAAATGACAGACATAGCCAATAGAAAAATATATTAAAAAATTTCATCCACAGTAAATATAATATTTTAGTATGAAAATGACTACTTATAATACACATTCGACAGATTCACTTCATAGACACACTAAAACAAGATTCTGATATAAAAATATAGAAATACACTGGGATATGTGCAATAATACTTATTTATCTTTTAATTTAACTTCTTAACTTAACCTTATATATAATATTTTTAATGAATTCCCTTTTTAATACCAACTTTTTAATGTATTTTAATGTAAAACATTTTTAAAACCTGAAAACCGATCAAAAGAGCTGACTATTTTAAACTTATGAAGCAATAAAAAGCATACCTGGATGTACAAGATAGAAAGCAGGACTGAACTAAACACAGGCAGCTGTAGCTAACTAACACTTCTCACACATACACCAGGGTTCTTGCACCATTTTAAAAGTCAAATTTAATGCTTTTTAAGACCTTTTTTAGACCGCAATAAATATAATTTAAAACCCAAAAACGTAGTCATAATTTCTTTGGTAAAAAAAAATTGTTGCTGCTTATGTTATCTAGCTTGCCCCTAACCTTAGCTAACGTAGCTATCTCGCCGCTGTTATTGTTAGCATGTTAGCTAGCTCGCTGCTAATGTTACTATGTTAGCTAGCTCTCCACTATCCTTAGTTCTCTCCTCAGTAATGTAGCTAGATAACTTGATGCTAAGGTTAGTATGTTAGCTAGCTCGCCGCTTACCTTAGTTCTTTCCCGTAATGTTAGCTAACTCACCGCTAAAGTTAGCATGTGTTCTTCCCCCAGCATTAAACTCACCGTCTGAAAGTTTAATACCTACAGCTACAAATTTAAAACAATTTAAGACCTTAATTACCGGGATTTTAATGTAAGACATTTTAAGACTTTTTAAGGACCTGCAGGAACCCTGATACACTCGAAGATTTAGTTAAAAATACAGATCATCCATCCTTAAAACATCCAGAATAATACATTTAAAGGCCTTACGCTTCATATTAAACTACTTTTTAACACTTTTTAACACATATTGAACTCTTTTTAGACACTTTTAACCAGAGACTGAATTCTACCAACCTCTCTCCAGCAGAGCTCTCAGCCAACTGAGGAGAGACTAGCTAAACACTAAAAGACGCTGCGCCCCCCAGAGGAATGGAGAAAAATAACATACAATAAAATAAAATAATAAAAGTCCTGGAAAATAAATATATTTTTAACCAATCTCTTGTAAATAAAATATAGAAAAATGCTAGCATGTAAAATATGAAGATTTTGTGTGAAAAATACATAAACGAAATAAAACCCGTTACACGTGCATCTTCTAACTGTGTACCAGGTTCTGAATGCACTACAGTTATATATATATATATATATATATTTCAGGTTTTTTTTGCATATTTAGGACAAAAGATTCTCATTTTTATCTAACACTGGCACTTATTCAAAAGCTTTGTTTTACAATTCAAGCCCGATGGGGAAAAGTCTTTACTTAATAGCATATTAAATTGTACTTGTTTTTTTTTTTTTTTTTGTCAGTTTCATTAAAGAAAATGCACCATTTTATTTATTCCTATTTATTTTTTAAGTTTGAGGGTGCATTGTGTCAGTATCTAAACTATGTTGGAGAAAGCTTTCTAAAAGTTACTAGGTATTCTCACTGTTTACAATTGTTGTTTTTTTTTGCTTGTTTCTGGTTGCAGTTTAACTACAACGTATAATTTAAATTTAAGTGAAAACAAAATAAATATAAACTTGTTTTAAAACATTTTTGCCATCTGTTGTTTGATTTTTAGTAGAGAAAAAAAAATCTATAAAAAAAAAGGGGGCCATATCACTAAGCTCTAACTCAACATTAGAGGTGGGCGATATGGCTCTAAAATAATATCACGATATTTGTGCGATAACGATATACTTGGCGATATAGGAAAATTTAAATAATTAATTTTTTAAATAACATTTCAGGAATATAGTATAATAGTATAACAGTATAATCATAATGTGGCAAAATAAATAATATAGCATAAAATAATATAATGCAGCAAAAAATATTGCAGAATATTTAGTGCATGCATATAAACTGCAAACTAAAACAGTTATACAATAAATACACCTAAAGCTTCACAGTAAATAATAGACTACTTTTAAGACAGAACAGCCCTATTATCACGATATGGATTTTTAATATCATGATATTTCTGTGTCACGATATATTGTATACGATATAATATTGCCCATCCCTACTCAACATCATTAATGATTAAACAAAACTGTTCAAGCAATCAAGAAAATCCCTCTATCATGATCTATTAGAGCTGGTGGCAGATCCGAAAGAGACATTAACAATTTTTATTTGGACCATTATTAATATTTTTATTGTGTACATTAATAGTGTTTTTGTTTTGTTTCAGGATGGGGAACGGATCAGGAAGCTTAACAGTTATAAATCAAACTCCATACGAATGGACAGCCTGTTACAAGGTGTATGATTGCATAGGGGGCAGTTTCTCAAATATGGTAAAGCAAACACAACTCACAACCTTAGCCAACCACAAACTACAAAACTCAGAATGCTGCAAACATACAGAAGCCTACTGAGCAAAGTCTTAAAACATTGTAATATATAAATAATAATAATAATAATAATAATAATAATAATAATAATAATAATAATAATAATAATATCAGTCAAAGGTTTGGTATCATTGCAAACTTCCCTCTTTCACGAAGAGAGAAAAACACATTTTTATGCAATCCCCCCAAAAAATGTCCACCATACAAATTATTTAAATGCATCAGATGATTTTTTTAAAGAATACAAACGTTTGCATTGTAACCTGTTTTTTTATGAAGGCTGAAATCTTTAGCATATAGCCCTTTAAAATATATATATATATATATATATATATATATATATATATTTATTTTTTTAGTCCTCTCTCTCAGTCTTCAGGTATGGCTCTCAATACAACTTAAGAATTTTATTAGGCTAATTGATTGTAAAATATAAATATACATGAGTATATAAGGGAGCAGAACAATCTAGCTTAGTTTAGGATCTGAGGCATCAGAATCTACTGGCTTGGTTACAGGCTCAAAATGGCCAGAAAAACAACTTGAGACCCATCAGTCTATTGCATTGCAAAGACACTGAAGAGAGTAGCACAAACTAGCTCTAAGAAGGACATAAAAAAAGGAGTGGAAGGCCCCGATGCACAACTGTGCAAGAAGATTAATATTATAAATTAAAAAAAAAAAAAAAAAAAAAAATGAGCGAGCAGCTTGAGAGAAAGATGCTTCACCGGTTCTCAACAGGTTGACAACTGCACTAAATTAAACAACCGCAAACACCTTTGTCAGCATCGACTGTGAATAGCCAACTTCAGGATGCTGGACTTTATGGAAGAACTGCCAAAAAAAAGCCATACCTTATACTGGCCAATAAAAAGAAAAGGCTGCGAAAGGGCCAAAGAGAAAAGACGAACACTGGAAGATTGTAAGAAGGTGTTGTGGCCAGACGAGGCTACTTGATTGTTAAAAAAAATGTTGAACAGCTGAATAACATAAAACTAATAAATGAGTATATAAGGGAGCACAACAATCTAGGTTAGCTTAGGATCTGAGGCATCAGAATCTGCTGGCTTAGTTACAGGCTCAAAATGGCCAATAAAACAACCTGAGACCCATCAGTCTATTACAGGGGTGTCCAAACTACTTATAAATAAATAATTATAAATATTAATTACTCATGTTTTAAATTGTATTATTCTAAGATGGATAATAAATGCTTTTATTTAATTGCTTTAAATGAGTTGCTTACCAAGAAGCCACCCGTCACGCTTGTTTTCTTATGCTCTTGGAAATCTAAAATGGTTTATAAGCCAGTCATCATCATGGGCCAAAAACCATGATGTTCACGGAAAATGCGCTCTCAGTGAATTCGGCCATTAGCAATATTTTCCAATAACGCCAACGCTGCATCTCCAACAACTCCAGCGCAAACTTTTAAGTATTTTTTTATAATCTAGGCTAAGTGGAAACACGTTGAACGATTATTTCTGTAAGCCAATGAAACTGTCTGATTAATTTACTTTATTTTAACCAATAATGCTTACTACAATGTGTGGATAAATGATATCTTATTAGTTGTAATTTCAATGCATCGCCTCTAAGTGTCGCCAAATGACAAAAACACAATACAGCCGCACAAAAAAAAAAAGGCGTACGCAACGTTTTTGTGCGTACGCACCTTTAGTACATGAGGCCCCAGGTTTGCAGACATCTTAGGAAGGATTTTTCTATTGGATTAGGTCCTGAGACTGGCTGGAAATCCAGAATCTTAATGTGCTTCTCCTTAAGCCAGTGCTTTGTGTCCCGGGCCATATTTTTGGTCATCGTCATGCTGGAAGACCCAAATAAAACTCATAGCAGAGAAACAGCCCCAAAGCACAATGTTTCCACCTTCATGTTTGACAGAGAAGTTGGTATTTTTGGGGTTATATCCAGCATCTCTGTGCTTCCAAACAGATGAGTCGAGTTGATGCCCTAAATTTAGGGCTAAAAAATAATTAATTTCTCAGGATCTACCATAGAAATGATGCTGTTCAATTATTTGTGAAGGGGTAAACTTACAAAATCAGTAGCTGATTAAATAATTATTTTCTCCACTGTACATTGAGTAAAATATTATAGATAATCTCAATTATAACCCTAGATACTAAACCGCTGTTTGAATCCAGCCTAATGCCTTTACATACACATTGACAGCATTAACATTTAAATATTATATAAAATAGGATTTATCAATGCAATTAATCTATTTACACATTTTCTATTCAATTTCTATTTAGCCTCAACATTTCTCTGCCAGATCAGAGAAAACCTGGTATCTTTACCTCTGCATGGGGGACACCATCAAAATAAACGTGAAGTACGGACACTGCGCAGAGAGACAGTGTTGCGAAAATCCAGATTTGTGGTACTGGTTGAATATAAGCGATAACCCCATTTTCACTATTCGAGAGAGTGGAGATCGCTCCGAAATTCATCTGTACTGCAATCAAGATTATTCAAAGAGAAAAACAACCTGTCCCAATTACGGTACGTCACCTGCTTTAAAAATGTTTTATATATACATAACTGAGAATTTGCTGCACTTTCTGACCACCTTCTCACTGGGAAACATGCTCTGTGTCCATTATGGAGAACATTACTCCCAAATTTCAAATAAAAATATTCTCATTTAGAGCATTTATTTACAGAAAATGAGAAATGGCTGAAATAACAAAAAAGATGCAGAGCTTTCAGACCTTAAATAATACAAAGAAAACAAGTTCATATTCATAAAGTTTTAAGAGTTCAGAAATAATCAATATTTGGTGGAATAACCCTGGTTTTTAATCACAGTTTTCATGCATCTTGGCATCATGTTCTCCTCCACCAGTCTTACACACTGCTTTTGGATAACTTTATGCTGCTTTACTCCTGGTGCAAAAATTCAAGCAGTTCAGTTTGGTGGTTTGATGGTTTGTGATCATCCATCTTCCTCTTGATTTTATTCCAGAGGTTTTCAATTTCATAAAATCAAGGGAACTGCTCTTAAAGAGCTCTGTATATCTACTAGAGAGTATCATTTATTTTACTTTAAATTTTACTGAATATATGGAGTGTATTATTAGTATCATAAAATTCTGGATCATTGACTTCTGTTACAAATCTGATAATATTCTTGTATTTTTTTAATATCCCAGTTAGGGGTGTGCCATATCATATAGTATGCAATAATATAAAATGAATATCAAAATATGCAATTAAATTAAACATATATATTTTTTTAATTCAGTGTTTTGTCATATTGCCACGAGAATCATATTTATATTATTTTCAGACCATATTGCCCACCCCTAATGAGTGGCAACCTATAATCAGATTTTCCAACTGTAATGTATTAGCAGTCTAAAATATAGACAGAAGTGAAGAGTTTGTAATGGAATGGTAAATTTTGTAGCTGCACCTGTAAATATATATTTGCATGGATACTCAATCATCACTACTGTAATTGTCAGTTAGCTAACTGCCAGATGTGGTCCCATATGATGCTTTTCCAATGCTTGGTACCTATATTCCACTCAACTCGCTTTTTGGTACCTAGTACACCCTCCAATGTCCGGTGTTGTACGTCACTACCATGGAACAGTTTTTTTTCTTTTGTAACAGGCTTGTAACAAAAAGTTGAAACCAGGCCCTACCAACTAGACTAATGAAATATCTGCCATTTCATTTTACGAGCATCATTTATAAGACGTTATAGGCAAAGGCAAGTCACCGGGGCCCTATGATTAGGGGTGCACGAAAAAATCGTTTCGAGCTCGAATCGCGAATCTAACATTGAGCGATTCAGAATCGATTCTCATTTTCAAAAAATCGATTTTTTGGGTGAAGCTACTGTCGCAGTTAAAAAGCTCCGCGCCATAGTAGGTGAGCTCCGCGGTACAGTTTAAAAAGCTCAAGAGGGGTGTTCATGCTAAAATCTAGTGTATTTAGTATCTTCTCTGCTTGTTTCGTAATTATAGCCTATCTAGTTCACTCTTGACCTTTTGGCTGTGTTACATTGATAAGTGTTTTCCAGTTTTAACAATGTCTTCCTTTTAGAAATGAATTCAGGATTAGTTAATCATGCTAGAAATTAGCCATTTATTATTATGGCACTCTCACTATGTTGCAAAAAGATTAAATACAGTAAGGAACCCAAGTTTATTGTTTGAAATAAATTTTCTATTTGTTTACATTGTCCTTTCATCTTTTTATCTTCTCACGATTTGAAAAATCGTTTTTGAATCGAAAATCGTTTTTTTAACCGAATCGTGAACCCAAAAATCGGAATTGAATCGAATCGCCACTGAGAGATTCGCACCCCTACCTATGATTTCTGCAATGCAGAGAATTAAGGCACAAAAGCTCTTAGCTGGGTTGAGTACGGTCATTTTCATCTTCTATTGCCTACAGCCCCATACGAGCCTATAAGTGTAGCACAGGAGACAATGACCATGCTGGAAATCCAGGCCCAAGCTTGCATGGACAGCAACAGCTTATTTGCTTATTAGAAACTGGTAAAATCTCTTTTGTGAGAGTGATCGTGTACAAACAAATTCGTATAGCCCATACATCTATTCTAAATGTCTTTAAAAATAGATATACGTCCCCTTTAAGAAAAAGTCTTTACAGCAGGGCTTATGAGCTCTGCTTTAGTCAGGTGTGTATCCTGATCTGTTTCAGGTAAGAAACAGAGTTTGCAAAGTCTTGGCAGTAGCCTGATTTCATTGTTATTCACAAATGAACATGTCCAAACCACTAATAAGACCCTATGGCAGAACTGGGTACCTGTTTGAATTGACTGATTAATAATGAATGTATTAACTTGTTAATTTGTCCTTTTTTACTATCAGGGAAAGAAGAAGATGATTCTCGACAAAGGGAAGAAGAGCTAAGAAGGGAAAGAAGGAGACAGCAGGCGCAGTATGAACAGGAAAGGAGAATTGAGGAACAGATCAGAAGGGAGAGTGAAATATCTGCCAAGAAGCTCTCTCTCGCAAACAAGAACCTAAGGCAAAAACAACTACTGAGAGGTCAAGAGTCCCAGCAAATTCAAGTTACGCAGAACCCGATGAAAATTTATGAAATAGATGAGGTAGAGAATGACGAAGTTTCAAAAGATTATAATTTGAGATCAAGTATTTTATATTTTAACTTCATTTATAACTTTTCTTATACATCTAGACGGCAGGGACAGAAGAGAAATGGACAAAACTTCTGTCAATCAATGGCATCACTGAAAATGAAGATCCAGAAGAGACATTGGCAGGGAGGATGAAATGCCTGCAAGATGAGATAATGGTCGAGTATTGTAAGAAACACAATCTAACCAGCAGCTGCCTCTTTTACTTTGATGCTGCAGTGTGTTACGATACCCTGTCTCTGGGTGACAGACTGGCAGTTCTTGAAGCAGTTCTGTACATAGCCTTAGAGGAGGGCGAAGATGGCGCCTCACCTCAACATGACAAAGACTTTTTACTCCGTGTTCTTGAACAGCTGCATGATGGCCATCCATCACTTGCACTGAACCTTTTACAGAATGTTCTTTCTGCAGACATGGAGCTGTCCGTGCAGAGTAAAGAAATTCTGTGCCAGATGGTATTCAGCAACACGTGGACACCAGCAGAAACAACAGATTTTATACGCAACACCTCTGGCACAGACAAAGAACAGATGTACGCAATACTTCACATGGCACAGACCTACAAGCTACAGTACAGCACTGTAAAAGCAGCTTTTAATGAAAAGGAATCTCTCATATTTTTGCAAAGGCATGTTAACAGTGAGAAACACAAAGATGCTGAGACCATTTTAAAGGAAATGCGTGAGGCAAATGTCCCTGACAACGTGCTCAATGTTCTGGAGGATGTCTTGCTGCACCTGGACCTTCCAAACTACGCAAGAGCTACTCTCAGAAAAGAAGAATTCGATGATCTGAAGAGAATGATTAAATCACTGGATTTTAGAAATCCAGATAAGGAGGTCCTCAAAAAAGTACTGATTGGGATCTCAGTTGCAGTGAAGCTATGCTCTACTTTCGAGATCAAGAGCGACAAAAAGACAACAACTATCGAAGGATACCTACCCAGATTAACTCAACTTGCAACACTGCTCACCTTCCTCCTGCCAAAATCAAAAACAAACACAGGCTGTCTTCTAGAAATTGGGACAGGTGAAGGGAAATCTTGTATCTTAGCCATGCTTGCTACAGTCCATGCCATCCGTGGCGAAAAGGTGGACCTTGTGACGAGCTCGCCGGTTCTTGCCTGTCGTGACTTAGAAGAATGGAGAAAACTGTACACTATGTTTGGCATCACATCGTCTGTTGTTCCTCCACCTTTAAACGGAGCCCCACCTGAACAACAAGAGGAACTGATACAGGAGGCATATAAGCAACAAATCGTTTACAGTACTGTGGGAACATTTGCAGCAGACACCCTGAGACAAGAGTTTGAGAAGAAAACAACTCGAGGAGAAAGGAGCTTTGAACTGGTCCTTGTGGACGAGGTTGACTATATGACCTTGGATCATGGAGTTCAGATAACATTTCTGTCTCATGAGTCTGGTAGTCTGCATCATTTGGAGCAAGTCTTTGCAAGCATTTGGGCCATGACATCTGCATGTCGACCAATTCAGATGGCAGACACTGGAGAGATCATGTGGACCACCAGAATCCAGAATTTTCATAAGGCTGCACTGCTAGCGATGACGGGTTCAGATGACGGGTTTCCACCACTGGAAATTTTGCTTCCAGGAATTGAACTGGGTTTCTATTCTGAGGAAGATTTTGAAAGGTTAAATGCATCTATTAGTGCAGGTGATGATGGAAAGGAACATGCATTCTTGGAAGATAGCACTTGGAAGGCCATCATGGTCAAAACTGGAGTAGCACAACAATATGACCTTTTAAGTATTCTAGAGATGGGGATGGAAAACAAGGTGGCATTTTCCTGTTATGTGTATCAGCCAGAAACCAAGAAAGCTATTCTTTTTGGACAGCAAAAAACCAAAGCTGACCAAAATATTAACATGCTGCTACTTGACAAAGGAAAAGCTTGTGAAATCATGTCAGAAGAATTGCTTGTTGAAGCCATAGTTAAAGAGTTGACATTAAATTTTTTTAAAGAAAGCACACTGGTGATCCCCAATTGCTTGGAGAAATACTTGAAAAAACAACTGCCAGTGTTTGTGGAGAATGCATTGAAGGCTATTCAGATGACAAACGGGAGAGAGTACATGATCGAGAGATCTTTTAGAGCTCAAGGAATAACAGATTTTAATGAAGAGCCACATATGTACCACTCAGTAATTCCATTGGACTTCCAGGCCAGTGGCGTACTGGAGAAACAGAAACAGTGGGGTGATGGACTACAGCAGTTCCTAGAAATGAAGCATCAGTTGGCTTTGTCAACATCGACAAATGTAACCAACTACATGTCGAATTTGAGTTTCTTCAAAAGATACCTCGGTGGGAAGGGACTATTTGGGGTTTCTGGAACCCTGGGGGGAGATGAAGACAAGAAATTCCTGGAAAGGCACTACAAAACAGACAGCTATGTCATACCAGCTCATCAACGTAAAAAACTTACCTAACTCCCTATGGTCCAAGTGAGGGGAGGCACTGATGAGTGGATCCAGAGGCTTTGCTACACAGTGTCAGAAGTCTCAGACCGGGGTCAGGTTGTGTTGGTTGTATGTGAAGATGTCAACACAGCAAACACTCTCAGAGAAAAAATAACTGCAGGCAATAGGCATCCAGTTACCTTATATACAATGAGTGAGAGCCACAGCGTTGAGAACAAGGAGTTCACTAAAGGAGAGATCATTATTACCACTAACCTTGGTGGACGTGGGACAGACATTAAGGTTACAAAGGAAGTCAATCAGTGTGGTGGTCTTTTTGTGATGCTCACATACTTCCCCAACAACCGGCGAGTGGAGCAACAGGTCTTCGGGCGCACCGGTCGAAAAGGTACCCCAGGCATGGTGCAGTTATTCCTCAACCACGACCATCTTGCTCAAGCATACCAGGGAAATTCCATTGAAGCCATGCGGGAACTCCGAGAAGAGCATGAGATTAACCGTATTACAAACATGGAGAAAGAGAAACTGATGGAAATTGAGATGAAGGAAGTACTTTTCTCCACATTCTGCAAGTTCCTCAGTGACTTTGATGAGTGTTACAGACCGGAAGAAAAGGTAGATCTCTTCGAGGTGAAAGTAAAAGACATTCCTAGTTCCTTTGAGTCCCACAGCACTAAGATGGACTACCACCCGGCTCTGAATGCTTTGAAAGAATCCTGGGGTATGTGGCTGGTACTTAACACAGATCAGATTAATACACGCAATGACATCGGTAAACTAGAGAGAGACCTCTTTCAGCATCTGCAGGACACAAAAAACAGCCTTTTACGAGGTTGTGGTGCAAACATCCACGATCACATCCAGCAGGCTGTAGGACGAACTGCCCTGCACTTTCAGAACAAAAGATGTGACTATGGAGCGAAATTCTACTGGGAGATAGCATCCAAGCATCCAGACAACTGTTACAGAGCAGTAGCACTGTACAACCAAGCATACATTACCATTAACATGGCCAAGACGAACTACAACTATGAGGCAAGTACTTTACTTAGGCAGGCAATGGACGCTATGAAGGATTGCATATCAGAAACAGCAAACACACTGAGTTTAGTTTCCATGTCTGTTACTGGAGATTTTGAACCACACCACAATGGTGCTTGCAACTTCCAAAAACAAATGCAGACCAGGATGAACATATTCAACTCATGGAAGGCAAATATCACAAAAATACTCAATGTGCTGAAATCGAGTGATGGAGATGTCAAAACTGTGGACTGCTCACTGCACAGCTTACTGGAGCATGAGGATTTTGTCACTGCTAGTGAACTCAGTCTTTTTCGAAACTATGGCCTTGCAATTGTGTTTGAGGTGAAGCTTAAACCCAAGTTCTGCTTCGATGCCCTGATTTGCTGCTTTCTTGGAGTGGTACAAGTGGTAGCAGGAGTTCTGGTATGTGCCTTGTTATCAGGTTCTATGTCTTCTTTCGGACTTGCCTTAATAAAAGAAGGTGTGTCTGACATGATCAATGGAGTCATGGGCATGATAACCGGATCCTATGACTTGGCAGCATGGGCAATATCTAAAGGCATCAATATAGGGATTTCTTTGCTTTTTGGTGGATTTAGTCTCCTCAAAAGTAACTACTGCTCTGTAAAACATGCTGTCAGCGGAATCCTCAATGGCAGCAAATCCCTAAAAAGTGTTGCATGTAGTGCTGTCAAATCAGGAAAACAACTGTTCATGGGTACTTGTACACCAGTCAAAGCACCAGTGAGTGCAAAGAGCATAAGCTCCCTGTACACATCAAGTGTCGTCAAAACAGCCTTAAAAAATGCAAGTAAATATGCTGTTCAAGAGCTAGCAATTCAAGGCGTAAACACTACAATTAATAAAGGCATTGATATTCTAGCTCAAAAGGCAATCAAAGAAGCATTCCAACAGACTTTTAAGGATTCAGTCAATTCAGCGCTGAAAAAGAACAAAGATTTCAAGAATTCAGTTAGAGAGTTCATTAGCTCAGCAATTCCAAACACTGCCCTGGAAAAAGGACCTGATAAATACAGGATTGACAAAGAGCTGGAGAAGAATATCAAAGACAACGTTACCTTAAAGCTGAATTCCACCATGAGTAACCTCATGCTAAACTGTGAAGAAGTACAACACGTCATTAACGGGCTCTCACAGCTATGGGACAAAGCAGCACCAGAGTTCCCAAAGTATATTTCAGACACAACGCACAATTACATCAAGCTACTTCTAACTACAACAAAATACTCTGTCCAGATTGCTGAAATGTATTCCGCCATTCCCACAGAAACAAGCATTAATGGCAAGTTTGTTCCAGCATTTTTGCAATCGCTAAGTGAGGAACCATCGTTTGAGAAATACAATGGAGACAGACGACACGGATTACAAGATGTGGAACGCCTTACGCATGAACTTACAGACTTCATTTCAGAAGGTGTTGCACAAGCCATGATTGATCATTTTACAGGGTCTGGCACGTCCATTTTTACATCAACATTCACTCAAAAGCTAAATTCTGCCACTGGAAAAGTAGTTGGAAACTTGCTGAGTAGAAATAAAACCCAAGCTTTCCTCGTCAATCAGCAAACTTCAGTTCACGTTCTGAAATCAGCTAAGGAGCACACCGGAAAACCTTTGTCTGAAACAGAAAAAGAAGAACTGAAGGCCTACGTTAATCAAGCAGTCGATGAACAAAGTCCAGCCACGGCTTTAGAGCTTCATGTCCTCACGCAGAGTGAATTACTAGCCGGAAAAGGAATCTGTGTAACTGAAATGGATGATAATGGAAAACTTCTCAAAGAAGAAACTTATCCAGGAACTGATGGAAAGGCTGGGAACATCAAACTTGTGCTGACAAAAACAACGGATACAAAAGAGTGGGTACAACTGTTCAGATACTTTCCATTTTTACTTTCTACTGCTTTTTAAGTGCTGTATTTCACAGACTATAAGGCGCATTACCAATGAATGTCTATTTTCTGGTCCATTTTCATACATAAGGCGGATTTTAAGCGACAATAATAAGCAACAGGGGTACTGCCATTTAAACAAAACTAACTCTTAAAAAAAGCAAGTCAAACAAACATTGAATATTAATCTGCACGGATTTCTCTCCTGAAAACTGTTTATCTGGGTAAATAAAGAGCCTCCGTTTATTTATAGTAAGCTTAGATTCCCATTTTTTTTTGCGCTAAGCAACAGCCATAGCCGCAGTTAGAAGTGCTTAGCGCTAGCCATGGTTAGAAGTGCTTAGCGCTAGTAAATGCACTGAGGCACCCTGAGTGTTCTGGTAACCCAGGACGATAATATCTAGTGGTTTGTTCCACGTAGCTTGTTTTAACATGGTAAACACGCAGAGTACAGTCCAATATACTCCCCTTTGAATGGCGAAAGAGCTAGCGCTGCAGGTAGCGGCTAATGCTAATACTGCTCCAGCCTTAGTGCTGGAGAAACTTCACTGAAACTCCTGTATAATTCTGTACTTCAGCAGAGTGGCTTTAATACCTGCTCCTTAATACCTGACTGGTAGAATTAATACATAAGGAGCATCAGGTTATAAGGCAAACTTACTTTTGAAAATATAAAGGCTTTTAAGTGCTTTTAAGCGCCTTATAGTGTGAAAAATACAGTACCGTATTTTTCGGACTATAAGGCGCACCGTATTATAAGACGCACTATCAAAGAACGCCTATTTTCTGCTATTTTTCCATACATAGGGCGCATCGCATTATAAGGCGCGTTAAGTGACACTAGAAAGGGTGCCTATATCAAAGTGAACAGGGGTGGCGCCATGTTTCCCTTCCCCCACCGGGGGTGGTCTCTTGCCGGTGGAGCGTCTCAGTATACAAATCTAGCTCTTTCAAAGTCAAACGAGTGCTGGATATTAATCTACACAGATTCCTCTCCTGAAAACTGTTTATTTGGGTGAGTAACGTGCTTCAGTTTATTTACAGTAAGCTTAGATTTCCAGATGTCCACTAAGGCTTGCTGCACCAGCGTTAGCATAGCTATCCGCTAGCACGCTAGCTAGTCACCTAAACTAGTAAAGTTAACCCAAACTTAAACGACAGCGTTACACTGAGTAATCCTGCGTGTTCTGGTAAGACAGTGAGATATTATCTAGCGATTCGTCCCCCGTAGCTTGTTTTAACACGGTAAACAAGCAGATTACAGGCTGATAAAACTCACCTCTGAGAGAGTTAGCGCTTAGCATCTAGCTAATGCTAGCCAGGCAAAGCAGCACAGACTTACAGGCCGATAACTCACCTCTGAACGGTGAACGCTTAGCGATTAGCATCTAACTCTAATAATACTGCTCCAGCAGTATTAAAAGTACTCAATTTAGAAAATACTGATCTCTGAACAGTGAAAAAGCTAGCTAGCTAAGCGGTTAGCATCTAGCTAATGCTATTGCTGCTCCAGCCTCGGAGCGGCACGGCTCTGCACGGAGTGTGTGTTTACTGCTCCTTACACCTGACGGGTAAAATTTAGATAATACTGATCTCTGAACAGTGAATAAGCTAGCTAATGCTATTTGCTGCTCCAGCCTCGGAGCTGCACGGCTCTGGACTCTGTATAGCACTGAAACTCTGTATAACGCTGCACGGAGTGTGTGTTTACTGCTCCTTACAACCTGACGAGTAAAATTTAGATAATACTGATCTCTGAACAGTGAATAAGCTAGCTAGCTTAGCAGTTAGCATCTAGCTAATGCTATTTGCTGCTCCAGCCTCGGAGCTGCACGGCTCTGGACTCTGTATAGCACTGAAACTCTCTATAACGCTGCACGGAGTGTGTGTTTACTGCTCCTTACAACCTGACGAGTAAAATTTAGATAATACTGATCTCAGTGAATAAGCTAGCTAGCTTAGCGGTTAGCATCTAGCTAATGCTATTGCTGCTCAGCCTCGGAGCTGCACGGCTCTGGACTCTGTATAGCACTGAAACTCTCTATAACGCTGCACGGAGTGTGTGTTTACTGCTCCTTACAACCTGATGAGTAAAATCCATACAAAAGGCGCACCGTATTATAAGACGCACTGTCAATTTTTGTGAAAATTAAAAGTTTTTAAGTGCGCCTTATAGTCCGAAAAATACGGTAATTGTATATAGGAGCTAAACAGTACAGTAAACTAAGAACCATGTGCATTACTACAATACTGAAGCGATGTAGACCCCTTTTTCCCATATTCACCTTTATCTTCAACACTGTAAAATTGTGTTTTACAGAAAAAGTGGAATTCTTAATAAACTGAAACGCGAGAATACAGGTAAACACACTGCACACAGTGGAGGTTTCAAGATCATACGCCCTGATGGATCAAGAGAAGCAGTGAATTCAGAAAATCAGAAGTGTCTTTTCCACGCAATCATTCAAGCCACACGTAGAGTTTCTGACCCTAATGTCACAAAACAAAAAGCGACAGAACTTAGAAGCAGCGTCGGCAAGGAGGTAAGTGAGAATTACAGCCTCATATAAGAAAATGTTGGCATTGCTAGGAAAATACAAATACAATAAAAACATTTTTATTAGATCTTACATTTACTCTGACTTTTATTTTATGGCAGACAAAATGAACCAAAGATATATTTTATGTTTAATAAGCTCAATATACAGTACCATTAAACAGTATAGGACCAATGAGGCAGCTGCCTTTATTTCTGCCGTAGAGTGAAAACATTTGGGGTAAACATTTAATAAAAGATCATTACATTTTATCTAGATCTGATAAACAGTTCTGTTCAGATGTTTTATCAGCTGTTCTTGCTGCAGTGCGTCTGAGGGATTGGAGATACAAGGGTTTATCTTACCCTTTACACCAGGGGTGTCCAAACTACGGCCCGCGGGCCGCTCCAAAAAAGGAAACTGGCCGCAAATGGCCCGCGGGCCGTAGTTTGGACACCCCTGGTGTAAAGGGTAAGATAAACCCTTGTATCTCCAATCCCTCAGATGCAGGTATTTTAGAAATAGAATGAAATAGTTTTTAAAAAAAATAGTTTTTTATAATGTGAGATTCAAAGTTTGAACGCTAGGTGTCAGAAACGGGCCAAAGAGTCTAAAAACGGAGAGGGCGCGCAGTTGTAGCGCAGAAAAACGGGCCAAAGAGTCTAAAAGTGGAGAGGGTGCGCATTTCTAGCGCAGGAAAACGGGCCAAAGAGTCTAAAAGTGCAGAGGGTGTGCATTTCTAGCGCGGAAAAATGGGGCAAAAGAGTCTAAAAGCAGAGAGGGTGCGCATTTCTAGTGCAGAAAAACGGACCAAAGAGTCTAAAAGCGGAGAGAGTGCGCATTTCTAGAGCAGAAAAACGGGGCAAAGAGTCTAAAAGCAGAGAGAGTGCGCATTTCTAGCACAGAAAAACGGGGCAAAGAGTCTAAAAGCGGAGAGAGTGCGCATTTCTAGCGCAGAAAAACGGGGCAAAGAGTCTAAAAGCGGAGAGAGTGCGCATTTCTAGTGCAGAAAAACGGACCAAAGAGTCTAAAAGCAGAGAGGGTGCGCATTTCTAGTGCAGAAAAACGGACCAAAGAGTCTAAAAGCGGAGAGAGTGCGCATTTCTAGAGCAGAAAAACGGGGCAAAGAGTCTAAAAGCGGAGAGAGTGCGCATTTCTAGCGCAGAAAAACGGGGCAAAGAGTCTAAAAGCGGAGAGTGCGCGCATTTCTAGCGCAGAAAAACGGGGCAAAGAGTCTAAAAGCGGAGAGGGTGCGCATTTCTAGCGCAGAAAAACGGGGCAAAGAGTCTAAAAGCGGAGAGAGTGCGCATTTCTAGAGCAGAAAAACGGGGCAAAGAGTCTAAAAGCGGACAGAGTGCGCATTTCTAGCGCAGAAAAACGGGGCAAAGAGTCTAAAAGCGGAGAGTGCGCGCATTTCTAGCGCAGAAAAACGGGGCAAAGAGTCTAAAAGCGGAGAGAGTGCGCATTTCTAGCGCAGAAAAACGGGCCAAAGAGTCTAAAAATTGCCGTAATTAAGGAGTTTGATATTAAAAGACATCATGAAATGAAACATCAATTTGAAAAATCTTAGTTTACACAACACTGTCAAAGATAAAATAGTAAGTAAAGTAAAATGGTTTGTAAATGAAATAATCAGGAAAAAAGTATTATTTAAAGTGGTATATTTCATTATTTGTTTTATTATAGAGTCTGTGGCCTGTGACTTCAAATATATTTCTCCCTCTGGCCCCCAACAAAAAAAGTTTGGACACCCCTGATTTACACACTGGAACTCCTCCCCATTCCTAATGAATGGTTTGATAATGATATTATGGGATGTAGAGGGAGGAATATGCAAATCCCTTCCATTCTTTCTTTGAGGAACATCCTTTGATAGCAATGATTTGAAACTGAATAAGGCTTTAGTCCTAGAACTAGACCTAGAACTAGACCTAGTCCTAAATTGTAACATGAAAACTTGTATGGAATGTGCTGCAGGATTTATACATTTAGATTTTTTAACAAATGAACTGAGCTTGACCAGACAAGACAAAAAAATTAAAAATACATGCAATGAATATCTTGGGTTCATACTGTCTACTGTGACATAAAATTATTATTTTCCTGTTTTTCATAATTGATTTTGGGGTATAAAAGCAAATATATGACTTCTTCTCTTTTTTCTAAATAGTTGTATTCGATGATTTAATAGATATTTCTGTTCTTGTTACAGATCCTCTCCAAACCACACAAATATGTTAATGCTGTGAAAATACAAACCATGTTTGAAAAAACAAACCACTGGAGTAAATTCAAAATGGAGCGAGCAGAAATGAGGAGAAAAGAGAACATTTAGGAGTTCAAGCAAAAAACAACTTAAAAACATGGATGAAGATAAAACGACCAAAAGGTTACAAGCTGGGGTAATTCTGAAAACACAATGAGTAATTTCATATATGTTAAACTACATTAAAGTGATGAAGAAAAAGAGAAGAAGAATAAAAAAGGGGAAGAATTAAGAAAGGAAATTATCAAAAGTGATAATAATCTTACTTTTGATCCTGTTAGGTATGTATTCTGTGTTCACATACTAGAATAAACTGACTTTCAGAGACATTCAGGAATCAATACTACAGAAACAACTTTGAGAACACTTTGAAGGAACAAAGCAAGAGACGAATAACTGAACAAAAAAACAAAGTGGAAATCTAATGAATTGTGTACAAAATACGAATATTCTCAAGAATAAAACACTCAGATATAGGGGTGTGACGAGATCGCGTAGTACGAGATCTCGTGAGATTAAAACGGACGATATTTCTCGTCTCACGGGGCAAAAAAAACAGTTAAGTGTGGACTTTTTAAGAGGGATCTGGCAACCCAGTAGCGATAGCGATAGAGTATGATGGACAGCAGCTCTCAGAAGAAAAGGAAAATTTAGGTATTTGTATAGAAGATGCTTCTGCTACTTTTAAATTGTTTGTCTGGCTGCATTTTGGCTCCAGTGGAAACAATAAAATATATAAATACTGTAAGTAAATCCTACACGTGACTGTTTCATAGACAGCTGTACTAATCCCTTAGCTCTGTACTGTATTTAATTACATGTTCTGTCTCTGTTTCACTTCAAGCAGAGTCTTAATATGACTGGTTATGGTTATGAATAGTTAAATTACAAGAGATTTAGGAGAAAAAAAACACAAACCATAGTCTTAATATGACTGGATGTGGTTTGCACTTATTGTTTGCACTATATAAGACCTAGAAAAGTTTTATTTTTATTTTTTATTCTTATTTCAATAAGAATGTGTGAGAGAAACCAGTCTGTTAAGTTTGCGTTTAAAACATTTTTAATTTTTGAGGTTTTCTTTAAAAATTTTATTTTTAAATCTCGTCTCGTTCTCGTGAACCCAATATCGTGTCTCGTCTCGTCTCGTCTCGCGATATTAGTGTCTCGTCACACCCCTACTCAGATACAAAGAAATGAACAATGCAAAAGAACAAGAAAAAAAGAACACAATAACATCATTTAAACTGGGAGTTTTTCTGTGCAGATTCTAAGCTAATAATTCATTAGTTCATTTGCACCTTTTGCATCTTTGTCAGCAAAGATATAACAGTAAACACTGTTTTATCCAGTCATGCTAAATGACCAATCAGGGCTTCAATAACTGTGAATACATAGTTCAAAGACTATAATGAATTATTTTATATGTTTGCCAATTTATTGGATTATTTGGGGTTTTCCCATCGATTTTACAGTTGCCTAAAATGAACAATAATCTGACTTTCTGTAAAATTAATATATTTCTCTCTTACTTAAAACAGCTATGTCTACCTACAATTCCAGAATGATAAAAGTCTTCAACTTATTATCTTTAAAACCAGGGGTGTCCAAACGACCGCGAGGTATTTTAGAAATAGAATAAAAGCTGGCCCGCTGTTAAGCAGGTTTTTATAATGTGAGATTCAAAGTTTGAACGCTAGGTGTCAGAAACGGACCAAAGAGTCTAAAAGGGGAGAGAGTGAGCATTTCTAGTGCAGAAAAACGGGCCAAAGAGTCTAAAAGCGGAGAGGGTGCGCATTTCTAGAACAGAAAAACGGGCCAAAGAGTCTAAAAGCGGAGAGGGTGCGCATTTCTAGAACAGAAAAACGGGCCAAAGAGTCTAAAAGCGGAGAGGGTGCGCATTTCTAGAACAGAAAAACGGGCCAAAGAGTCTAAAAGCGGAGAGGGTGCGCATTTCTAGTGCAGAAAATCGAGCCAAAGAGTCTAAAAGCGGAGAGAGTGCGCATTTCTAGTGCAGAAAAACGGGCCAAAGAGTCTAAAAGCGGAGAGAGTGCGCATTTCTAGTGCAGAAAATCGAGCCAAAGAGTCTAAAAGCGGAGAGAGTGCGCATTTCTAGCACAGAAAATCGAGCCAAAGAGTCTAAAAGCGGAGAGAGTGCGCATTTCTAGCACAGAAAATCGAGCCAAAGAATCTAAAAGCAGAGAGAGTGCGCATTTCTAGTGCAGAAAATCGAGCCAAAGAGTCTAAAAGCGGAGAGAGTGCGCATTTCTAGTGCAGAAAATCGAGCCAAAGAGTCTAAAAGCGGAGAGAGTGCGCATTTCTAGCACAGAAAATCGAGCCAAAGAATCTAAAAGCAGAGAGAGTGCGCATTTCTAGTGCAGAAAATCGAGCCAAAGAGTCTAAAAGCGGAGAGAGTGCGCATTTCTAGTGCAGAAAAACGGGCCAAAGAGTTTAAAGAGTCTAAAAGTTGCCGTAGTTAAGGAGTTTAATATTAAGAGACATCATGAAATTAACCATCAATTTGAAAAATCTTAGTTTACACAACACTGTCAAAGATAAAGATAGTTAGTCAAGTAAAATGGTGTGTAAATAAAATCAGGAAAAATGTATTATTTAAAGTGGTATATTTCATTATTTGTTTTATTATAGAGTCTGTCCTGTGACTTCAAATATATTTCTCCTTCTGGCCCCCAACAAAAAAAGTTTAGACACCCCTGTTTTAAACAATATGGGTTTTGTTTTTACAGGGTTCATACACGTTTTAATCAATATTTTTCATGACTTTTCCATGTCTACAAGGCAATCGTAGACATGCACTGCACTGCCCTGATTTTTAAAACAGTGCAGTGCAGACGTGGACAATAAAACCAAAAAATAAACTAAATTAAAACTATAATTAAAATCGATTATAGTAGGTCTAAAATGAACCTGATAAAAAATCAATTAAACAATCTTTAATAATAAAATGTGTGTCAGATCCTGAGAGCTCCAGTGTGTAGAGCTAAATTACTGAATTAACTCTGAATTAATTGAGCTGATGGATGTATTTTTTTTTTTAGCTCAAAATAGATTTTATCCATCGATAAACTGAAACACAAAGATTTGTAGACCATATATTTCCATGATTGTTCCAAAACCTTGAGTATTTTTTTTTTTTTCGAAACTTATTCAGGCCTGCAAATTGCTATTTAAAATTTTAGGACTTTTCCAGATTTTTAATCCTGTTTTTAATAAAGGAGACTGGATATATAATGGGATAATGGGGAATTTAGCTGTTAATTACTATGCAGCATGTAAGACAATCTACAGTCTTTTTAATTTACTTATTATTTTATTTTAATACTGTGAATAAAAGTAATTAATTAAAAAGTAAAGAATTTGGTTGTGTTTTATAATTTAGATGCAATACATACAGCACATTTTCGGTGGTGGTTTTATCACGCAAGGTCTGATTGTGAGTACAAATTTTACAACCACTAGAAATTAAACTGTCTGACAAACAGATAGGAAATACAGCAAATGCAGACCGTCAGCTAGAATGGAGTCGAATGTGTTTTTCTGTGTTTAATGGATAATCTGTGCTGAATTTTACTGTGTGTATTGGTCTGTGTGTGTGTGTGTGTGTGTGTGTGTGTGTGTGTGTGTGTGTGTGTGCGTCAGCAATAAAACGCCGGGGGAAACCCTGCACATTTAACATTCCAACCCACAGCGTAATGTGTGTGTACCGATCTTATAATAGATTAAAATTGTTCATTATAGCATAATTTTATTTTGTTTCAACTTCCCCCTCCAATTCAGTAAGTTTTAATACGTTTTTAAAACGGGTGTGTTAGTTTTTATCATATATATGTATATGTATCAATCAACCTTTATTTAAACTCGGATGTACATTGAGGGCAGCCCTCATTTTCAATGTAGCCGAGCATTTACAGAAACAGGGATTAACATAACAGAGAAAATAAAAGGTAAATTTAATTATTGTAAAATATCAGTAAATAAAATATAAAAATGCATAAACAAATAAATAAATAATAATAATAATAATAATAATAATAATAATAAATAAAAAAATAAAATTAATGATTATAATTAAGTATGGTTTAATTGACAAAAATTAAAATCAACAGAAAGGAAGACTAATACAACAAAAATGGGTTAAAATTAGCTAAAACTAACTTGTAAATAAATGAACAAAAATAAAAGCAATAATAAAAATAGTAATAACAATAAAAGAAAATCAAAATAAGATAAAAGCAAAAATACACAACTATTTAAATAATAAAAAATAATAAACAATAAAAAAATAAAAATAATAATATAATAACTATAATAATAATAATAATAAAATAAATAAAATGAAAATAAAATACAACAAAACAAAATAAAAAAGGAAATAAAACTAAAAAAAGAACTAAAATAAAAGTTAAGGATAAATAAGATTAAGTAAAACAGAAACAGGCTGTCTGAAGGTGGTTAGATATTAATAGTTTATATATATATATATATATATATTTTTAGGCTTACTTTTAGTTTAGTTTTCATGTGTTCTAGTATAAGTTATTTTTTCTACTTTGTGTTATTTGTGAGGTGCAAGGTGCTAAGGTATTGAGTCCTCAAAAACTCAAGAGAGACAAACTGTCCACAAAAACTGTAGCAGTCCACAAGATAAGAAAGCAGCATTAAGCGCAAAATATATATGAAATACTGCCGCTTAAAATAGCCAATAGACTAGGACACACCTATCCATGAGACACACATCACATCAGGGAGCCAAGAAACAAACAAACAAACTCAGAAATGCAATTAATAAATAAAATCTACAGGTTTCACTCATTTTCACCAAAATTATCAACTCAGGAATAAAGTAGGAAATGGACACTCCGTACTAGATACAGGTAAAACTTTTTACCATATCAGTGCAGAAATAACGATACTATATTGTGCGTTAATGATATCCTTGGTGTGTACAAAAAATACATAAGAGAAGGCACCCTGCAGTAGGGCTGCAACGATTAGTCGGTTTAATCGACAATGTCGATTATTTACATTTGTCGACTACAAATTTCATTGTCGAATAATCTTTAGTTTTTTAACAGTACTGCATTACACAAAGTGCCGGGGACAGAAGTGCAATGGGAGATATATAGGGGTAAATGTCTCAATCACACAGTTTACACTCAACTCAGTGTGTGTTTCCAAAATTGCACAGACACAACAGATTACATATTTACTTACTAAATGTAGTACTTCCCACATTTAAACAAAATCTGGACATTTAAAAGCCTTTTAAATCTCATGTCCAGATGTTTCTATCGTTTTTAGAGATGGAGGACATGGCAGAAATAATCGTTGACTAATCGACTAATCGAAAAAATAATCATCAGATTAGTCGACTACCAAAATAATCATTAGTTGCAGCTCTACCCTGCAGGCACGTAACAGTATTAGCAGTTATCCGGAAGTATATATTTTTTTGTCATTTAACGTCATGACCATCATTCATCCTAGTGCTGGGCGGTATGGCCCAAAAATGCATATCACTGTAATTTTGAAGATTCTGACGATTTCACTGTGTTTTTATTAGTATTTTTTTAGCATTATTATTATTTTTTTTAATATAGGTTTGTGAGTTGCTGTACTGTTAGTAGTACAAATAATATAAAACACTAAGGCTTTGAATTAAGGCTTTGATTACTATTGGGTTTACTTTGTCTCACAAAATATATACACAATATATGAAGAAATCAGACTTTATTATCAGAAAAACAGCTGAAGAATAGAAACAATAGATAAAAACCTTAAACAGAGATATACCATAAAACGTTAACACAACTTCCCTTACAAAATATTACAAATATTTTTAATAGCTCCATAAACACTATAAATGGACATAAAATACTCAATGTTTAAGTATTCAAAAATATATTTCTCTAAAACTCTATTGCACAAGTAAGATACAAGTTGTTATTGTTAAGTTAAGTTATTGTTATTCCTGAGGCCATTAGAGGCATTACAGTATTTAAATCAGCTACAATTCCCTTCTTTCTCCAGTCAAAAAATATATTCAAATCATCCTTCAAGCTACAGCATTAATATATTTAAATGGACTGTAGTTACTGCTCTATTTTACTGGGATTTAAACACTCATACAGTAAAAACAGCAGCAGGAGCTGTTCTGATTTCTCTGCAGGACAGAGCTAGACCAGCGTTTGACTCTCTTCTTTAATGGTGCTGTTCCGCACGGCGCTCTACAGCGCCCTCTAGTGGTGTGGCGGTATAAGAGAAACGCATACAGGTTCTAGTTCCCACCACGGTATACTGAATGAACCAGCACTAATTCAACCTGAAATTAATGTCGATTAATTAATGTCGTTGGTGGCCAGCTGGCCATTATCACCCACAGTGGAGTGGGTGCTCATGATGGTGACTGGCAGCATCTGGCTAGAACTGTCCATGTGAACAAACAATCGTGTGGCACAAACTACTTCCACGTTCAATGCTGGACACCAAACATGCATACTCCACAGGTCAGAGGAGCGTTCTTTAGCTTCCACAGAACATTGCAAAAGTCACGGGACATTTTACTAGTTCCCGTTCCTTTACATGAAACATGTATATATTCTATTTTAATATTTCATCTTATTGTTTGATAAATGCCAGAATGACAAAATTTCACTGCTAGTCCAACTGTGTCTGATTGTATGTGACAAACCAACTCTGACTTGATTTGACTTGGTTTTAAAGCAATATGCCAGTTAATATCAAACTCAGGAGAAGTCGCAGAGCACAGAAATGGAAATGGACTCACCCATAGACAAAAAAATGGACAGGTCACAGGAGAATGAGGGTGCTTGGAAGCAGAACAGCTGTTTTCAAAACCCACCTCCAGCTCCTTCACCTGGGCTCCAGTGTGGTAGCAGATGGGATATATGCTTTTTCTGCTCAGCTACACCTCCAGCTCCTTCAAATACAGAGCCAGTGTGGGATCTTTCAGAGAGGAGACAGAAACAAGGAATCAGTACAATATTAGAGGCATTACAGTATTTAAATCAGCTACAATTCCCTTCTTTCTCCAGTCAAAAAATATATTCAAATCATCCTTCAAGCTACAGCATTAATATATTTAAATGGACTGTAGTTACTGCTCTATTTTACTGGGATTTAAACACTCATACAGTAAAAACAGCAGCAGGAGCTGTTCTGATTTCTCTGCGGGACAGAGCTAGACCAGCGTTTGACTCTCTTCTTTAATGGTGCTGTTCCGCACGGCGCTCTATTATTAGCCCATGAAATATTAGCCCATTAAAACATTAATATCACAATACTGAGATACTGCAATACTCCACAATACGTCATTGTATCTGTGATAATGGCTTTAAAATATACTACATCCCTTATAGCAACCTGATAATGGCTTTAAAATACACTACATCCCTTATAGCAACCTGATAATGGCTTTAAAATACACTACATCCCTTATAGCAACCTGATAATGGCTTTAAAATACACTACATCCCTTATAGCAACCTGATAATGGCTTTAAAATACACTACATCCCTTATAGCAACCTGATAATGGCTTTAAAATACACTACATCCCTTATAGCAACCTGATAATGGCTTTAAAATACACTACATCCCTTATAGCAACCTGATAATGGCTTTAAAATACACTACATCCCTTATAGCAACCTGATAATGGCTTTAAAATACACTACATCCCTTATAGCAACCTGATAATGGCTTTAAAATACACTACATCCCTTATAGCAACCTGATAATGGCTTTAAAATACACCACATCCCTTATAGCAACCTGATAATGGCTTTAAAATACACCACAGCCCTTATAGCAACCTGATAATGGCTTTAAAATACACCACATCCCTTACAGCAACCTGATAATGGCTTTAAAATACACTACAGCCCTTATAGCGACCTGATAATGGCTTTAAAATACACTACATCCCCTATAGCAACCTGATAATGGCTTTAAAATACACTACATCCCTTATAGCAACCTGATACTGGCTTTAAAATACACCACAGCCCTTATAGCAACCTGATAATGGCTTTAAAATACACTACATCCCTTATAGCAACCTGATAATGGCTTTAAAATACACCACAGCCCTTATAGCAACCTGATAATGGCTTTAAAATACACTACATCCCTTATAGCAACCTGATAATGGCTTTAAAATACACCACATCCCTTATAGCAACCTGATAATGGCTTTAAAATACACCACAGCCCTTATAGCAACCTGATAATGGCTTTAAAATACACTACATCCCTTATAGCAACCTGATAATGGCTTTAAAATACACTACATCCCTTATAGCAACCTGATAATGGCTTTAAAATACACTACAGCCCTTATAGCAACCTGATAATGGCTTTAAAATACACTACATCCCTTATAGCAACCTGATAATGGCTTTAAAATACACCACATCCCTTACAGCAATCTGATAATGGCTTTAAAATACACTACAGCCCTACAGCAACATCATAAAGGCTTTAAAATACACCACATCCCTTATAGCAACATGATACTGGCTTTAAAATACACCACAGCCCTACAGCAACATCATAAAGGCTTTAAAATACACCACATCCCTTATAGCAAACAAATAATGGCTTTAAAATACACCACATCCCTTATAGCAACCTGATAATGGCTTTAAAATACACTACATCCCTTATAGCAACATGATACTGGCTTTAAAATACACCACAGCCCTTATAGCAAACAGACAATGGCTTTAAAATACACCACATCCCTTATAGCAACCTGATAATGGCTTTAAAATACACCACAGCCCTTATAGCAACCTGATAATGGCTTTAAAATAAACCACAGCCCTTATAGCAACCTGATAATGGCTTTAAAATACACTACATCCCTTATAGCAACCTGATAATGGCTTTAAAATACACTACAGCCCTTATAGCAACCTGATAATGGCTTTAAAATACACCACATCCCTTATAGCAACCTGATAATGGCTTTAAAATACACCACAGCCCTTATAGCGACCTGATAATGGCTTTAAAATACACTACATCCCTTATAGCGACCTGATAATGGCTTTAAAATACACTTTTATAGCGACCTTTTATAGCGACCTTTTATAGCGACCTGATAATGGCTTTAAAATACACTACATCCCTTATAGCAACCTGATAATGGCTTTAAAATACACCACATCCCTTACAGCAATCTGATAATGGCTTTAAAATACACTACAGCCCTACAGCAACATCATAAAGGCTTTAAAATACACCACATCCCTTATAGCAAACAAATAATGGCTTTAAAATACACCACATCCCTTATAGCAACCTGATAATGGCTTTAAAATACACCACAGCCCTTATAGCAACCTGATAATGGCTTTAAAATACACAACAGCCCTTATAGCAAACAGATAATGGCTGTAAAATACACCACAGCCCTTATAGCAACCTGATAATGGGTTTAAAAAACACTACAGCCCTTATAGCAAACAAATAATGGCTTTAAAATACACTACATCCCTTATAGCAACCTGATAATGGCTTTAAAATACACCACATTCCTTATAGCAACCTGATAATGGCTTTAAAATACACTACAGCCCTTATAGCAAGATCATAAAGGCTTTAAAATACACCACATCCCTTATAGCAACCTGATAATGGCTTTAAAATACACTACATCCCTTATAGCAACCTGATAATGGCTTTAAAATACACTACAGCCCTACAGCAAGATCATAAAGGCTTTAAAATACACTACAGCCCTTATAGCAAGATCATAAAGGCTTTAAAATACACCACATCCCTTATAGCAACCTGATAATGGCTTTAAAATACACTACAGCCCTACAGCAAGATCATAAAGGCTTTAAAATACACCACATCCCTTATAGCAACCTGATAATGGCTTTAAAATACACCACAGCCCTTATAGCAACCTGATAATGGGTTTAAAATACATCACATCCCTTATAGCAACCTGATAATGGCTTTGAAATACACCACAGCCCTTATAGCAACCTGATAATGGCTTTAAAATACACCACAGCCCTTATAGCAACCTGATAATGGCTTTAAAATACATCACATTCCTTATAGCAACCTGATAATGGCTTTAAAATACACCACAGCCCTTATAGCAACCTGATAATGGCTTTAAAATACACAACAGCCCTTATAGCAACCTGATAATGGCTTTAAAATACACCACAGCCCTTATAGCAACCTGATAATGGCTTTAAAATACACCACAGCCCTTATAGCAACCTGATAATGGCTTTAAAATACATCACATTCCTTATAGCAACCTGATAATGGCTTTAAACTACACCACAGCCCTTATAGCAACCTGATAATGGCTTTAAAATACACCACAGCCCTTATAGCAACCTGATAATGGCTTTAAAATACACCACATTCCTTATAGCAATCTGATAATGGCTTTAAAATACACCACAGCCCTTATAGCAACCTGATAATGGCTTTAAAATACATCACATTCCTTATAGCAACCTGATAATGGCTTTAAAATACACCACAGCCCTTATAGCAACCTGATAATGGCTTTAAAATACACTACATCCCTTATAGCAACCTGATAATGGCTTTAAACTACACCACAGCCCTTATAGCAACCTGATAATGGCTTTAAAATACACCACAGCCCTTATAGCAACCTGATAATGGCTTTAAAATACATCACATTCCTTATAGCAATCTGATAATGGCTTTAAACTACACCACAGCCCTTATAGCAACCTGATAATGGCTTTAAAATACACCACAGCCCTTATAGCAACCTGATAATGGCTTTAAAATACACTACATCCCTTATAGCAACCTGATAATGGCTTTAAAATACACTACATCCCTTATAGCAACCTGATAATGGCTTTAAAATACACTACATCCCTTATAGCAACCTGATAATGGCTTTAAAATACACTACATCCCTTATAGCAACCTGATAATGGCTTTAAAATACACTACATCCCTTATAGCAACCTGATAATGGCTTTAAAATACACTACATCCCTTATAGCAACCTGATAATGGCTTTAAAATACACCACATCCCTTATAGCAACCTGATAATGGCTTTAAAATACACCACAGCCCTTATAGCAACCTGATAATGGCTTTAAAATACACCACATCCCTTACAGCAACCTGATAATGGCTTTAAAATACACTACAGCCCTTATAGCGACCTGATAATGGCTTTAAAATACACTACATCCCCTATAGCAACCTGATAATGGCTTTAAAATACACTACATCCCTTATAGCAACCTGATACTGGCTTTAAAATACACCACAGCCCTTATAGCAACCTGATAATGGCTTTAAAATACACTACATCCCTTATAGCAACCTGATAATGGCTTTAAAATACACCACAGCCCTTATAGCAACCTGATAATGGCTTTAAAATACACTACATCCCTTATAGCAACCTGATAATGGCTTTAAAATACACCACATCCCTTATAGCAACCTGATAATGGCTTTAAAATACACCACATCCCTTATAGCAACCTGATAATGGCTTTAAAATACACTACATCCCTTATAGCAAACTGATAATGGCTTTAAAATACACTACATCCCTTATAGCAATCTGATAATGGCTTTAAAATACACTACAGCCCTACAGCAACATCATAAAGGCTTTAAAATACACCACATCCCTTATAGCAAACAAATAATGGCTTTAAAATACACCACATCCCTTATAGCAACCTGATAATGGCTTTAAAATACACTACATCCCTTATAGCAACCTGATAATGTCTTTAAAATACATCACATTCCTTATAGCAAACAGATAATGGCTTTAAAAAACACCACAGCCCTTATAGCAACCTGATAATGGCTTTAAAATACACCACATTCCTTATAGCAACCTGATAATGGCTTTAAAATACACCACATCCCTTACAGCAACCTGATAATGGCTTTAAAATACACCACAGCCCTTATAGCAACCTGATAATGGCTTTAAAATACACTACATCCCTTATAGCAACCTGATAATGGCTTTAAAATACACTACAGCCCTTATAGCAACCTGATAATGGCTTTAAAATACACCACATCCCTTATAGCAACCTGATAATGGCTTTAAAATACACCACAGCCCTTATAGCGACCTGATAATGGCTTTAAAATACACTACATCCCTTATAGCGACCTGATAATGGCTTTAAAATACACTTTTATAGCGACCTTTTATAGCGACCTTTTATAGCGACCTGATAATGGCTTTAAAATACACCACATCCCTTACAGCAATCTGATAATGGCTTTAAAATACACTACAGCCCTACAGCAACATCATAAAGGCTTTAAAATACACCACATCCCTTATAGCAAACAAATAATGGCTTTAAAATACACCACATCCCTTATAGCAACCTGATAATGGCTTTAAAATACACCACAGCCCTTATAGCAACCTGATAATGGCTTTAAAATACACAACAGCCCTTATAGCAAACAGATAATGGCTGTAAAATACACCACAGCCCTTATAGCAACCTGATAATGGGTTTAAAAAACACTACAGCCCTTATAGCAAACAAATAATGGCTTTAAAATACACTACATCCCTTATAGCAACCTGATAATGGCTTTAAAATACACCACATTCCTTATAGCAACCTGATAATGGCTTTAAAATACACTACAGCCCTTATAGCAAGATCATAAAGGCTTTAAAATACACCACATCCCTTATAGCAACCTGATAATGGCTTTAAAATACACTACATCCCTTATAGCAACCTGATAATGGCTTTAAAATACACTACAGCCCTACAGCAAGATCATAAAGGCTTTAAAATACACTACAGCCCTTATAGCAAGATCATAAAGGCTTTAAAATACACCACATCCCTTATAGCAACCTGATAATGGCTTTAAAATACACTACAGCCCTACAGCAAGATCATAAAGGCTTTAAAATACACCACATCCCTTATAGCAACCTGATAATGGCTTTAAAATACACCACAGCCCTTATAGCAACCTGATAATGGGTTTAAAATACATCACATTCCTTATAGCAACCTGATAATGGCTTTGAAATACACCACAGCCCTTATAGCAACCTGATAATGGCTTTAAAATACACCACAGCCCTTATAGCAACCTGATAATGGCTTTAAAATACATCACATTCCTTATAGCAACCTGATAATGGCTTTAAACTACACCACAGCCCTTATAGCAACCTGATAATGGCTTTAAAATACACAACAGCCCTTATAGCAACCTGATAATGGCTTTAAAATACACCACAGCCCTTATAGCAACCTGATAATGGCTTTAAAATACATCACATTCCTTATAGCAACCTGATAATGGCTTTAAACTACACCACAGCCCTTATAGCAACCTGATAATGGCTTTAAAATACACCACAGCCCTTATAGCAACCTGATAATGGCTTTAAAATACATCACATTCCTTATAGCAACCTGATAATGGCTTTAAACTACACCACAGCCCTTATAGCAACCTGATAATGGCTTTAAAATACACCACAGCCCTTATAGCAACCTGATAATGGCTTTAAAATACATCACATTCCTTATAGCAATCTGATAATGGCTTTAAAATACACCACAGCCCTTATAGCAACCTGATAATGGCTTTAAAATACATCACATTCCTTATAGCAACCTGATAATGGCTTTAAACTACACCACATCCCTTATAGCAAACAAATAATGGCTTTACAATACACAACAGCCCTTATAGCAAACAGATAATGGCTGTAAAATACACCACAGCCCTTATAGCAACCTGATAATGGGTTTAAAAAACACCACATCCCTTATAGCAAACAGATAATGGCTTTAAAATACACTACAGTATTTGTTTATATGTGAATTCAACCCATGTCTTCATTCACAATCAATGTTTTTGTGTTCTAATTCATGAAAGAGGTGTAATTCAAAAGGTTTAGATCACAATATTAATATGGAATATAGTGTAAGCCTACCTTGTAGCACAGAGAAGTGACACAGGCTCAATAACTGTAATGCTTTATGCCTAAAGAACAGAAGTGCTTTTCTGGGAACCAGGCCACGTTTGCACCAATTTTAATAAAAACTACGTCACTTCCTTTCTCTTCCAAGCCACTAGAGGGAGCCCATGTGTAATAAATGGAGCTTAACAGATAAAAACTTTCAAATTTCCGCTTAAGCAGGACATTTCTTTAATCAAAGGTGTGAAAAGTGTCTCAATTCATTACTCTGTAGGTAGAAGTATAGATACTAGAGTTTAATAAAATACTTCTGTAGGGGGTTAAAAAAAAGAATTAACTCAAGCTTTTTACTCTTTAAGTAAAAGTGTTTATAAAAGTACTGGTTTCAAAACTACTTAGTTAAAGTATAAAAGTAAAACTAATGTTGGGGAAAAATAAAGCCATTAAGAACAAAAGCTTAGGCCACGCCCTCAGAGTCCTATAGTGCACTACCCCCCTCCTTAAACACATTTTACTAAAAGTCATAATGATTATAATGTTAAAATATTAAAATGTTAAAGTTGATAATATAATTTGGCACTAGGCTGTTCTCTAGTGTTTCAGCTGCATATATGCTGATTGTAAATGAATGTATTTTATTTAGTAGAATGTAAATATATTAAAGTTGAAGCTTAGTTGGGCTTGAGATTGTCTGGAGTTCTCTTGAGTCTCTGCATGGATCATCTTCATACTAGACTACACACATCTGCTATTTTCTTGCTGGAGAGTGGGGTGGCGTATGCAGGTGTGCAGGTGTGATGGATTACAGTATAAACCAATAAGGTATCAGAGTGGCGTATGTTTAATATGTTTAGTATGTTAATATTTGAAGTCACTGGCCACAGACTCTATAATAAAACAAATAATGAAATATACCACTTTAAATAATATTTTTTACTGATTACTTTCATTTACACACCATTTTACTTGACCTACTATCTTTATCTTTTACAGTGTTGTGTAAACTAAGATTTTTCAAATTGATGTTTAATTTCATGATGTCTCTTAATATTAAACTCTCAACTTTTAAACTCTTTGGCCCGTTTTTCTGAGCTAGAAATGCGCACCCTCTCCGCTTTTAGACTCTTTGCCCCGTTTTTCTGCGCTAGAAATGCGCACCCTCTCCGCTTTTAGACTCTTTGGCCCGTTTTTCTGTGCTAGAAATGCGCACTTTCTCCACTTTTAGACTCTTTGCCCCGTTTTTCTGCGCTAGAAATGCGCACCCTCTCCGCTTTTAGACTCTTTGGCCCATTTTTCTGCGCTAGAAATGCGCACCCTCTCCGCTTTTAGACTCTTTGGCCCGTTTTTCTGTGCTAGAAATGCGCACCCTCTCCGCTTTTAGACTCTTTGGCCCGTTTTTCTGCGCTAGAAATGCGCACTCTCTCCGCTTTTAGACTCTTTGGCCTGTTTTTCTGCGCTATAAATGCGCACCCTCTCCACTTTTAGACTCTTTGGCCCGTTTTTCTGTGCTAGAAATGCGCACCCTCTCCACTTTTAGACTCTTTGGCCCGTTTTTCTCTGCTAGAAATGCGCACCCTCTCCGCTTTTAGACTCTTTGGCCCGTTTTTCTGCGCTAGAAATGCGCACCCTCTCCACTTTTAGACTCTTTGGCCCGATTCTTAACAGCAGGTCAACTTTCATTCTATTTCTAAAATACCTCGCGGGCCGCTCCAAGAAAGGAAATGGGCCGCAAATGGCCCGCGGGCCGTAGTTTGGACACCCCTGATTTAAGGAGAGTGTTCTCAGTGTTTCTGAAGTGTTGTTAGTAAAAGTAGAAATAATTCAGTAAATTTCCCCCAACCTGCCTCTAATTACTGACTTTATTTCAGCAGTAAAAGATCTGTTCTTGACTGGATCCAGATTCTCGGTGCAGCACTTTCACTGTGGATCTCATTCTCATGCTGAACAATCACAGAGCTGCTTATTATAAACACTGACACTTACTATCATTTACATCGATTTTAACTGTAGACTGTGTTTATATTTAATATTTATTATCATTAGTTTCTGTGTAGGACTCGTTTGAGATCAGTAACTGCAGATGAATCTGAGGGACAGATTAAATTGTACAGTAGTTTATAATTAGAGGATCAAACGGTTTAATGCAGCACTGAACTCAGATCAGCTCTGTACAAAATAAGAGATAGTGTTGCCAACTCCTCAGTAAGGAAAGTAGCTATTGGCTGTCCTAAAAGTCGTTAGAAGTCGCTAAATGAATTCATCGCATTTTTTGCATAATACATGTTTTTGAAGCCGTAAAGGAATAATGTTGTGGGAGAGAAAAAAGTGAGTAAAAAACACCATAAATATGTTAGAAATGTTACAAATGAACAACATCTGTTGCTTTTTAAATAGGACGTCACTTTTTTTACAATAACTTCATTTTTACGTGAATTACATAAATTAGTTTTTTGCCATGTTCTTAAATGTTATTATAAGAGCAGCAGTTAGCCGGAACTGTTATTCTACGTTTTTTTTTTTTAGTTTGTTTGTTTTACTTTATTTTTATTTTTTTACGTTTTCTTAAGTTTTCTTTATTTTTAATAAAGTGGTGGAGCGGTGTGTGTGGGTCTGCACTGTGAGTGATGTGGGGCGGGGCTCACGGCCAGTGTTGCCAACTTAGCGACTTTGTCGCTATATTTAGCGACTTTTCAGACCCTCTAGCTACTTTTTTTGTGAAAAAGCGACTAGCGACAAATCTAGCGAGTTTTTGTGGTGTTATTGGAGACTTTTGGCGACTCTGAGATGAACACGCGCTCTTCAGTTACTGTCCTCCGCGCTGGGCGCTGGGCGAGCCCCGCCCCACAACACTCACACTGCAGACCCACACTCTCTCACACTCAGAGCACACACACACACACACACACACACACACACCGCTCCACCAACACACTGTAAATGAATCGCGCGTGCCCACAGCCGCCGCTGACTGACCCCGCTCTGTATTTACAGAGCAGAAGTATAAATATTAATGTGTCTTCAGTGTGACACGAAAAGAAATCACTGAATTTAACTCACTTTGTCTCAGTCATTCACTCACCTCATTCACCACACAGCCTGTCACTCACCTCCTCCACAGTGTCTGCCTCTTTATAAAAAGCTAAATATCTATTGAACCATTGAACAATTTGTCTATGATATGTTTAAAAATAAAGAAAACTTAAGAAAACGTACAAAAAATTAAAATAAAATAAAACAAACAAACTAAAAAAACGTAGAATAACAGTTCCGGCTAACTGCTGCTCTTATAATAACATTTAAGAACACGGCAAAAACTAATTTATGTAGTTCACGTAAAAATGAAGTTATTGTAAAAAAAAAAAGTGACCTCCTATTTAAAAAGCAACAGAAGTTGTTAATTTGTAACATTTCTAACATATTTATGGTGTTTTTTACTCATTTTTTTCTCTCCCACATCCCTAATCCTTTACAGCTTCAAAAATATTTATCATGCAAATTATGTGATGACGTCATTCAGCGACTTCTAGCGACTTTTAGGACAGCCAATAGCTACTTTCCTTACTGAGGAGTTGGCAACACTGCTCACGGCAGCGCCCGCTGCAGCGCGGAGGACAGTAACTGAAGAGCGCGTGTTCATCTCAGAGTCGCCAAAAGTCTCCAATAACACCACAAAAACTCGCTAAATTTGTCGCTAGTCGCTTTTTTTTTTTTTTTTTTACAAAAAAAAGTCGCTAGAGGGTCTGAAAAGTCGCTAAATATAGCGACAAAGTCGCTAAGTTGGCAACACTGGCCGCGGAGGGATAATTAAAGAAAAAAACACGCAGTTGTCTTGTTAATGCAGGTGTTCTGTCGAGTTTTGCTACCCATCGATATGTGCTTATTTACGAGACTGCGCATGCGCCGACCAACGTTTTTACATATGTTTTCATGTTTATCATGATAATTAATTATTATTTTTATTGGGAGCATCAAACAACCTGCTTCCATGATTAAAAACGGTGTAATTAGCACTTAAAATAATAATAAACTATAAAACTATAAAACTACATAAAAACGGTTTCTAATCACGTAGATTTTCTATATTTAATTTTTTAACTTTACTTGATACAGTGATTTAGCCTATACACATATTCTACCTAGGCTTCTGCTGAGAGTATTTTCTAATAACGTTTCTAATATGGTGCTTTTTTTTCTAATGAAATAATGCTAGGGTAGCACGGTTTGACAAGGTAGCACAACTTGGACAGAGCACAGGGAATTGTAGTCCAAAATAAAAACACAGATATATAATTACCTTTTTACAGTTAGAGCACATTAACCAACCCGCAACAGGAGTATAAAACAAAACAAGAGTTCCTTTTGTTCACTAAAAGTTAAAATAATAATAATAATAATTTTGAATAATACTTCTGAAGAATTCATATTATTTTATGTAGTCCTTTTTCTATTATTTTTAATAGTCTTTTTAACTATGTAAATATGTAAAAACAATGCAAGTGCTTGTAGTCCATATTTGGATGATATGAGATCTTTTAGTATAATTTTAAAAGAAATATAACGATTACCTGCTGAATTTACTGAAGATGATGCACATATGGAGACATCTTAAAAGAGTAATAAGTGACTTGTCCAGTAAATTAAAAACAAGGAGTTTAAACGCTTGTGAAAGTAAGATTATACATATTTATTTGAACTAAATAATTTATTAAAAGGAAGTTAAAGGTATGTTAAAGATGATGCACCATGTTGGAATAATTAAGTGTAGTCAGGTAATGTGTATCACTGTAGTTTAAGGAGTTTATTGTTTGTATTGGTTGAGATGTGAAGATCAGTAGGAGGAATCTGTAAATTCAGTGGTTAAATTCTTCCACCTGGTGGACAAAACCTGCAACTGCACCTGAGGCGGTGGGCGTGTCCTCGTGATGTCACTGAGGAGAAACGAAAGTTAAACTTCATCTCCAGAATCCGGTTCTCTTCAGCTGAACTTGGTCTCCGGTGTTTTTTGGAGGATCTGTATCTCCTGCAGGTGAGCAGTTAAAACCTCGTATCTCTCTTTTCTGATCTTTTCTCATCCTGTCTGATCCTGATCTGGGTTCAGTGGTTCTGATCGTGTGTTTTTAGTCTGATGAAGCTGAAGCTTCTCCCTCCACCAGTTCAGCTTCTGAACTCAATCCAATCACATAACTGTGATAAATTACTACATAACACAGCTCACTAATAGTGATTATCACCAGCAGCTTCAACATTTAGCTCCAACTTCATACTTACTTTATAAACAGCTGATTTACTGCTATTTTATACTTTATTCAGACACTTCACACTTAGCTACAGTTAGCATGCTAATCTCCTGATATAAAGATATTTAAAGCTGTAAAATCAGTATCAGTATTCTAAAATATAATGTGTGAATATTTATAAAAAAAAAATACAATAAAAATAAAAAAACGAGTTTCTAAGTGACTTTAGAAATGAAAGGTCTTTAAGATTTAGCTTTAAGATTTTAGATTCTTTATTGAAGGAGGAAACTCCAGAGTTCCATATATTTACTATAAAAATACTTTTAGGATGTTATTAACATGCACATCAGACGTGTGTAGCAACACAGAGACAATAAGTAAAAGTAAAAAAAAAAAAGAAAAAAAAAAAGAAAAATACATACAGAGCTTTTGGAATAAGCAGATACTTGGGGGCGGGGCTGGTGATGTCATGGGCCCTGCATTTAATATTGCGATATATATAGTCGAAAGAAAACTTGTAATGTAATTTTTTTCGAATACCGTGCAGCCCTACTTAGTCTGTAGTAAACCAGTGGTAGAACAGATGGTGTTACAGCTGTTACTCTACTGCAGCAGCATTTACACACTTACAGCACATTCACACTTTCATCATTATAATAACTAGAAAAAGACACAGAAACACAGAGAAGTTCTTTTCTTTAGAGAAATTACAGATGAAGTCAGAGAGCGGTGAGTACTGTTTCCTACACCTTCAAATAAAGACTCTTAGAAACTGGAGAAAAAAAACTGCTACAGGAAGAGTCACGTCTGGCTGACCCACATGGAAACAGCAGCTTTAGCCTTTAGCTCAGATTAACATGATTAAGAACTGAGTCTCAGTTTCAGCAGAGAAGAGAAGAATTAGAGTTAATCTGACAGGAGAAGAACTGCAGTAATAGTCATTAATAAAAAATCAGATTGTCTGGATATATATACAGTACATATAGTACTGTAGCTACTGCACAACTAAACAATAGGTGTGTTCTAAATGTTTTTGATGGATATTGTATATATTTGAATTTTAAAATACATAATTACAATAATTATGGAAAACATTTTCCTGGCATCCAGAATATAAAGGATGTGCCTGATTGTTCAGTCCTCTCGCTGTCAGTCTGCCTGCTCAAGACTTTGAACTGTTCTATAAAGACTCTACTTCCCAGCATGCACACACACCAGCCCTCCCTGAATCCACTGATCACATGACACTACGGTGTTCCTGCTCTCTCAGTTACTTACTATCTCTACCTGTCCTCCATAGTATATAAACCCCTCTGTTTGTTCAGTTCATTGCTGAGTATTGAATCTAGTATTCCTAGATCTTCTATGATGCATTTCATTGTTTTGCCTTCCTCGTTACCAACACTTTTTGTATCACAGTTTATCGTCTTTTGTCTTGCCCATTCTATTGTTTAGCCTACAGACAAATAGTTTGTCTATTTGTCTTAGCGTTACTATGTACAGTTGTTCTGAGTGTTGTATTTATTATGGAGAAAATGCTGTGGGATTGCAGAAAGTCCTGAATTATTTAAATTTACAACATTAACCCATAAAAATGACATTGAATACAGTTCTTAATTAAGTGTCCTGAAAAATGTTGGATCTTCATGATGTCTGTGTTTCCTCTATCAGTCATGGCTTCCTCCAGCAGTCTCCTGTCTGAAGATCAGCTCCAGTGCTCTATCTGTCTGGATGTGTTCACTGATCCGGTCTCTACTCCATGTGGACACAACTTCTGCATGGTCTGTCTCAGAAAGTGCTGGAACAGCAGCTCACACTGCCAGTGTCCTGTGTGTAAGGAGGAGTTCTCCAGAAGACCTGAGCTTCGTGTGAACACCTTCATCTCTGGACTGGCTGCTCAGTTCAAGAAGTCGCTTCAGGTGAAATCCAGCAGATCTTCAGAGAAACCTCCCTCCAAGCCTAAGAAGATTCTGTGTGATTCCTGCACTGAGAAAAAGATGGAGGCTCTGAAGTCCTGTCTGGACTGTGGAGTATCTTACTGCAGCGATCATCTGACCCTCCATAAAACTACACCTAAACTCAAGAAGCACAAGCTGATGGACCCTGTGGAGAACCTGGAGGACTACATCTGCCAGAAACATGAGAGACCCCTGGAGCTGTTCTGTAGAGACGACCAGACGTGTGTGTGTCAGTTCTGCACTGAGGGAGACCACCGGACTCACAGCACTGTTCCTATAGAGGAGGAGAGTGGAGAGAAGAAGGTCAGATATTTAGAGAAAGAATTATTCACTTAAATTAACCCTCGTTTATTTTCTATGCTACAGATTCCTCAGATTAATGAGCGTCTTTCTTATAATGTGTCTATAGACTCAGCTGGGGAAGACACAGGCAGATGTTCAGCAGATGATCCAGGACCGAATGAAGAAGATTGAGGAGATCAATCACTCTGTAGATCTCAATAAAGTGAGTGAGTTTTATTTGACTGTTTCTAATATCACATCAGTAACATTCCAGCCTTCAGTCACTTCCAGTCTTTTGTGATTGTGATGAATGTGATTGGTCTGGATTGGTCTGGATTGGTCAGAAAAACACAGAGAAGGAGAAAGCAGACAGTGTGGAAGTCTTCAAGGCTCTGGTGCGCTGCATTAAGAGAAGCCAGGCTGAGCTGCTGGAGGTGATGGAGGAGAAGCAGAAAGCAGCAGAGAGGCAGGCTGAAGAGCTGATTAAAGAGCTGGAGCAGGAAATCACTGAGCTAAAGAGGAGAGACACTGAGCTGGAGCAGATCTCCCACACTGAGGACCACCTCCACCTCCTACAGGTCAGAGTCCCTCTGTTTCTCAATAGTAATGCAGTCCATCACAGGACAGCACTGCCCATGCTGAGGGGTTTCTCCTCTCTCCTGCTGTACTGTAGATTTACCCGTCCCTCTGCAGACCCCCACACACCAAGAACTGGACTGACGTCAGTGTTAACACTCCTCTGAGGGTGGAGACTCTGAGGAAAGCTCTGTCTCAGCTTCAGGAAGCCCTCAGTGAGGAGATGGAGAAGCTTCCTGAGATCAGTGAGTATCTACTGATCAGTCAGAGTTTAGATTTTCTCTCCTATTTACCTTATTAAATTCAGCAAGTCCAAAACACCAGAGAAACGACCAATAGAAACGACCTGCAGCTGCATCTTTACAAGAGAAACAGGGGCAGTGGATGAGGTGGGAGAGTGTAGAGAAGCAGAGAATCTTGATGAAGAGAAGTTTGATGATAATGATGATGTTCCTCCAAAACTGCAAAACATTGTGGAAACTTTGCAAAAACATAAATAAAATAAAAATACATTAAAAATGAGAAAAGTGTAATTCCTGATGTTGTTCCTATGGTGTTTCTAGGTGGTTGCTATGACATTTTATGAAGTTGATTATTAATTGTTAATGTATCCCTGGTGGTTGCTATGGTGGTATAAGTAATTGCAGTAAACTTCCTAGGTAGTCATGATTCAGTTGCTGGGTTTTCCATGGAGGTTTCTACAATGTTCCTCAGTGGTTTCTGTTGTATTCCAGGTAGTTGATATGGTGTTGCTATGATATTCCAGTTGGTTACTATGGCGTTGTTATGTGATTTGATAGTTAGCTGCTTCGTGACTATTCAAATAAATTTGGCGTGACTTGATTGCTGTGGTATCCCAGGTGGTTGGTCTGGTGCTGCTAAGTGGTAATAAGATTGTTCCTATTGTAATCCATGTGGTTGCTATGTTGTTTCTGGATGGTTTCTATGGTAGCCCAGCTGATTGCTGTGTTGTTGCTACGTGGTTACTACGATAACTCATATTGTTGCTAAGTGGTTGCTTGGTGGCTGCTAGCCAGTGTAGTGCTAGCTGTAGTGTTCCAGGTGGTTGCTCTTCTGTCTCAGGTGGTTGGTCAGGTATCTAGTGTTGAGAGTTGGGTGTCGCACGTTATTTTTATTATATTTATCTTTAAAGGGTTAATCAGTTAATCAGTTCCATCAAATATTATCTACTGTGCTTCATATTAATCAGACCTCATTAAACAGTTAATTAAACATATTTAAATTCTGACAGTCGTTTCTATTGTTTATTATTATTTTCTGAACAGAACTGAAGAGAATTCAACAATATGCAGGTATGTTGTCTCTTCCTGATCACATGACTAAATACAGAGTGTGTATGTTGTGTAGTTGGTGCTGTATGATGTTAAAATGGGTTTAAATTGTGTGCGTTTCTCTCAGTGGATGTGACTCTGGATCCTGATACAGCTCATCCTGCTCTCATCCTGTCTGATGATGGGAAACAGGTGAAACATGGAGACATCCGACAGAACGTTCCTGATTCTCCACAGAGGTTTGACGAGTGTCTCTGTGTTCTGGGAAAGGAGGGATTCTCCTCAGGGAGGTTTTACTATGAGGTTCAGGTCAGAGGAAAGAGTAGGTGGAGTTTAGGAGTGATCAGAGAGTCTAGCAACAGGAAGGGGCTGATTACAGTCAGTCCTGAGAATGGACTCTGGTCTATAGTTCTGAGGAATGAAACTGAATATAAAGCCTGGGAGTCTCCTCCTGTCCTCCTCTCCTTAAATCAGGTTCTCCAGAAGGTGGGGGTGTTTGTGGATTATGAGGAGGGTCTGGTCTCCTTCTATGATGTTGAGGTCAGATCTCATATCTACTCTTTCACTGGTCAGTCTTTCACTGAGAAAATCTATCCATTCTTCAGTCCCGGTAACAATGAAGGAGGTAAAAACTCAGCTCCACTGATCATCACTCCTGTTCATCATCATAAATGAGCTTCTTTTACCCCAAAAATAATATTTTCTTTAATATTTTAGACAGTAAATTTGAGTAAAATATAAATGGGTGGGTTAAACGATGCATGATTTTACAGTAATCAAGTAAAAATATTAATTAGGGTGTTTTTTCCTCAATAAATCTTCTGTTAGTGATGTAAAATAGATTTATGTTTTATTTAGATTTTTTTTGTGAGGTAAACAGAATGCAGAATGTCCTGTGGTGTGACGTAATATGAATGAATTATGAAATATAAACCCTTATATAGGATAAATCAGTAATATCTGAACTGTTTATAATGGCTTTAATCATGTTTACATACCAGTATGTAGGATCAGACTCCTACAATAATTATCACAGGACATTTTTAAGGCTTTGTGATGAAAATTATCAGGTTTTTAAACAGGCAGTTTGATGGTTGAAAGTTTAAATATATATTTACTCAGTTACCAAAATGTGCAGGGTTAATTACATGAACTTGTTTTTTTATTTTACTGTAATGTAATGTCACACCGCAGGACAGTTTATGTACAAGGTTGTGAGAAAAGCTTATAAAATGGTAGAAAAAGAGAAATAATGTCTGAAGAAAACGAGCAGATCAGGATAGTTTAAACTCTGAACTGCAGAATTTCCTAAAATGAGTTAAAATATGAAAATATAAAAGTAGTTTATTTTATAAATATCTGTTTCAGCTCCATTCATCAAATACCCAAATCCAGTGAATGAATGAAGAATGTAAAAATGTAATAAATGAAGATTAAATCAGGATCTTTGATCCAGTTTCTCTGTGTTAAAGAGGCTCATCTCTAAATCCTCTTTTTAGCATCATTTATGAAAAGTGATGTTTAGTCTGTACTGTAATCTGTACACAGTTAATCAGACAGCAGGTAAAGCTACCTGTACCTGTTTCACTGTGTTCTGTCTTGTGCTGCAGAGCCAGTTTCATCCTATTTACTGTCCTGAATAAACTCTAATAAAGATCTGCTTTCATGAAGCTCTTTTTCTATCAGTTCCCGTCTGCACCGCGTCCTGTTTACTACTAACCAAACAACCCACCTTCTGCTCTTATCTAAAGGATGGGGAACAGTTTAGAAGAGCAGTTTAGAAGAGTCTAGAATCTGCAGAAAAGCTCATCTACAAGTTTGTTTCTGTAGAATTATTGTAGATTTCTTCACGTATTTACACTCAGAACATCAACAATACGGATCATTTGAACAGGGGAGCACAAACGTTGGGAAGTCGGTTCCAAAAGCTTAATATTAACCTGCTTTATCCTGTTCCACAACCATCTCTGACGTGTGATTGGGTCACGGTCCTGTTGGAGCTCTTAATTCACTCCAAGTTTAAACTGTACAGCTGATGGTTTGAGGTTCTGCTGAAGAAGAATTCTGAGCAAGTCCTCCTTCTCCATTATTCCATCCACTGTGTGTAATGTACCAGGAGCACTGGAAGCAGAACAGCCCCAGAGCATGATGCTCCCACCACCATGCTTAACAGCTGCTGCTACAGTGCTCTTTGGGTTTAATGGGTTTATCTGGTTTTTACCCTTCCGAATGTCTTTATCTAATCAGAACATAAAACGTTCCAGAGGAGGAACGCTGTGGGAGATGGTCTGGTTTTCTGTTCCATTTTCTGATTTATTATCTTCATTAAAAGCCGTGTCAGTGTTCCACACTAACAGACAGAGTTACCTCTTCAGATAAAGTCTGATCGCCTTCATTATCAGATTTAGATCAGCTCAGAGACCAGAGAATACAGACTAGATACATCTGATACAGATATTTATCTTTATTTTTTATATTTAGGTAGTTTAATTTCTCACTCCCTCTGTAACACAACCTGTCAGTTTTAATTCTCCCATTATCATTTAATTATATTACATTTTATTATCTGTATTTTCATTTTTTTTGTAAGTTAATTTACTTTAGTTCTTAATAATAAATTATTGTTGTTTGCTGCTTTCTTAGGATTTAAATTCCTGGTCTTGTTTTAATGCCATTCTTATACTCTTGAATTTTAAACTCAATGTTTTTCTGAGTACAAATTAAACACAAATAATAATGAAGGTTGATTGGTTGACTGATTAAAAGAAAGTGTATTATTTTTAGTATTATTATTGAAAGCATAATTAATAATAAATCTTAAATGATCTTATATAAAATGCCCACAACACCAGGGGGTGCCTTTACTCCCTAACAGGGCTGAAAGACAGATACAGTACCTGCTGTTTACTCACACCTGGAAGAGAGGAAACACACCTGGAGATAAAAGAGAGAGAAAGAGAAAAGATGATCAAAAAGATACAAATATACATATTTATTTTAAGATTTTATCTTTATGTTTGTTTCTTAAATCCTATACAGAAATCTGACATATTGTCATAAATAGACACATATCATAAAACACTGTGCTTCTCCATATATACATACACTACCAATAAAACAGTATGAGAATCACTGAATAAACACATTGCTGCATTAAAAAATAAATAAAATAAAATAAATTTAAACAATATGTGCAGCTTAGTCTCAGTTACATGTAACATTCTCTCCTCAGTAATATTAGCTAGCTCTGCACTAACCTTAGTTTTCTCCTCAGTAATATTAGCTAGCTCTGCACTAACCTTAGTTTTCTCCTCAGTAATATTAGCTAGCTCTGCGCTAACCTTAGTTTTCTCCTCAGTAATATTAGCTAGCTCTGCGCTAACCTTAGTTTTCTCCTCAGTAATATTAGCTAGCTCTGCGCTAACCTTAGTTTTCTCCTCAGTAATATTAGCTAGCTCTGCGCTAACCTTAGTTTTCTCCTCAGTAATATTAGCTAGCTCTGCGCTAACCTTAGTTTTCTCCTCAGTAATATTAGCTAGCTCTGCGCTAACCTTAGTTTTCTCCTCAGTAATATTAGCTAGCTCTGCGCTAACCTTAGTTTTCTCCTCAGTAATAATAGCTAGCTCTGCACTAACCTTAGTTCTCTCCTCAGTAATATTAGCTAGCTCTGCACTAACCTTAGTTTTCTCCTCAGTAATATTAGCTAGCTCTGCACTAACCTTAGTTCTCTCCTCAGTAATATTAGCTAGCTCTGCACTAACCTTAGTTATCTCCTCAGTAATATTAGCTAGCTCTCCACTAACCTTAGTTTTCTCCTCAGTAATATTAGCTAGCTCTCAACTAACCTTAGTTTTCTCCTCAGTAATATTAGCTAGCTCTGCGCTAACCTTAGTTATCTCCTCAGTAATATTAGCTAGCTCTGCGCTAATCGTAGTTTTCTCCTCAGTAATATTAGCTAACTCTGCGCTAACCTTAGTTATCTCCTCAGTAATATTAGCTAGCTCTGCGCTAACCTTAGTTATCTCCTCAGTAATATTAGCTAGCTCTGCGCTAACCTTAGTTTTCTCCTCAGTAATATTAGCTAGCTCTGCGCTAACCTTAGTTTTCTCCTCAGTAATATTAGCTAGCTCTGCGCTAACCTTAGTTCTCTCCTCAGTAATATTAGCTAGCTCTGCGCTAACCTTAGTTATCTCCTCAGTAATATTAGCTAGCTCTGCGCTAACCTTAGTTTTCTCCTCAGTAATATTAGCTAGCTCTGCGCTAACCTTAGTTATCTCCTCAGTAATATTAGCTAGCTCTGCGCTAACCTTAGTTTTCTCCTCAGTAATATTAGCTAGCTCTGCACTAACCTTAGTTCTCTCCTCAGTAATATTAGCTAGCTCTGCACTAACCTCCTCAGTTGTTTTCTCCCAGCCGCATTTTTGGCCGCATGTCTGGCCAGTGACTCTGGCAGCCCTGTCTGACCTCAGCCTTACGAGGGTTTCAGTTTCCTCATCAGTCCCTAAGTAAAAATAAATAAGTAAATAAATGAATTAATTAAAATTATATATATATTATAAATAATATATGTTTTTATATGTATAACATGATACACATAGGGTCATAAATATAGTTTTACTGAGCATACAGTTTATCTAAACTATAAATTATATTACTGCTTTACTTGCTGTTTAATTAGATAAGGAACCTAGTTAATTATTTTGTTTATGACGTATATTTGGGCGTTGCCTTCCCCATTTTCGCGTGCTCTGTGGGCGTGGATGCAGTGATGTCATTGGAAAATCCTTAAAAGTCTTCCGGAGTAGGATGCACTGATGTAACCTCCGTTGGAAGCCTACTACAGGTGGATTTTAAGCGGCTTCTTTCGTCTCCTACGGTATTCGGACAGGCGGCAAGATGGCGTCACGAAATCAGTTTCCGGGTCACGGAGGAGAGGAGGAGGATCGGTAGGAAAAAGAAGACACTTTTGGGGTTTCTGGACGCAGCCTGGGTCTGCAGTGTGAGTGATGTGGGGCGGGGCTCACGGCAGCGCCCGCTGCAGCGCGGAGGACAGTAACTGAAGAGCGCGTGTTCATCTTAGAGTCGCCAAAAGTCTCCAATAACACCACAAAAACTCGCTAGATTTGTCGCTAGTCGCTTTTTTACAAAAAAGTCGCTAGAGGGTCTGAAAAGTCGCTAAATATAGCGACAAAGTCGCTAAGTTGGCAACACTGTCTCTGAACACACACCTGTTCCTGCTTCTGTGTGTGTTTAGAGGAGGGGAGTGCTAGGTGGGTGACACACCCACCTAGCACTCCCCTCCTCTAAACACACACAGAAGCAGGAACAGGTAACACACTATGTGTGACTCCGCCCACCATCGTGATCCTTCCCCCCTCCAGGTGTGGAGCTGCAGCAGGTGAAGGCCACACTCCTGTGTTTCTCCAACAAGAGCTTCCCTCAGACTGGAGGCTGAGCTGGAAGGTGGGTGGAGCAGCTGGAGCTCGGGGGTCACACAGAGAGCATTAAACAGTCGTACAGACGTTTCACAAACAATAAATCTTTATATCTTTAATAACTACTGTTAAGGACAATTATTTAACATTATTACTTCATATTACAATAAATGGGTTTACTTAAATATAATACATTTTTTCGTTAATTTAGTAAATCATTCTCTTAATTTATATATATTTTATATATTTAAAATAATTTAAAATATTGTTAACTTAATGTTATAAATAATTCCTTGGATGTAATGAATATGTTTACTTAAATATAGTAAATCATCCTCTTGATTTAATAAACAGTATTTATCTTAATTTAACAAATAATTCCCTGCGTTTTAATAAATCGATCTGTTAATTTAATGAATAATTCTCTGTTTTAATAAATTGTTCTGTTAATTTAATAAAAAATTCCCTCAGTTTTAATTAAATCGTTACAACAGCTCAGTTCAGTTCTGTTTCCACTCTCCGTTTTGCTGGCGGAATAAATCTTCAGTAGGAACCGAAAATCAGAGCAGCGATTTCAGGCCGGACATATGAGAATCTGGTCGTCGCCGCCGCGATCATTCTGTCCCATAGAAATAAAAAACATTAGCCTTTTTATATAAACTGTGTAAAAACACATTTTTTCCACGTTACAGTTTTAAAAGAGTCGAACAACAGTTTCAGTTCTAATGATCTTGTTTTAATTCATTAGAAATCAGAAGATGAATGAAATTCATTTAATAAATTAAAATCTACAGAAGCTATAGCTGTTTTCTACAGTGAGTTGAAGGCAGTTCATACTGTGGAGGGGAAACAGATACACACTAAGGAAATAAGTACAGATTTGTACTTAAATAAGTATAAAGCTAGTTGTTGGGGCTGTAGCACATATAGGTACAACAGAGTTATTTTTTGTACCCATTTTTTTGTTGAACCAGTAAAGATTATAAAGTTTATAAACATGAATATGTGACAAGAACTTGATGAGCCAAAACTGTCTGGCTTTTTTTAAATTAAAATTGAATAATTCAAATATATATATATATATATTGTTTATTGGTACAGTGATACAGAATACTGAATGCAGCTGTTGGCTTTTTAAATGGTACAAATCTGTTCTTTCTGCTGTTAGTAAAGATTTTAAAGATAAAGTAAAGATATCTGACCCTGTGTGCCTTTAAGTACAAAAAAGTATTTATATCATACCTCTGTTTTTAGTGTGTACCAGTCTTTAACCCCCAATAAAACTTTTACTTTAGACTTGTCAAACTTAAACTAGAGAGAGTATAAAATCTTCATTAATGATTTTATATGATTATTAATATTGTAAGAAAGTTCAGGTGTGAGAATTATTAGTTGAGATTTTCTTATTGACAGGTATGTCCCAAAGCACAAGTAACAGATTCTCCTCAGATTCCTTTTATTTCTGTTTATAAATAAGGGTTAAAATATTGTGTAATTTCTGATGATATTCTGCCAAAACTTCCTCCAACTGGTCCAAAAGTCTGAATAAAAAAAATCAAAACAAGTGTTTTCACACTGCAAATGAACTGGATCATGGTTTATCCAATCTGGACCAAGATCACCTCTTCTGGTAGGATCAGGTTTTGGTCCTTTGGTCTGGATTGTGGTTTACAGTAAGTTTTACACCTGTTATTTTTGATCAGACCAAACAAGATGTTAAAGTACCATTAGAGTTTCATGCAGATAATAAAATAAAAACATAACACTTGAATAAACATTACAATTTATTAAATAATTTATATAGTACACTTTAGAATACATTCATTTTAAAATATATGTTTACAATCTCTTTAATATTTTCTTCTTTAATTTCTTGTATCTTATAATTAAAGGACAGATTTGCCCTGAATAAACTGAATAAACTCTCAGTAACTCTGTAGGTTTTCTTTGTGGACAATATAAAACTAACTTGCTTTACTTCAGTCATTTGGTTTAGTGTAAAAAGACAAACATCCACTAACGGCACAGAAGTTCTGAATGAAGTGCTGATGAAGAAATGCTGACATGGTGTGAACTGGCTGTTTAACTGTGATAAATATGATAAAAGCAGTTTAATAGCCCCTGAAACTTCATACTGATGACTGTTAGGGAACAGGAAGATGCACAGGAGTTACTGTTAGAGTGCCTCTAGTGGTCGATAAGAGCAGGACAGTCCTGTGGTCAGATGCTGCAAAAACAGATATCAGGACAAAATGATCAGACATGAACACACATTTGTGACCTAAATCATCTAAATCTAAAGCTCTTATTCTCTGTCTGACTGAAACACACTGAGCACAGTTCCACACACAAGGTGTTTCAGAACAGCTTCATCAAATTAACTACAGATTAAACCTATAAAACCACACACTCACATACCAAACACTTTACACCCCACACACACTGTAAGGATGGGCACATTTTGTGTCATTTTGTAGTCAAAAATCTAAAGGAACAATAAATCTGATATCCACAATAAAAACAGTCTGAAATGTGTATGAAACACTATACTATAATTAATTTCAAATAAATTATATAAATTAAACGTTAATATCTGCTATATGTTAAATTAAGTATTTAATAAAACTGTATTAAAATGATATAATTTGTTTATTAAGCTGAAGGGTTATTCATGTAGAGGCTGCCTTCTCTACACAGAGTCAATATTGAGTTTTAGAGAGTAAGATATTCTCACTGGACTGAGAAAAGGCTATGAAGTTCATCCTGTGTTTAAACGTTAAACAGGTTCGACTGAAGCTGATAAAACATTCCCAGTGACTGTGATCCACCATAAACCACTCTGCTTCACACAGGCCTGTTTTCACCCTAAACGTCACTAAAACATCAGTCTGATCTTGTTTCTTCTGCATGTTGGACAATCGCCTCCTTCCTTTCTAACAGGAAGTTCTTGGCCAGACTGTCATTTAACCAAGACTCCCAGATACAAGCTATGATAGCTTAGCAACAGGACCCCACCATGGACTCTGTTATAACTCCTAAATCCTCGTTCTGTCTGATCAAAGCCAAACTCAATATTCTACTAATCTACTAAACACAATATTTACATAAACAGGACTCATTATTATTTATAAGACACACACACACAAGGAGAAACAAAGCCATATCTGTACACTTTACTGAATTCCCCAAAACAATACAACCTCACCCAATCTGTATTAAATATATTTTTCACTCCTCATGTAGATCTCTAGATCACTCTCTCAACAACAGGCTGTATTTATAAGAGTTTGCAGGCTGCACTGGACAAGAGCCGAAATCTAAAACACTGTAGATGACCATAAACTCTGTGTGTGTGTGTGTGTGTGTGTAATTCAGTAACTCACCGTAGTTTCTCCAGTTTAAAGTGTGGATCCTTCTGTAGATCAGAGAGCAGCTTCTTTCCTGACTCTCCTGGATTATTGTAACTCAGATCCAGCTCTCTCAGGTGTGAGGGGTTTGATTTCAGAGCTGAAGCTAAAGCAGCACAGCCTTCTTTTGTAATACTGCAGTTATTCAACCTGCAGAGATAAGGAGAGAAAATACAACAGATGAGTGAACAGTTATATTCTCACACTAGAAGTGTACAGAACATCGGATTAAAATCAGACACAAGAACAAAGATCTGAGTTGAAATGAAAAGATGATGCAATGGTCACAACTCAATGCACGCAATAATTAATATAATCCACTATTGTGTGTGTGAGTAAAGTGTATGTGTGTGAGTGTAGCGTGTTTGTGTGTGTGTGATGATCAGTGGTTTACTGTCAAAAAAAGTGTAGTGTGTGTGTGTGTGTCTATCGTGTGTAACAGGTAATAGTAGTATTAGCAGCTTCTTCACTACTCCAAACTTCTATCAAGTTAAAGACAATAAATAAAGCTCTCTGTTACTTTCTTTACAAGAACATTCGCTCCTATAGTGTTACAGAAAATGCTGCGTTCAAACTCATGATCGCTACCATGGAACTAAAAACATTAAAATCAACAGGATTTTACTGAAAGGGGATTTATGATCAGCTACGTTCAGCAAGTTAAATTTTCTTTATTTTCCTGGTCTGGGAACCATGTGTCTCTACATTCAGTGAGATCATGATCTATAGATCAGATATTAAAATCGATGAAGTGCAACATGTCAACATGTGAGTGTTGATGATCTTACTTCAGTTTCTCCAGTTTATAGTGTGGATTCTTCAGTCCAGCAGAGAGCAGCTTCACTCCTGAATCCTGCAGTTCATTATTACTCAGGTTCAGATCTCTCAGAGTTGAGGAGTTTGAGCTGAGAGCTGAGGCCAGAGCTGCACAGCTTTCCTCTGACAGATTACACCCAGCCAGCCTAGGAGAGAAATGATAATGACCAGCTGTTTCAATGTGTGGTACGGGGCCTGCACAGCATCCTGCCATAGGACCCTCCAGCGCATCGTGAGAGTAGCTGAGAAGATCGTTGGCACCTCTCTCCCCTCCCTTCAGGACTTGTACAGCTCCCGCCTCACACGAAAAGCCCTCTGTCTGGCAGGAGATCCCTCCCACCCACTACACAGCTTCTTCAGCCTGCTGCCATCAGGGAGGAGACTGCGGAGTCTCGGGGCAGGGACCAGCAGACTGCGAGACAGCCCCATCCATCAGGCTGTGAGGATGCTGAACTCTCTCCCTGCTCTACCCCCCATCCCAATCCTGCCCCCAGCACACACTCACTCAGCATCCTGACCCCCCACCCCCCCACCAATACAGTACTGAAACTCTGTACTACAATACACAAAGTACTGGAACCTTTCCAATTGGACTTGCAGTACACACCCAATACCTGCACTACTGCTATACTTGCACTGTCAATACACACATTCATTCCCCAAAAACTGTGAACTTTAAGTACTTTACGCACTCATTCACTTTACCAGCCTTAAGCTATATACCATATTTGCACTACTGTTATACGGGTTCTATTTATACTGTCATTCCATCTCAATCACCATCAATATTGCACTATTGTCTTTCGTCTTACTTATGTTTATTGTGTCTTGTTGTTTTGTACATATAGTGTCTCCCACTCTTTTATATTATATATCTTATTTCTTTTTACTTATATTTATTTATCTATTTCTCCCCCACCACTACTGCACCTTGTTTCTGTCTCATGTATGTCTATTTGTGTCCCTGCTGTATTGTACCCATAGTGTCTCACATTCTTTCTTTTATTATATCTATTATCTGTACCTGCTGTAAAATTGGGAAGGAGAGTAACGTAATTTCAATTCTCTGTATGTCCTGTACATATGCAGTATTGACAATAAAACTACTTGACTTGAAAACCATTAGAAACACTGATAAAAAACAATGAACGTAGTATTTGCAAAAAATAAAAAAATAAAAATAAAATAGTTTACTGAGTGTGTTTTTGTGTTGGTACGATCACTTTTAGTGCCTTAGATGAGACACGTGCACACTAGAATATTAATACTTGTACATGTGGAGAGAGTGTTGAGATATGAACTGATATGGGCACACGGTGGTTAGCTCTAAGTTGTAGCCTGTATGTCCTGCCTGCTGTTTTATCCTGGATTGTGAGGGATGAACTGTGGGTGCTCAGCAGCCCAATAAATGTTCTCCATTACCCATCTGTGTTTTTCCCAATGGAGGACAGGACAAGTAACTATCCTCCCACTAGCGTCTCTCCCCCCATGGAGCATTCACCCACCGGCCCAGCCATTACACTACACATCCAAAAGTGTTCATTTTTGTGGACGTGCAAAACCACAATGCACCAAACAGACGCAAGAAACACAAGGCAGATATCATGCACACGCAAACACATAGTTAACAGCAAATTCTAACTGGGAAGGACTCCTGTTTATGTACTGATTTGTGAGTCACACATTCTGTCACACATATGTCCTACTCCTCCCCCTGTCTAAAGACTATTTTTGTCTGTGCTGTTAGTGAGTTAGTTAGAGTCTGTGGTGAGAGTTGGGGCTGGGCTAAGGCCCAGTAAAGGCCAGTGTCGGCTGAGGAGTCGGTAGGAAGTGAGGCAGTTGGGGAGATCACTCTGTATTGTTACGTCGTAAATGTGTAATGTATGTGCTGATTTTATACTCTGATGTTTTTCAGGTAACTCCCATGCAGTCAGGTGATCTGAAGGGGCAGGTCAGCTGACCTCACATAGGCCTGTGGATTGACTGCCATTTGGATGATGTCTTCTATATATCAGACATTCACACAGAGCAAGTGGCTCATGGTTTTCCCCATCACCATGTGGTCCATGGCAGACTGAATTTCTTTGTTTGTGAATACTCTTTGTACTATTCTGAGCTATAGGCCTACAGACTGGGCCTACTTTCTGTAAAAGCCTTACTTAAACTAGTTCTGGTAGTATTTGTACTTTACACTAACCTTCACACATGTAGGGATGGGTGCCATTTATTTTGTTATCTTTTTTCTCCTGTTTCTGTAGGTAAAGTTATTTTCTGTGTCTTTTTTATTTTACTTTTCTGAGTCTTTTTTCGTTTCCAGGTAAGGTAGCTGGGGCTGGGTTAAGATTTGTTTTGTTTGTTATTTTGGCATTAAGCTCACCCTGAAGTCATTGTGAAGTTTTTTTTTTGTGTGTATTTAAGTGGTTGCTTTCAATCTTAATACATAATTTTTTTAAATATCTCTCAGCCTGGTCTGTGTGGTCTTTCTGTTATGTTGTTGCCTCCTTAATCCCTAGACATGATTTTGATTAGTTGGGAGTTTTCCCTGTAAAATAAAAACTGGGTCAAAACAGTATTCTGATCACTTTAGAGAAAATCTAAATATCTGGTTAGGAACATTGAGGTTGCATCAAAAAGTTTATTTTTAATGTAAATAATTAAGTACATCATTACAGTTACATGGGTTGTAAAACATTACATATGTCATGGGTGTGGGTGGGGTCAAAATGACTATAAATAAGAAAGAAAATTTCCTGTTTGAACAAAAGAAACGAGAGCCTTGCGCTGGAGAGTGCATAAGACTGCAGCTCCTCTGATGAAAGCAGTGAGGACAGCGAGGAAGAGCACCTTTATTTCATTTTGTTTTTGTAATATCTAGTCTATTTACCTTATTTCATATTTCAAGAAAATAGAAAAACAATAGAAAATGTATCCCTATCTAAGTGGTTATGGATTTTCTTAAGTATTGTTTTTTTCCATACAGTGCTCATGATGGAATACATTTAGTTGTTTCTTTTTTTTCATGGTTCCAAAATAGTTTTTTTTACCATAGCTAATGTAGCTCTTAATGTTCTAATCATTCAAAAATGTGTTTAATGAAGTAATTCTTGTAAATAATGTTATTTATAATGTAAAGGAAAACAGGTCTTATTTATCTATAGGGGAGTAATTCGAGTTACTCGATTTAAAAAATTGTTTGAGTAATTTTCAGATCATTTATTTAATTAAAAAACTCAGCGCGGGGTAATTTGCACTTTTAATGTGACAACACGCTTAGCGTTACGTCACCCGCACACAGGAAGAAGGAGGAGGAGGCGGCGAAGGTTTTTAGTTTAGAAGAGGGTATTTTAAAGCAGCACAGGGAAAAAGCGACAACTTACGAGGAAAAAGTGCAAAAATAATGCAGCATTTTATTAATACTGTCTAATGTGTGGTTAGTTCATAAAAACAGACAATTCTGGACTTAATACAGACTTTATGTAAGTTAACACAGCGCTGAGGAGTTTATAAACAAATACATGATGAACTGGCAACATCTCTGTTGTTCAGAAGCTAAGATGCACAACATAATGCAAATGTTTATGCCTTATTGATTAATTCCCTAAAGTTTTGATCCTTAAAAGAAATCCTTGTTGAAAATAATTTAAGTAAATAATAAAATAAAATTATTTATTAAAGTACAAATTATTAAATTATTATTATTCCGTTATTTATTTCTATTTGTGTTTGCAGTTTGGAAATGTATATTTTGAATTTAAAAATATAACTTATCTAAAAAAGGAAATCAATTGATCATTCATTACTAAGTGAAATGTCTTGTTTTCTCTTGTGTATTTTTAATTACTTTTTAAGCAAACAAATATGTTTTATCCAATTACTCGATTAATCGAATAGATTTTTCAGTAGAATACTCGATTACTAAAATAATCGATAGCTGCAGCCCTATTTATCTATTTTACTGAAGCATTCTAGCAAAAACAGAACAAAACCACTAAAACCACCAGTGCACATTTTACTGAGATTAAAAGCTTAATCATATCATTATATTAAATAAAAACTACATCATTTGGAGAAATGTAGAGTGTGATTTTCAGTCGCAGTGTACAGAGGATTTTCTCGTCATAAGGATCTTTCTCTATAAATGATTCTGGTGAAGTTTGCTAAGTGGGTTGTTGTGCTGTTACACTGGCAGCAATAGGACTATAGCAGACAGACTCTCAAACCACTTCTGTGATTAGTTTTCTATTTTTTCCAAATGGCAACTGTTTTCAACATCTGTCTTTTCAAAGCCAAAACACCTACAGATAAATGAAGATTATCTAAATCTAGTAATTAGAACTAACAATTTAGATTATGAGACTGTTGCTGTCGATATATTTTCTTTTTTAAGTTTGTTATATTCTTAAAACAAAAATAATAAATAAAAAAATATATTGCGTGTCTGTGTCTCTGTGTGTGCATGTGTGCTTGTGCGTGTGTGGTGATCTTACTGCAGTTTCTCCAGTTTACAGTGTGGATTCTTCAGTCCAGCAGAGAGCAGCTTCACTCCTGAATCCTGCAGTTTATTATAACTCAGGATCAGTTCTCTCAGAGTTGAGTTTGAGATGAGAGCTGAGGCCAGAGCTGCACAGCTTTTCTCTGATAGATTACAATCCCACAACCTGAGAGAGAAATGATAATCCATTAGAAACACTGATAATTAAACACACACACACACACACTTATCTTATGGAGGATGTGTATGAAGTATATTTGCGCGACAATTTATTCGAGTAGAGCTTCACATTTCTGTTTCTTTATTAAAGTTGTTCATATATGTATATATATATATATATATATAATGTAATGTGTCTTTATTGTTTCCAACAGTTAAAATACGAATATTATAAGATTTGTCTGTGGAGTAAAGTGAGGGAAGCTGAACATGTTTAATAGAACATTTTTACACACAGTGCTGCATCTATGTATTTAGATTTATATTCAGCTGTTTTTTTCTTCTTCACGTATGTAAATCTCTCAGAAAAAATACTGAATATATATATATATATATATATATATATATATATATATTTGTCAATAATATATGAACTGTTTCTTATTAATAATCAGAATGATAACTTACTTAAAAAAAAGTCTTAGAAATTTACCTAAAACTGAAGCATTTCAAATACCCCAAAAACACTGAAATTTCAGGTGCATCTCACTGAGATCCTAAAGGTAAATGTTGTGATACTGAAAGTAAATGTGGTGTTTTTGACTCTGAGACATTTTAACGTATTCTGCAGCAGATTTCTGCAGGTTGTGATACTGAAAGTATTCTTCATATTACTCACAGTAGTTTGAGTATAGATGTGACAGCATGGTCTATATCCTCTTATGGAGGATGTGTAGTAAGTATATTTTGAGATAATTATGCGTTATTCCAGTAGAGCTTCAAGTTTCTGTATCCAATATATAATGCGTCTCTATTGTGTAGAAAAGTTCATGTACGGATGTTATAAGATTATTTAGATTATTCAGTAGATTAAAGTGAGTGAAGCTGAACATCTTTAAGAGTGCATTTTCCTCCCTTCGTCAAAACATTACATTAAAAATGTAAAAGTTAATAAAAGTCTTATATTGTAATGGCTCGCTCTCGTTATTAATATATTAACTGTTGCTCATTAATAATATTAATGGTTACAATTTTGAAAAGGGTCTCATTAATTTACATAAAACTGAAATATTTCAGTAAAAACAACTTAAAAAGAATCAAATCACAAGTACATATATTACTGACATCAAAATGTAGATATACTAGATTTACAGACTGTAGTTTTTTGATCACCCAACGTGTCAAAAGTGTTTAAGTGTTAATTTTTGTGGACGTGCAAAACCAAACAGACACTGGAAACACAAGGCAGACATTGTACACATGCAAACACATAGTTAACAGCAAGTATATTCCTACCTCAAATAAAAGTAGAAATTTACACCTACTTTATATTTATGTTCCTTACGTAGATTGTGTAGAAGAAGTTGATTTTGTTTTGTGTAATTCATTTATTAATAATTAACTGATTGATTTAATCTGTGTATGTCAGCATTAAGTACAGCATTACAGATACATGGGTTGTAAAATATTACATATTTCATTGGTTGGGGGGGTAGTTTAAATTTACTATGAATAGGAAATCACTATATTTCCTGTTTGAACAAAAGAAATGAGAGCCTTGAGCTGGGGACTACAGAAGACTGCAGCTCCTCTGATGAAAGCAGTGAGGAAAGTGAGGAAGAGCACCTTTATTTCAAAAAATGATTTGATCATAAGGAGGATTCTTAACTATGAGTAAGGGAAATTAATTTGCCTTTTTAAAATGTTTTTTTAAATGATTAACATGAATGGTGCAGTTTTTAGTACATCAAGATTCAGGTTTCAGTGTTTATTTATCATTTCCACAACATGTCAGGACATATGAGCATTGAAATGCTTAAGGGGAGGCTTAGATACTAAATCTTTACGTTTACATTAATATACAGCCCTAAATATACTAAATAAAATAGAACAATACACTAAATATACAGCAATACACAGAGCTAAATACACAGAATAAAACAAAGGACATACAAGTACTCAAATATAAAAATATGTGCTAGTTATTTCAGTAGAATATTTCAGCACTGCAGGTTTTGATACTGAAAGTGTTGAGCTATCCTCTTATTTTATGTATTTTTTTCTTAACACAGTGTTATGTATTTTAAATACTTGAAGCTACGTGCCACTGTTTTTGTAATAATAATATTTTGTCTTGTTTTTTGTCACCCCTATGCTATTTACATAATTTCTTTCATATTTTGAGAACAGCAATACAAATTCTAAGCCATCACTAAGTTGAGTTGTTCCGGATGTTCTGGAGTATTGATTTTTCTCATTAAGTGCTAATGATGAAATACACTTAATTAATTAGTACATATAATTTTTTTATTGTTAGAATATAGTTTTTACTGTAGCTAATGTAACTCTCAGAAATAAAATGTAAGGTGTCACTGCTTAAATCACTAAGATGGTACTCAGGGGTCCATCTTCAGTACCGTTACTCAGTACATAAATGTACTGAGGGATCAGTGAAACTGATAGAAATATGTTGATTTTATATTGTCTAAGGTTTTGTTGATAATTATAATCATATAATGTTTTGCATCCTTCAAAAATGTGTTTAATAAAGTCTTATATTGGTCAAGGCTTTTATTGTCATTACATCTGAGTACAGGTACACAGTGTGATGAAATTACGTTCCTCCGGAACCATGGTGCAACATAGAACCACAAGCAATAGACAACATAAAGTGCAGGAGTGACGACAGTGCAACATAAAATTATAAAATTATAACACTAAATAACAATAAATACAATAAATACAAAAGACGAGACAATTTAAAGACAGGACAGTGCAGTACCGATACGGTATAATAAAGTGTATAGTGGGGATAAGGTGCAGAGATGTGTGACATACTGTAACATATAGAACATATATAATCACAGCAGTTACTGAGGTAGAGTTTATAGTTTTTAAGAGTGCAGCAAATAAAGTCATGTCAGCTTCTGTGTGCTGACTGGGTGTGTGTGGGGGTGAAGTTCAGTTCTTTGTGAGTGTAAAGGGGGGGGGGGGGGTGTACAGTTTAGTTTTGTGTGAGTGTGTTGGGTGAGTGGTGGGTGGGGTGGGGGTTCAGTTCTGTCTCTGTGCGTTGAGAAGTCTGACTGCCTGGTGGATGAAGCTGTTGCAGAGTCTAGTAGTGGAGGCTCGAATGCTCCTGTACCTTCTGCCGGTTCGGCATCAGCGAACTTGATGTGGTTTGAGCTGTACTTTTGAGTCAGCAGAGTGAACAGCAGTGGGCTGAGCACACAGCCCTGGGGGGCGCCGGTGCTCAGTATGGTGGTGCTGGAGGTGTTGTTTCCAATCCTGACTGATTGTGGACTCTCAGTCAGGAAGTCTAAAACCCAGAGGGAGGAGTTCAGGCCCAGCAAGCTCAGTTTTCCGATCAGATGCTGAGGGATGATGGTGTTGAATGCTGAACTGAAGTCAATGAACAGCATTCGAACATAGCAGTCTTTGTTGTCCAGGTGGGTGAGAGCCAGGTGGAGAGCAGTAGAGATGGCATCGTCTGTTGATCTGTTTGGATGATACGCAAACTGCAGTGGTTTTTGATGTGCCTCATGACCAGCTTCTCAAAGCACTTCATGATGATGGGAGTAAGTGCAATGGGACGGTAGTCATTAAGGCAGGACACTTGAGCACTCTTGAAGCACGTCGGCACGATTGCAGTACTCAGAGAAATGTTGAAAATGTCCGTGAGAACATCCGTGAGTTGTTCTGCACATCCTCTGAGCACTCTGCCAGGTATGCTGTCTGGTCCTGGGGCTTTCCGTGGGTTGACTCTGAGTAGAGTTTTCCGCACATCAGCTGAGGACAGGCAAAGTACCTGATCGTTTGGAGGAGGTGTAGTCTTCCTTGCTGTCGTGTAGTTCTGTGCTTCGAACCTTGCGTAGAAGGAGTTCAGTGCATCTGGAAGGGAGGCATCACTGTTACAAGCAGGGGGGGTGACTTGTAGTTGGTGATGGTCTGGATGCCCTGCCACATGCGCCGAGTGTCAGTAGTGTCCTGGAAGTGGGCGTGGATTTTCTTTGCGTAGGTGCGCTTTGCCTCTCTGATCCCCCGGGAGAGCTTGGCTCTAGCTGTTCGGAGGCCAGCCCTGTCCCCTGACTTAAAGGCCTTGTCTCGGGATCTCAGCAGCACACGCACCTCTGCAGTCATCCACGGCTTCTGGTTGGGGCGGGATGTGATGGTTTTGGAGACAGTAACATCCTCAATGCAGTCTGTGTCTGTGTACTTCTCCAGGCTGATGGAGTCATCAGAGGTAGCAGCTTCTCTGAACATGTCCCAGTCAGTGTGCTCAAAACAGTCCTGAAGAGCAGAGATGGCTCCTGGAGGCCAGGTTGTAACTTGCTTCTTCTCTGATTTGGCACGTCTGATGAGCTGTCTGTATGCTGGGATGAGCATGACAGTGATATGATCAGAGTAGCCGTAGTGGGGGCGGGGCTCTGCTCTGTACGAACCGGGAATGTTAGTATACACACAATCGAGCAGGTTAGCTCCACGGGTTGGAAAATCCACATGTTGGTGAAAGCTGGGCAGCAGAGCCTTCAGATTACTGTGATTGAAATCACCAGCAACAATAAACAGTCCGTCGGGGTGTGAGTTCTGGAGTTTGGAGATAACAGTGTACAGTTCTTGCAGAGCATTAGCATTAGCACCGTTAGCATTAGCATTAGCACTGGGTGCTACATACACTGCTATTATGTACACGCTGCTAAGCTCTCTGGCAGCGTTGTTACACCATGCTGTGTTGATGTAAACACACACCCCACCTCCACGTACTTTGCCCGAGAGGCCGGCGTCGCGGTCCGCGCGGTAGCTTAGCATGCCACTCACCTCAATCGCGGAGTCCGGGATGGAGTCCGTTAACCACGTCTCCGTGAAAACGAACACACAGCAGTCTCTGATGTCCGCTGGAGCCGGAGATAGTCGATCTTGTTCGGCAGGGAGCAAACGTTGGAGAGAAGGAGAGATGGAACCGCTGGCCGGCTGGAGTTAGCCATTAGCTTAGCGCGGACTCCGGCTCTCTTACCACGCTTTCGGCTCCTCGCGCAACGCTTGCGGAGAGACCTCTTCCGGCTAGCAGGCTCAGGAAACGCCGCGGATCTTAGCAGGCCTAGCGCGCGTAGCTCCACTCGTAGACCGTATGTAAGTACAGATTTTTGTTGATTTTGCAGGTCTAGCAGGGTCTGTCGGTCGTAAGTTGTTCCCATAGCGAACTTTTGCATGATTGCGAGTTCAGATCGGATTATTTACACAGAAAAACAAACAAAAGCACAGTTTTTTGCTTCGGGAGTAGCCGCTGCGACTGCTCGCGCCGCCGACAGGAAGTAGACATTTTTTACAAGTTCACTCTTGTAAATAAAACTGTAGCTTATAAATAATAAAAATGGAAACATACTGGATGAAAACAGGTCTTATTTATCTATTTAACTGAAGCAGTCTAGCAAAAACAGTACAAGACCACTAAAACCAATAGTGTACATTATACTGAGATCAAAAACCTCATTATATTAAATAAAAACTGTAGAATTTGGAGAAATGTAGAGTGTGCGTTTCAGTCACAGTGTACAGAGGCTTTCTTGTCATAAGGAACTTTCTCTATAAATGATTCTGATGAAGTTTGTGTACGTATGCTGTGTGGGTGTGTGTGTGCGCACGTGTGTGTGTGTGTGTGTGTGTGTGTGTGTGTGTGTGTGCACATGTGTGTGTGTGTTTGTGTGAGAGAGAGAGAAAGTGTAAGTGATGATCTTACCACAGTTTCTCCAGTTTACAGTTTGGATTTTCCAGTCCAGCAGAGAGCAGCTTCACTCCTGAGTCCTGCAGTTTATTTTCACTCAGGTCCACTTCTCTCAAAGTTGAGGAGTTTGAGCTGAGAGCTGAGGCCAGAACTGCACAGCTTTCCTCTGATAGATTACACTCAACCAGCCTGAGAGAGAAATGATAATCCATTAGAAACACTGATAATTAAACACACACACACACACACACACACACACACACACACATACAAACACATGTACACACACACACACATACATACTCATACACACACTTATCTTTAGGAGCATGTGCATAAAGTATATTTTCAAGATAATTATGCTTTATTCCATGAGAGCTTCACATTTCTTTTTCTTTATTAAAGTTGTTCATATATATATTATGTAATATGTGTCTTTATTGTTTCGAACACTTAAAATAAGAATTTTATAAGATTTTTCTGTGGAGTAAAGTGAGTAAAGCTGTACATGTTTAATAGAACATTTTCACACACAGTGCTGCATCTATGTATTTAGATTTATATTCAGCTATTTTTTAGAGTTTTTAAGAGTGTTTGAGAGTACATTTAACTCCCTTCATTAAAACATTACATTAAAAACATAAGTTAATAAAAGTCTTTTATTGTAATGTCTCACTCTTGTTATTAATATTTTAACTGTTGCTCATTAATAATATTAATGGTTACAATTTTGAAAAGGGTCTCATTATTTAACATAAAACTGAAACATTTCAGTAAAAACATAAAAAGAATGAAATCACAAGTGCATATAATACTGACATTAAAAGGTAGATATACTAGATATTAATTTACAGACTGTAGTTTTTTTGATCATCCAACATGTAAAAAAAGTGTTGATTTTTGCAGACGTGCAAAATTAACACACCAAACAGACGCAGGAAATACAAGGCAGACATCATGCACACACAAGTGCATAGTTAACAGCAAGTATATACCTACCCTAAATAAATGTAGAAAATTAGACCTACTTTATATTTATGTTCCTTACGTAGATTGTGTAGAAGAAGTTTATTTTTCAGTATAATAATTTATCTGTGTATATCAGCATTAAGTACAGCATTACACAAACATGGGTTGTAAAATATTACACATTTCATTGGTTAGGGGGGTAGTTTTAAAAGACTACAAATAAGAAATAAAATTGCCACGTGTTTTTAAATGATTAATGTGAATGGTGCAGTTTAGAACATCAAGTTTCAGGTTTTAGTGTTTATTTATTATTTCCACAACATGTCAGGACATATGAGCATTGAAATGCTTGAGGGGAGGCTTAGATACTAAATCTTTTAATTTACAATAATATACAGCCCTAAATATACTAAATAAAATAGAACAATACACTAAATATTAGGGGTGTCACGATTCTCTAAATCCTCGATTCGATTTTATTTCCCATTTTAGGGTCATGATTCGATTCGATTCACGATTTTCTTTTTTCTTTTTTTACAGCAGAGAGGCCTATGCCAGTTTTAGATAAGTCTATGGTCAGTCACTGGTTTGATTCATCAAATTTACAATATCTTATTTCAAAAGGTGGGCTTGATATAAGTGATGCAATGTGATACAAGTGATCTGTAATACACCACGTTAGGCACTAGTGGTCAAATTTAAATAATTTAATTAAGATATATATGTAATGACATCTAGTAGCTTTTTTGGTAGCAGCAGTGTGCACTATTAAAACAGCAATGTGCAACATAAAATAAATACTAAAACAATACAGGAACAGTCATGTACAAAATAATAGAACAATTAGAGCCTTAACAAACTGAACTCTATCACTCTCATCACTCTCATCACTAAGTTGAGTTGTTCTGGATTTTCTGAAGTATTGATTTTTCCATTAAGTGCTAATGATGAAAAACATTTAATGAATTAGTATATATTTTTTAATTGTTTGAATATAGTTTTTACTGTAGCTAATGTAACTCTCAAAAATAAAATGTTGGTGTGGTAACGCTTAAATCACTAAGATGGTACTCAGGGGTCCATCTTCAGTACCGTTACTCAGAGTACATAAATGTACTGAGGGATCTATGAAACTGATGAAAATATGTTGATGTAATATTTTCTACGATTTCGTTGCTAATTATAATCATACAATGTTTTGCATCCTTCAAAAATGTGTTTAATAAAGTCTTATATTGGACAAGTTCACTCTTGTAAATAAAACTGTTGCTTATAAATAATAAAAATGGAAACATACTGAATGAAAACAGGTCTTATTTATCTATTGTAAGTGTTTGCACGTGTGTGTGTGTGAGAGAGAGAGAGAGAGTGTGTTTGTGTTTGTCTGTGTGAGTGTGTGTGAGAGTGTGTAAGTGATGATCTTACTCCAGTGTCTCCAGTTTACAGTGTGGATTCTCCAGTCCAGCAGAGAGCAGCTTCACTCCTGAATCCTGCAGTTTATTTTTGCTCAGGTTCAGATCTCTTAGAGTTGAGGAGTTTGAGCTGAGAGCTGTGGCCAGAGCTGCACAGCTTTTCTCTGATAGATTACACTCAACCAGCCTGAGAGAGAAATGATAATCTATTAGAAACACTGACATTTAAACACACAGACACACACACACCCCACCACACACACACACACACGTGTGTGTACACAGGCGCACACACAAACACACATGTTTTTGAGATAATTATGCTTTATTCCAGGGAGCTTCTAGTATGCGTCTCTGTTATGAATGAATGCTATGTAAGCCGTTTTTTGTGAAAAAAAAAAAATGCTTTCGAGTCCCACACTGGGACAAACATAGCCGAAGTTTTGCAAGCAGCTGTCACGGAGTGGAAGACCAAACAATTGCATTGCCATCGTCACTGATAATGCACGTAACATGGATGTCGCTGCACGCGAAGCAGGATTGGAGCCGCACATAAAGTGCTTTGCCCATACTATAAACCTGGCTACACAGGCTGGCCTCAGTGTAGCGCGCGTCGCTCGTTTGCTTGGGCGGGTGAGACGTGTGGCTGCTTTTTTTCATCGGAGTTCAACAGCTACCACGGTGTTAATGTCAAAACAAAAACTGCTACAACTGCCACAACACAAGTTAATCATGGACGTGACCACGCGATGGGACAGCACCTTGGATATGCTGGATCGTTATTTGGAGCAGCAAGCCGCTATTGCAGCAGCTCTAACCAGCCCAGAGATCAGACAAAATGCCAGAAGCATCGACACTCTCGACAGCTCAGATTTCAGTGACGCCGAAGAACTTGTGAAGCTGCTGTATCCATTGAAGACAGCCACCACTGTCCTGTGTGAGGAGAATAGTCCAACAGTGTCCCTCATCGTTCCACTGAAGAACATGATTGAACAGAGCATGGCACCAAATGATGACGACTCCAGCGCTGTGGCCAACGCGAAGAGGGCAATCCTCAGTAATATGTCAGACAGATATAGTGGGGATGCATACAACTTTCTGCTGGAGTGTACAGCGCTGGACCCAAGGTTCCGGACCCTACCACAATTAGACCATAAGCAGCGCAATGCTGTTTTCATGAGGGTACATCAGAAGACAAAACAGCTGCACCAAAATAAGGTATATGTCACTTTAAATAGCTTTTTTGCTATTGTATGTGTAACAATATTTCCAATAATGTTTGTGTGTGTGTGGCCTAAACTTAAGCTTAATACCAATGTTTCTGCATTTTAAAGACTGCTGCAGATGACAGGACAGAAGAGGCAACCATCAGTAGAGCTCACTATCCCGCACATGTGGGAGATGATTCAGAATTGTCAGAGCCTGCATCAAAAAAGACTGCACTTGAAAATCTGCTAGGGGACTCTTTCTCTTCAGAGACAGAACAGTCAAACAGGTCACAGATTGAGGGAGAAATTGAACAGTACAGAAGAGAGGCCTCTATCCCACTCAGAAGCTGCCCTCTGAAGTGGTGGAAAGAAAACTGCTCTCAGTATCCTTTGTTGTCTCAACTTGCCAAAGCATATCTCTCAATCCCTGCTACCTCTGTCCCAAATGAGCGTGTCTTTTCAACTTCAGGAGACATAGTTAGTGCCCAAAGGTCTCAACTGCTTCCAGAAAATGTAGACATGCTGATATTCTTGAAAAAGAACATGACTGTTTCATAGGTAGTACAAATCCCTTAGCTCTGTACTGTATTAGAAAAAGAATCTGTCTCTGTTTGCACATAGTCTTAATATGACTGGTTATGTTTGTACATAGTTAAGTTACAAGGGACTCAGGAGAAAAAAAAGAAACCATAGGTTTAATATGACTGGTTGTGGTTTGCACTTATTGTTTGCAGTATTTAGGGCCTATAAAAGTTATTTTTTATTCATATTGTTTCTATTTTTATAGACTAAATTTGTGAGAGAAACCAGTCTGTTGAGTTTGTGTTATATAATTGTGTCATTTTTGTAGTGTTTTTTTTTTTACATATTTAAAAATCTCGTCTCGTCTCGTTCTCGTGAACCCAGTATCATGTCTTGTCTCGTCTCGTGAGATGAGTGTCTCGTCACACCCCTACTATTTAGCTACACACAGCTCTGCAAGACAAGTGCGTAATGCGGAGTGGAGGAGCGCATGTGTGAGTTCGGGTCGAGAATTGGGTCAGGCTGGGGCTGATAATCTAAACTCTGCTGTGGAAGCTTGAATAATGCGCTGAAAATCATTTATTTTTATTTTTGCAAATCCTGAAAACATCGAGAATAGAAAGCCTATAGGCAGTATACTGCCTGCTGACCGGCGTCAGAAAGCGGAGACGCCTCTGTTTACCAGCCGTAACTATAAAATAAAATATACTTAAAATGTGCACAATAACTATTAGTTACTAGCTACATTTTTTCTGACATTTATAAGGATTTATATTTATGCTTTCTACACGGACATACTCCTAGATTAACATAGCAGATGTTTTGCCATTTGAGAATTAGACAGATACACCTGATGCTTATTCTCACTCATTCTCTCTCATAACGTGAAAGTGCAGTTTAGTGACAGTGCCACAGTAATAAGATAAAAAGATGCAAGGACAATTTAAACAAACAGAACAATTATTTAAAACAATAAACTTAGGTTCCTTACTGTATTCAATCTTTTTGCAACATAGTGACAGGGCCACAATAATGAATGGCTAATTTCTAGCATGGTTAACTAATCCGGAATTCATTTCTAAAAGGAAGACATTGTTAAAACTGGAAAACACTCATCAATGTAACATAGCCACAAGGTCAAGAGTGGAACGTTAGATATAATGATGTACAAAAAATTATGCCTTTTAACTGTACCGCGGAGTTCACCTACTGTCGCGCGGAGCTTTTTAACTGTACCGCGGAGTTCACCTACTGTCGCGCGGAGCTTTTTAATTGTACCGCGGAGTTCACCTACTGTCTCGCAAAGCTTTTTAACTGTACCGCGGAGCTCACCTACTGTCGCGCGGAGCTTTTTAACTGCACCGCGGAGTTCACCTACTGTCGCACGGAGCTTTTTAACTGTACCGCGGAGTTCACCTACTGTCGCGCGGAACTTTTTAACTGTACCGCGGAGTTCACCTACTGTCGCACGGACCTTTTTAATTGTACCGCAGAGTTCACCTACTGTCTCGCGAAGCTTTTTAACTGTACCGCGGAGCTCACCTACTGTCGCGCGGAGCTATTTAACTGTACCGCGGAGTTTACCTACTGTTGCGCGGAGCTTTTTAACTGTACCTCGTAGCTCACCTACTGTCGCGCGTCACCTTTTTTTTCTCCTGGCAGTTGTTTCTCCCGGCCGTGGACGGTAACCAGTGGAACTTGTAGTTCTTTGGGCTAGAGATAACTGCTCTAGGGTGATACCCACTTTTACTTCACCTGGTTTTCTTTCAAAGCGAGTCACATGAGTCCAGGCTGAGTTCCCAAGCACTTCTTTCATTTATTAGCAGTTCTAAGCATCCAAACATAAACGTAGCTAGCATTCAGAGAACAGAGGGGAGAGCCGTGGATGTTAACTAGGCTAACACGAGGCGGAGAGAATCAGAGAGAGAAGCAGCAGCGACCTAACCCTAATTTGCTCCTAATCACACACTGCCGCTGCCTCCGCCAAACTGATCTAAACAAAATATAGAGCGCTTCACATACACTTCTTAAAGGGACATGAACCCCAATCTTGTAACACGCGGAGCGTTTAACTGTACCACGGAGCTTTTTTTTTAACAGCTCCACCCTATGCCGGATTTCCGGCGCACCGCCGGAACGCTATCACCCCTGATATTCATTTAGAAACAACAATATTAATGTTTAAAGACAGAATTTAAAGACGATTCAGAAATCAATATTTAGTGGAATAACTCTCAGCTTTCATGGTATGACATGACATTTTCTTGGCACGCTCTTCTTCACTAGTCTTTCATACTGCTTTATATTATATATATCCCCATACATCACTATATAATCACACAGAAGCCAACCATTTCCTATTTAGCTGTAGTGTATATGGCTCTATAGACCTATAATTTGACTGACATACCAGCCATTGTTTCTCACTGTGGGTGATGTGTTCTATGTTTTATTTGATTCTACTACCAGATTTCTGTTGAGCTGCTATGTGACAATATCTGTTGTAACATGTGCTACATAAATATAAATTGGATTGGATACTGAAATAACCACTCTCTCCTGTGCCCTCATGGTGAAAAAGCCTCAATAAAGTGCCCTCTAGAGTCTAAAAAGAGACAGAGTGCCCTATTGTCCCTACTGGCCTTTTATTTGTAAATATGTTTATTCTATCATTTCAAAGGACTAGTTTGTTACTCTCATAATTCATAATTTACATATTAGAATAATTAATCTAAAAGCAACTTTAGAACTCTTAGTTCTAAAGTTTAGTTTTACAGTTCTGATGAGACCATGTGATGTAGCACAACCAGCACTATAGAAGCTACACACTGTACAACTTATATGTTTATTATTTAAACTATCATTTTCACACATGAATACAGTAACTGTGATTTTTCACAAAACCAAATGAGTGGAAGACCATTAATAAATCAAACATAAATAAAACAGCAAAACATGAATGAAAATACTCACTCAGCTCTTCTGGATGCTTTGACCACTGGCATCAACCTCAAAAGACATTTCTCTGACCTGCCATAACTACTCAGGTCAAACTCATCCAGCTCCTCTTCTGAATTCAGCATCACAAATGAAACAGCTGACCACTGAGCAGGAGAGAGCTTAACTCCACTGAGACCCCTGGAACCTCCTTTGTTCAGGTATGTTTGGACTTCCTGCACTAGAGAATGATCATTCAGTTCATTCAGACAGTGGAACAGACTGATAGTTTTCTCTGGAGAGGGATTCTCCCTGATCTTCTGCTTGATGTGCTCCACTACTTTCTCTTTGCTGTGAGAGATGTTCTCTGTCTGGGTCAGAAGGCCTCGTAAGAGAGTCTGATTGGACTCCAGCGAGAGACCCAGAAGGAAGCGGAGAAAAAGGTCCAGGTGTCCGTTCTCACTCCGTACAGCCTTGTTCACGGCTCTCTTCAGGAAGTCAGACACTGTTTCCTTTTTAAAGAGACTAAATAATCCACTGTGTTTCTGCTGCAGCACATTTCTATTGTTGGAGATGAAGGACAGAAATGCATATAAAGCAGCCAGAAACTCCTGAACACTCAGATGCACAAAGCTGAAAACCTTCCCCAGGTGCAGCCCAAACTCCTGTCTGAAGATCTGGGTGCACACTCCTGAGTACACGGTCACTTCTCCGACATCAATGCCGCACTCTGTCAGATCTTCCTCATAGAAGATCAGGTTTCCTTTCTCCAGCTGTTGGAAAGCCAGTTTTCCCAGAGCCAGAATAATCTCTCTAGTCTGTTTAAGATCAATGTCACTTTCTCTGTGGTACTTCTGGCTGCGATGTTTGATCTGAAAGATAAGGAAGTGTGTGAACATTTGAGTCAGAGTCTTGGGGATCTCTCCTCCCTCTGCTTCACCCAACATCCTCTCTAGAACAGTGGCTGAGATCCAGCAGAAGACTGGGATGTGGCACATGATGAAGAGGCTTCTGGAGGACTTCATGTGTGTAATGATTCTTTCAGCAAGGCTCTGATCTCTGATCCTTTTCCTGAAGTATTCCTCTTTCTGAGGGTCACTGAACCCTCGTACCTCTGTTACCTGATCAATAAAGTCAGGAGGAATCTGACTGGCTGCTGCTGGTCGAGTAGTTATCCATAGGAGAGCAGAGGGAAGCAGGTTCCCCTGAATGAGGTTTGTCAGCAGAACATCCACTGAGGCCGACTGTGTTACATCAGATACGCTCTCATTGTTCTGGAAATTTAGAGGAAGTCGACATTCATCCAGACCATCAAAGATGAACATGATTTTGTAGTGATGATAGTCTCCTGGTTTTAATTCTTTTGCATCTTTGAAAAAAATATAAAGAAGTTCCACCAGACTGAGTGATTTAGTTTTCATCAGATTCAGCTCTCTAAAAGGAAGTGGAAATATGAAGAGAACATCCTGATTGGCTTTTCCTTCAGCCCAGTCCAGAATGAACTTCTGCACAGAGACTGTTTTTCCAATTCCAGCAACTCCTTTAGTCAGCACAGTTCTGATGGACGGGTCTTTAAAGAGGTCGTTACATTTGATGGGTGTCTCCTGTGTTGCTGGTCTCCTGGATGCTGCTTCAATCTGTCTGACCTCATGTTCATTATTGACCTCTCCACTCCCTCCCTCTGTGATGTACAGCTCTGTGTAGATCTCATTCAGAAGGGTGGAGGTTCCAGGATCTGAGATTCCTTCATTGATTTTCAGAAATGTTTCTTTCAGAGTAGACTTCAGGCTTTGATTACATGATGAAGCCAGTTCTAATAAAAAGAGAAAAAGTGATTGTTACATTTATAAATATATTTATATGTTTTAGCACTGCATATCAACTATCAACACCAGCTCCTTGATGTTAACATGAAGGAGTAAAAGATGCACATTCTGAAACCTGATCCACCCCCCCCCCACCATAAACTGTCATTATGAGGCCAATACATCTTCATGTTGGTGGCATGATCAGTCACAGTGGCCACTCCTTCAACAAAAAATGGTGCTTTTTTTGTTTGCAATTCTTACTATAACCCGACCTGAACTAGAAATCATACAAGAGTTCGCTACCAGAGCACCCACTTCGGTGACCAACAGACCCTTCTAAAACTGCAAGGGAAAAAACAGAACTAACAGACGGTCTACAAGCAGAGCTGTGAGTGCTAGGCCTGCTAGGGTCTACAGTGTTTCCTGAGCCTGCACAAGGAAGAGAAAGTAAGAGAGCAAGAGTCCACGCTAAGCTAATGGCTATCTCTAGCTGGCCAATGGTCCCATCCATCATGTTCTTGAACATCTGATCTCTGGAAAATAAACTACCTTTATATAAAATACCTCCGCCAGGCCATTTTATCTTCTGAGGGAACTGAACACTGTGTACATCATAGCAGTGTATGTAGAATCTAGCGCAATTGCCAATGCTAACGCTGTTCTGAACAAGCTGTACAGTGACCTCACGAAACTCCAGAACTCACAACCAGACAGACTGTTTATTGTTGCTGGAGATTTCAAACACAGTAAGCTGCTGCCCAACTTTCACCAACATGGACTTTTTGACCTGTGGGGCTAACATGCTGGATCTTGTGTACACAAACATTCCTGGTGGATACAGAGCAGAGCCCCGCCCCCACTACGGCTATTTGAACCACATCCCTGAGATGCTTGTTCCAGCTTATAGACCGCTAATCAGACGTGCCAAATCAGAACAGAAGCAAGTTGACAACCTTGCCTCCAAAAGCCATCTCTGCTCTTCAGTATTGTTTTGAGCACACTGATATGTTCAGAGAAACTGCTACATCTGATGACTCCATCAACCTGGAGGAGTACACAGAATCAGTGACTGGCTACATCAGCAAGTCCATTGATGTTAATGTCTTCTCAACCATCACAACATACCCGATCCAGAAGCTGTGAATGCCTGCAGAGGTGCGTTTGCTGCTAATAACCCAGGACAAGGTCTATAATCAGGGGACAAGGCAGGCCACAGAACAGCCAGAGCTCTCCCGAGGGATTAGAGACCTACGCAAAGAAGGTCCACAACCACTTCCAGGACTTCCGGCACATGTGGCAGGGCATTTAGGCCATCACGAACTACAAGACATCTTCACCTGCTGAGGTGGTGATGGTGATAGTGATGCCTCTTTTCCAGATGCACTGAACACCTCCTACACAGGGTCGAAGCACAGAACTGCACGACACCAAGGATAACCAGGTACTGTGCCTGTCCTCAGCTGATGTGCGGAGAACTCTACACAGACTAAAAACCCACGAAAAGTCCCAGGAGCAGACAGTATACCTGGCAGAGTGCTCAGAGTATGTGCAGAACTGCTCTTCATTCACACTTTTCCATGCTGTATGACAAAACTTACCCTCTGGATTTCTTGATATCTATTGTATTTATTTGTATTCTATTTTACTTTATTTTGTCTTATATTTATCTTAGTTTGACAATTGCTCTTTTGGGCATAACTGGACTGTGAGAATACAATTTTGTTCCACCACATGTAAAGTCTCCTTGAATTCTTAAACAGCTTACAAATAATCTCACAGAGATTTTTTACATTTCTCTGAGCACTGCTGTCGTGCCAACATGCGTCAAGACTACCACCATCGTTCATGTGCCAAAGATGTGCCTCAGTAACAACTGTTGCATTGCCTTTACTCCCATCATCATGAAGTGCTTTGAGAGGCTTGTCATGAGCTCCCCTCCTCACTGAACACACTGCAGTTTGTGTAACCAAACCGATCAACAGACGATGCCTACTCAACTGCACTCCCCCTGGCTCTCACCCACCTGGATAATAAAGACTTTTATGTTTGAATGCTGTTCATCGACTTCAGTTCAGCATTCAACACCATCGTCCCTCAGCATCTGATCGGAAAACTGAGCTTGCTAGGCCTGAACTCTTCCCTCTGTATCTGGGTCTTGGATTTCCTGACTGAGAGACCACAATCAGTCAGGATTGGAAACAACACCTCCAGCACCACCATACTGAGCACTGGTGCCCCCCAGGTCTGTGTGCTCAGTCCACTGCTCTTCACTCTGCTGACTCATGACTGTACTGCAAACTACAGCTCAAACCACACCATTAAGTTTGCTGATGACACAACTGTAGTTAGGCTAATCAGCAAAAACGAGTCAGCATACAGAAAGGAGGTGCAGTGGCTGACGGACTGGTGCAGAACCAACAACCTATCTCTAAACGTGGATAAAACCGAAGAGATGGTTGTGGACTTCAGGAGAGCTCCAGGTGTACACCACCCGCTGAACATCAACGGCTCTGCTGAGGAAATTGTGAAGAATAGCAAGTTCCTCTGTGTTTACATTGCAGAGAACCTTACCTGGTCCCTCAACACCAGCTCCATAACCCAGCAGTGCCTCTACTTCCTGCAGAGACTGAGGAAAGCATATCTCCCACCTCCCATCCTCACCATGTTCTACAGAGGGACTGTAGAAAGCATCCTGAGCACCTGCATTACCGTCTGGTTTGGGAACTGCAACACCTCAGAGCGCAAAACCCTACAGCCCCCTCTCAGAATGATGAGCACCAAAGGATTGCCTAGGGTAACTTTTAGAGCTGCGTGTTTATTATTTTGAGGGCACAACAAATTTACACTGTTACTCAAGCTGTACCACTGACTACTTTACATTGTACAAAAATGTCATATCTTCAGTGTTGTCTCAAGAAAAGGTCTACTAAAATATTTACAAAAAAGTGAAGGGTGTACTCAATTCTGTGAGATACTGTGCATTCTGGCTAAGTAAAATTAATTTGAAACATGTAAGTCCTGTTTACATGATTGTACATCATTACATATAGAAGCTTGTTCTTCTGTAAAGAAACTTGTAAAGAACTCTTATGGGGCAGTGAATTACATATTTTACACTTTTCTTAAACTGAAATATCTGGAGGTTTAATATAAAAAAAAAAATTCAGTTGTTTCAGAAATAAAATAATCAAAATAATGATTAAATATTTCCTGATTTAATGTTTTTACACTTCTTTTTTTTTTTTTTGCCCAGACCTATATAACCCTGATCTCTTACTGGTCTGCAGTGTGTTAGCGAGGTCTGTCTGGTTCATGTTCCTCAGGACGTGCAGTGTGATCTTCAGTGCTCCCTCTCTGACACCACTCTGATCCTTCTTATCTTCCTCCTCTCTCCCAGAGCATGCTGGGTAATCCAGACTCTCCAGGATCTTCTCAAACCTCTTCAGCTGCTTCTTTACCAGAGAGATGACTTTCTGCTCCATCTCCTGATTAAACACATGGTTTAGAACCGGGCCCTGTTAGATAGCGCTGAGACTTTTTATCATATTGGACAGAAAATAATGATAATTATAACCAATTATTATGTGATGATATTTACCCATCACTTGAACTTAAACTGATAAATTGGAATTTTTCCAGAGAAACATATTTATGGCACTATTTGACTTTACTTACATATTAATTAAGTTTATTAAATAATAAAAGTTGTTTAATTATGCTGTATGAAGGAGCTGTAATCACTAACCTTTACCACAGGTTAAATTAAACATCACTCTGTAGAATAAAAATGCCTGAATTAATAAAATAATAAAATCTTAAAATAACAAAGCTGCTCTAAAGAGAACCATCAAGTGGTGTGAAATTTTTTCAGAAGCTATCCTAATACTTTGGGATTAAATACAGTTGTGTGAAAAAAAAATAGCACACCCCATGAAAACCTGTCATTCTGAACATTCTTTAAACATAAGCACATCTGAGCTTTAGTTAAACAGTATTGAGAGATGGAGCTTATATAAATAAATATTCTAAAACATTTTTAAATATAGGCTGTAAGATAATGTGAGAAAAATGTTAGGACACCCCCACAATTAAAACTACTTAAAATGTTTAAAATTAAAATGAGGTGCAGCGCATCAGATTAGACTACAGTTAGAGAGGATGTTGGAAAATCTGTCTTATTTAAACCTGAATTAGTGGGAATTAGTGACATCATGTGGTAAAAGACGGAATCCCCGGTAAATAGGCAAACCATCCTCACACATATTAATACCGCATAAATCAATATTAAAAACGGAGGTTTATTTTAATTTATTTGCATTATCTGTTTTGTTTTATCTAACACTTTTAAAATCTAAAGGTAATTATTTATATATATATATATATATATATATATATATATATATATATATATATATATATATATATAATATATATATATATATATATATATATATATATATATATATATAAAGATTATTATAATTATTATTTTTGGCAACAAATTATACTCAATAATAAAGAAAGAGGAAACAACTTTACCTAACTGCAGAAAATTACAGCTCTATAAATAGGCAGAAAAGAGTGATGCGCTGTCCGTTATAATTATGTTTTTTTGACATTACTCGAAGACCTAGCCAACCAACAAATATGGCAACAATGTGTTTTCAGAGATCACAAAGACTTTTAGGTGAATAATGCTGACTGGTTAATGAACCAGTCAGTTATAGAGACCCATGTTACGGAATCAAGCAATAAATGTCCACTCAAAGTTCTTAACAACCCTTTGAATATGTGTGCAGGCTTTTTAAATCTGAACCCTTTTTAACCTCTGCAACAGTTCGGCTTGTGGAGCTACATGATTAACGGCTGCATCCACATGTTGGCTAAGGCCAAACAACACATTCTTCCTCCTCGACCTCACAAAGTTTTGCTTCTTTGCGTTGCGATGCTCCATTATCCCGCTTATGATTTTATGATTTAAATATTCACTGAGTGATTTGCATGTAACTTTTTTACGAGTAAATGTGGGCAGTACAGAGGCGGAATACAAGGCTGGGTTACCTGTGCACATTTATAAGCAGATTGTGATTTATAAAGAGGAAACAGTGTTCAGGTGAGCTCATGCATGCTTTTTTAAATCTGAATTTTTTGGGGCTTACGCCATTTCCTGTTTTTTGTGCGTGTACACACTTTCACACCAGAAACTATAAATAAGGCCCCAGGACTTCTGGGACAGTGTGTTGTGCAGAGATGAATCCAAAGATAAATCCAGTAGATGAATGAGCGTAATGTATAGGACAAGCCAAGCAAAGTGTTTACGAACAAGAACGTAATTCCAACTGTGAAGCATGGTGCAGGAAATTACATGGTTTGGTGCTGCTTTACTGCAGCAGGGCCTGACAATCTCTGCATCATTGATGCACTATAAATACTTCATTATATCAGAGGGTGCAATGACCCAAAACAGTAAATTCACCAAGGAATGGCTCAAAAGAGTGATGTGGAGAGTTCTGTAATAATTTAGTGGGAAGATTTGATAAAAGCATAAAAGAATTCTGCACGAAGGAGTGGGTAAAACTTAGATGTCACAGACTGGTAGATTATAGCTTATAGGAAATTTCTAATTAAGGTTATTTCAGTCCAATGAGAAATTAGGGCAATAAGGGCATAGGGTGTCCTAACTTTTCCTATCATGAAATAAAAATCTTTGTCCGTTACAATTTATGTCTAAAGGTATTTGTTATTTCTATTTTTTTAGTTAAAAAAGCTCCATCTGCCAATACTGTTCAAATGTCCATATATTTAATGAAGTGTTGTCAATTTTTCACAGGACTGTAACTAGTAAGACTAGTTAGTTATAACACACACACCTTGAATATGACCTCCATAGTTCTTCTGCTGCTGTCTGATACCACCTGCTGGACTCTGTTGGTAAATAAAACACTGTGGAATATTATGGACAAATTTCACCTCCTAAACAAAAAAAAAAAATGACACAATCTAACCAAACACTTGTGTCATGACTTGAAGCGCTTATATAGGTGATAGCATTCTTTTTAACAGTGATCTACAGTAAAGTGTTACCAAACTATCTTTACCTCAGTTCAGGAGAACAGTCCTCCTTTCTGAGGGTTAGTGGACGGTCCATTGACGCTTCACTCTTCATGGACACACAGCTGGGTTCAGGAGAGTCTGCTCTCTCTTTTTGAATCTCACTAAATCGTACACATGATGAACAAAATAATAAATACAGTTAATTTAATTATATTTATATAATTGTGATTAAACTGTATAAATAATAGGATTCTCTCCTTCATTAAGGTAAAGTCTGGGACAGACAGTAGTTAAGTATTGATCGCCTAAATCTAATGTTATGAAACACTTAAAAAATTAAATGCAATTTGTATTTTCATTGTTTATTTTAAATCTGTCAGACACTATAATTCTTTCAACCATTCACTCTTCCAGATTACCAAACAGCATCTTTTCATCACTTTCTCCTCAGTCACATCATCCTTACCTGAGATCAGTAGATCTGGTCTCCTCTCTGAACACACAGCTGGGTTCAGGAGAACAGTCCTCCTTTCTGAAGTTTAATGGAATGTCCATCGACTGGTGACTCTTCATGGACACACAGCTGGGTTCAGGAGAGCAGTCCTCCTTTCTGAAGTTAAATGGAGAGTCCATCGACTTGTCACTCTTCATGGACACACAGCTGGGTTCAGGACGGTCTGCTCTCTCTCTCTGAATCTCACTAAAATACACACATGATGAACAAAATCATAAAAACAGTAAATTTAGTTATATTATTGTGATTAAACTATATAAATAATAGGATTCTCTCCTTCATTAAGGTAAAGTCTGGGACAGACAGTAGTTAAGTATTGGATTCAAGGATTCAAGGAGATTTTATTGTCATTCGCATCACATGTGGTACATGAGGTGGAACGAAATTGTGATCTCACGATCCAGTTTTACACCCAAAGAGCTGTTATTAATAGATATATAGATAAAAAAAAGAATACAATAAAAGAAATAGAATATACAAAATAGATAGATAAATATCCCAAGAATAAAAAAAATAAATAGAGAGTAGAAGGTTCAGCAACATGAAGTCCAGAGTGCAAGTGTGCTATAGCAGCATGATAATGTGAATTAGAGCAGTGGAGATAAAGTGTCTCAGTGCAAGTAAAGTGACCATGTTGATAAACAGTAAACAGTAATTTGTCCTTGGTGTCAGTACAGTGTGTTGTTAAGTGGAGTTTAAGAGTCTTACAGCTTCCGGAATGAAGCTGTTTCTGAGTCTTGTTGTTTTACACTTAATGCTCCGCAGCCTCCGGCCTGAGGGGAGTGGGACAAAAAGTGCGTGTGCTGGGTGGGTGGGATCCTTCCTGATGCAGGTGGCCCTTTTCCTGCATCTGGAGGTGTAAATGTCTGTGGTGCTGGGGAAGCTAACTCCAACAATCCTCTGTGCAGCCTTCACCACCCTCTGCAGTGCTTTCCTGTCTGCAGCAGAGCAGCTTCCATGCCACACATTGATGCTGGAGCACACGACGCTCTCCACCACACATCTGTAGAAGGAGGTGAGGACTGCGCTCCCGAGTCCAGCTCGTCTCAGCCTCCTGAGGAAGTAGAGCCGCTGATGTGCCTTCCTGACCAGAGTGGAAGTGTTGTTGCTCCAGGTGAGGTTGCTGGTCAGGTGCACACCCAAGTACCTGTAGCTGTCAACCACTTCCACCGCAGATCCTCCAATGTGCAGGGGGAGGTGGGCATGCTTGCCCCTTCTGAAGTCCACAATCATCTCCTTTGTCTTTTTTACATTGATGCAGAGGTTGTTTTCTCTGCACCAATCGATTTGACCAATTGATCGCCTAAATCTAATGTTATGAAACACTTAAAAAATTAAATGCAATTTGTATTTTCATTGTTTATTTTAAATCTGTCAGACACTATAATTCTTTCAACCATTCACTCTTCCAGATTACCAAACAGCATCTTTTCATCACTTTCTCCTCAGTCACATCATCCTTACCTGAGATCAGTAGATCTGGTCTCCTCTCTGAACACACAGCTGGGTTCAGGTGAGTCAGATCTCTTACCCTGAAACAGTCTAAAACACAACCAGCATCAGACATCATCTACAACCTCTCTAGCATGATGGTGTGAGAACACACTCACTTTACACCCAATCACATTATTCTCTCACCTCTCAGCTTCCTGTGTGTCCTGTTCCCAAGAGACACTCATTTTGGAGCTCATCTTCCTCCTTCAGATTACACCCGATACTGTAAACACACAAACACAAAGAGTAATCTAGTTTACTGACTTTCCTCAGATCTTTCTGAAGCATAGTTGTGTAAGAGTTTCTGTTTCTGTATCCAAAAGTTTTCAATCATTAAAGTAAATTTTAAAAGAGTAAGATTACCTTTTATGACATTTGCTCCAAAAATAGCTTTTGATCCTCTCTCCAACAACACCACTGAGGATGTTACTTGATGAACTGGTTTAGTTCTACAGCAGTATCTGCTGAAAGGTACTTTTGAAAAGGGAGGAGCGATGTGCTGTCTGACCAATCACAGCACTCCCTTACTGCATGACTAAAGACATGTTTAGTAGAAATGTCAAGGATGTACAGTTTGACCTCATGAAAAACTGGAAACACTGGAAACTGGAGTGTCTCTGACGGTTGATGTTTAATGTAAATAATAGTCACTCATATGGAGATCATATCAGTAAACTCTATATTCTGCTCTGAGCTCTAAAGCGTGTGTTCTTCAGTGGAGGGTTTCCTCTACTCTAACACTCCTGATTTAGCACTATTGAAGGTTTTGATACTGAGCTGATGAGTGTAATAAAGTGTGTTTGAGCAGGAACACACTTAGGTCTTTCAGCTCATGATTTGGACTCTATATACAGTTTTTTCCCCTTCTGCTCTTCAGGGTCTCAAACTCTCTGTGCTGCAAACCCCAGCATTACTGATACCAATCCGGATGCCTTCACCACTGACGGTCCTGAGAAAGGTTTTAATCTACATTAATCTGAGTGACCATCTATTCTGAGTGAACATCACACATTATAAAGAGTATGAAATAAATTTACAGCATTTTAATTTTAATCTGAATCTCCTACAGTGAGTAACTTTATGGCTGCAGCTCAGAAAGAAAAACACAATTTTATTACACCACTTCTTTGCTGTGTTTAAAGAAAAGCTGGTATAGACATACTCAAGAAGACTTGCACCTGTGACTTAGTTGCAGCTAAAGGTGGCTCTACAAAATATTGATATAGGTTTTTATGTTATTCAAATTTTGAAAACAATGTATTATTTTCGTCACATGTCACATGTATGTGCTACTTTCTACTGGTCTATCACTTAAAATCTCAAACAAATAAATTTAGGTTTGTGGTTTTATGGTGAGAAAATGTGAACATCTTCATGGGGTATTAATACTTTCACAAGCCCCTGTAATATAAGAAAATAGCATTAATTCTTAATAAATATCCTAAATATAACAAAATTCTATATACCTAAATATCACTTTGCCAAACCCTCCCCAGCATGGGCTGCACTTGAAATTAAACTTATTTCTATGACAAAATGTGTGGAAAATGTAAATAAGAGCTGCCCCTCTCTCTCTCTCTTTGCGACTCTGAACTGTGGGTTTCTCTTTCTCCTACATTTAACCTAACTGCAGTTCTGTTCTCTCTTCCAACATGTTGAACAAAGCTAACAAGCTACTAGCTAAGCTAAAGCTCCCCAACCACAAGCTAACAAGCTACTAGCTCAGCTAAAGCCCTGAAGCTCCAGAGCTAACATCAGGTACTCCACCTGCCGGACTGAGACACAGATACAGCTAAAATATACTGTATGAGTGTAGAACTGCAGAGGAACTAACTTTATCCCAGATTATTTAATCCTGTACCGTTTCTCCAGCTTTTAAAGAGCAGCATTTTAGGCGGGAAAGTTTCTCACAAATCCACTTTATCCTGTCAGAGATTCTTCTGTGTTTCTGGGCTGAAAAATGTCCTCAGATCCACAACTTCCCGCCTCAGTACCGAGCTGGTGTGATTATTTAAAATCTACGCGATGAGTTATGCGATATTAAACGCTAAAGCATTAATTAGAGAAAGTTTATTGATGATCTGAACGGGTTTTACCGCTCGCGCTTAACTGGAGAGAGCTCGCGCTGCAGAAACGGCCAGGAGGCGGAGTCAGAGTCCAAGCCCGCTCATGTCTGCTTCCCATTGGTCGAAAACTGCCGCCAGTCAAACTAAAAATATTATATTAAATAATAATAATGTTATATAGGTCAGTGTAATAATGTTTATGAAGCAAATATTTGTATATGATACTGATATCCATCTGTGGAATAGCTGTTTTCTGCTAAGTGATTTCATGCCACTCGAATTGTGAGTAAAAAGACATTATAAATGAAGTGTAAATAAAAACGTTTTTTAAATGACCGTGTTAAGGATATAAATGCTTAATTAAAGTTAATTAAAGCTTATAATAGGTCAAATCAAACAATTAGGTCTGATTATTTTTCACAGACATTGATGGTATAATTGTTAAATGTAAATAAAACTTAAGACTTAAAAATATAATTTCAGACTTTCAGAAATAAACAACAATCTTACAGAGTGCAAACTTTTAACTTTTTTTGTTCACTTTCCAAAGACTTGCCTACTTCAAATCAAATCAAATCAAATTTATTTGTATAGCGCTTTTTACAACTGGTCTTGGCACAAAGCAGCTTTACATTAACGTGATCATAGGACAAATAGTCAAGCTAAAGATTAAACATAGAAAATACAGAATACAGAACCCCCCAGTTAACTTTTACCAGTTACTCAATACATTAGACTGGTGGGAGCAGCACACAGTACCAGCCACATGCATGATTTACCACTAGCAGTAAATGGTGTTAATTCTGTGTACAGCAGATGTAGCCTACAGTAAATGTGATTGGATGATTATTTATCATTTTTTGACTAATAGTGTTTTGCAATATTTTCCTTTTACTCTGAATCAGTCTGTATTTATTAGCAACTCTCTCTAAATTCAACAATAAAATATTGATTAAATTAGCTTTGCTACACTAATTTTTTTATCAACATCATCCAGATATTATTTCTATAATTAACAGCTTAATAAATGTTTTATGTTGTTTATAATACAGTAAATTCTTTGAATTTCTTAGACTAAGCTGTGCAGTATTCTGGGCAGACTGGAGAGCAGCAGACGATAGAAGGTTCAATACAACCAGAAGAGACACAAGACTTTTAGTTTTTAGAGACTGGAGACTTTATTGGACTTGATTGGACTTACAAAAAAGACTTATGAACGTCTCTGTCAGCAGTTTAGACCTTAATGTCTGTGTGTTGAGTTATTTTGAGGACACAGTAAATTTACACTGTTATGGTGTAGCTGTACATTGAACACTTTATACTGTTTCAAAGTGTCGTATCTTCAGTTTTTCCCCTGACAAGATATAGTAAAATATTTACAGAAATGTGAGGGGTGTATTCACTTCTGTGAGATACTGTATATTAGCATATGCTGCACTTTGTATAATTAAACATGTTTTATTTTGTAATGAAATGTGCAGTTGGTCTGTGTTCCCTAAGCACTGATGATATTAACAATATACTTATATCACAATATAACTGGCCACAATACAAACAAATATTCATATTGTCCATCTCTAATATTCATTATTTAATGTCAAATTTCCTTTTTGAATTTCCTGATGAATGAATAGAAATGCTCCAAAATAACTTGAATAACGTGTAAATAAAATCTTTTTACACTGACTTATATTAAAAGTAAATTTTAATATTAAAAATATTTTGTATGTTTTATACACTTTATGATTTCTGTCAGATTTGCGCCATCTAGTGGTTAAAAAAATCCAGTCTAAAACACAACCAGTATCAGACATGATCTATTACCTCTCCAGCACGATGGAGTGAGAACACACTCACTTTACACCCAATGTCTACATGATTAAAAGTAATGTTCTTCTCTCTGAGTCTAAAACGCTTTTTATATTCAGACAGTAAATTATAGTAGTTAAAGCTTCAGTATTTACCTCTGTGCCTTTTATCCAAACGTTCTTCTCCTTCTTCTCTCATCTACACAGACGCTGCTGAAGATTTACTTTCACTCTAAACCGGTTTAAACTGGATTAGTTCAGGCGATAAACCTGCAGCCCATAACACTGATCTGTAATGTTTACAGAAGAAGCTCCTTATAATCCAGAATCACAGAGCTGATTCACCCAGTGCTGATCAGAACCGTCTGACAGGCTTGTGTCAATAAAAAATGCCTATTTTTAATGATGTAAAAATGAATAATACTTTTTAGAAACTTTTTTTCTAAATTCATCCATATGACTGTTGTGTTTTCAAAGATGCCATCAGTTTTGTGCAGTTATATTTATTTTATTTATAATAAGAATATTTATTTATTAGCATAATGATTAATAATGAACATTCGTAAATAATAAAATAATAACTTTTTGGTAGGAGAATTTTATTATTATTATAATTATTAATATTATTATTATTTATTTATTTATATATTTTTTTTTGCTGCACAATCTCTTACTTTAACCGTCCCACGAGAAGCCTCACCTCTCTCTCCAGTGGATCTACTTTACCTAGCAAGCAGCACATTCTCAGTGAAAGCTTGACTCTCTGTCTCTATTTTTGAGTTAATTTTAGCGGATTTAGCGGTGTGTCTTATCTACACCAGCCTTAACAACTAGGGTGTTTTGTAAATTCTGCGTTTTTACACAGCAACGTTTCTTCAGGATCATCTCTGAACTACAGAATAAAGGAGGAGAGAACTGACCCTATTCTACTCATTCTGGACCTATTGACTTTTCTTGGAATGGCTGTATGATCTGTAGTCTCATTGTGCTGTACAAGCAATAAGTAGTCAGGTATGTAACCAGTTAAAATCAGGCCCAGGGTCCCAAAAGCTCTGGAGCTCTGCTCAAACATGCTGCAGTAATTTAGGCTTAAATTCAGTTTGTTAACTTTAGGTCTAAGATGTATGAGTATTGCCCATTTATTTCTGCAAAATTCACCAGAATATATCATTTAAAATTCAAATTCTCCCAGAGGAGTATACCACTGTACCCTGGAAATAATAATAACAATAATAATAATAATAATAATAATAATAATAATAATAATAATAATAATAATAATAATAATAATCAGGGTTATACACAGGCTGTTATTATATCTGGGCAAAGGGGCAACAAGTAATGTGTTAAAAGTGTGCCGCAAACAATAACATACAATAGCCCCCCACCATAGAAACTCAGGATTTTCTTCCATTAACAGCCCTGTTCTCCAAACAACTGCACATTATCGCCGCTATTACACTCTTTGGCTCGTTTCTTCCGCCACTATAGAGCCTATGCAAGTAAGACTGGCAGTTTAATTTCCGGTTAGGTAGAAGTGGTTTGTAAACAATGCCATTTTACATGCAGTGTTTGCGTTATTGCATTTTATTAAAATATAATGTTTTATTATATAATATTGCATTTGCGTTCGCTATAAAATCCACAAATGCTGTAGCACTCTCCACTAAAAATGTAAACAGGAAGTAAGAGTGCCGGTATAACGCAAAGCGGAAGTACGTCACTGCTGCTCTCGCCGCTATTACACTCTTCGGCTTGTTTTTTTTTCGCCACTATTGATTTCTTTCTTCTTTAAACAGACATTGATGGTGAAATTGTTTAATTTAAATAGAAATGTTAAATAAATAAGTAATAATTTAGAGAGTGTAATAATGATCATTATTAGAACAACAGTAATTATTAGGAATGTTATTTCAGGAATTAGAAAATAATAATCACACTATATGCTGACATAATACACTAATAAAAAGTGCAGTGTCACTATGTGTTCAATATGCGTATGTTATCAATATAGTTACCAAAAAGCATCCTAGAAGTTATAGAGATAATAATGGGTAACAAATATAGTTACTATCAACAGCTAAACAGCCACAGTAATAATAAACATTAGTCATAGTTAATAGGCAACTATGCATATTTAACACTATGAGCCACAGTATTTTTAACTATGCTAAAACCACAGTTTATCACATAATAATATCTATGGCTATAACTATAAACTACAATAGCCAAACTAGCAAACAAAGCAGCATCACTGATTAAACATAGTGACCATAAGGGATTCTAGTAGTAGAAGTTAGGGTAGGATTAGGGTTATTTATGCAAAAACTATAGTCTATAGTTACTTTATAAATTAATATTAAAATCATAGTCATTCTTTTGTAAGAGAAACCAAGAATTAGATTCATGTAATAAATTAATGATGAGCTACCAGCAGCTGACCAGACAAAGGACTGCAATAGAAAATCAACACATAGAAACAACAGTGAAATAAATTAAACACTGCACTTTATTTATATATGAAATAAACAGGCAGAATTAAAGCTAAACATCTCTCTTTACACTGCAAACATGATCATTACAGACAGTAGCTGTGAGGGAGAAATATCATCCCCCCACAGGAGGGAGGCAGAGAGCTTCCTCTTATCTCATGTGTTTGGGTCTATTTAACCCTTTCAGACCTTGCGTCCATTACAATGAACATCATGTATTTTATTTATTTTTTAAAATATTTTGTTGCACATAACACTATTTGAGAGCTGTTTGTTGTCCATCAGAATAGACCCTGAACAAGTTTATAAATCAATGTAACAGTAGAGTTAGCTTGGCCCAAAACACCACTGCAAAAACACTGGAAACACAGTAGTACTACTAGAACCATCGAGGGAAAGTAACAGCTAATTTTTTTCTTAAGTCATGTGTTTAATTAAATTTAGAACATTTAATCAGGTTTTTACTGTTTATGGGTGGTTTATGAAATAAAAATGTTAATATGAAATATAAAATGTTACACACAGGCTTCTGATGCAAAAAAAAAAAAGATTAATCTTTTAGTTAATTGGATTTATTTGCTATATAGATTTTAGAGTAAAATATTAGTTTCATTTTCTGTGCATTACAGACAGAAATCAGCACACTTACAGTTTTTTCCATCACTGGAGAAAATAATTCAGGTCTGAAAGGGTTAAGGAGAGCTCTCTGTGTTTCTGAAGTGTTGTTAGTAAAAGTAGAAATAATTCAGTAAATTTCCCCCAACCTGCCTCTAATTACTGACTTTATTTCAGCAGTAAAAGATCTGTTCTTGACTGGATCCAGACTCTCGGTTCAGCACTTTCACTGTGGATCTCATTCTCATGCTGAACAATCACAGAGCTGCTTATTATAAACACTGACACTTACTATCATTTACATCTATTTTAATTGTAGACTGTGTTTATATTTATTATTTATTATCATTAGTTTCTGTGTAGGTCTCTTTTGAGATCAGTAACTGCAGATGAATCTGAGGGAGAGTTTAAATTGTACAGTAGTTTATAATTAGTGGATCAAATGGTTTAACGCAGCACTGAACTCAGATCAGCTCTGTATAAAAAAATAAAAGAAGTGAATCTCTGAACTCATACCTGTTCCTGCTTCTGTGTGTGTATTTAGGGGAGGGGAGTGCTAGGTGGGTGTGTCTCCAATGTGTGACTCCGCCCACCCTCACGGTCCTGCCCCTCCCTCCAGGTGTGGAGCTGCAGCAGGTGAAGGCCACACTCCTGTGTTTCTCCAACAAGAGCTTCCCTCAGACTGGAGGCTGAGCTGGAAGGTGGGTGGGAGCAGCTGGAGCTCGGGGGTCAGACAGAGTCCCGGGCTTCTGCAGAAGGACCACGGCCTCCACAGCTGGAGCAGCACCCTGACCCTCCAGGAGGAGCAGTGGCTGTAGACCACAGTGACCTGTGAGACCACCAAGCACCTCCAGCTACTGTCAGCAGGACACTGAGGAGAGAGCAGGACACTGAGCAGTAGGGGTGTCACGATTCTCTAAATCCTCGATTCGATTTCATTTTCGATTTGAGGGTCACGATTCGATTCGATTCTCGATTTTCTTGTTTTTTTTTCTTGTTATTATTTTATGCCTCATAAAATTTAAAATAGCTGCAGTTCTTCATCCAACCACTAGTCGGAGCTGCAGTCGCAGCTCACTACTTCAGTACAGCCCAGCCACGGGCTACAGAGCTCAGCCAGTCCGTTTTTACTGTTTCTGTAAACAAATAAAGGTTTTAACTCCACTAACCGGATAATACAGCTCACTCCAGTTCATCTTTCAGCCCAAGCAGTAGAGGTGTGCCAAAAAATCGATTCACATAAGAATCTTGATTCTCATTTACTACGATTCAGAATCGATTTAAAATGTCCCAAAATCGATTCTGAGGGGCGGGTTTTAGACTGATTTTGGGCTGGGTATTTTTGTTGGACCTGGCAACCCTGGGGATAGCGCTTGTCCTTTCAAACGGAGATCTTCCAGACACACACAGAGCGTAGGTGTTTGAGAATCACCGGTAAGATGGCAGAACAAGCACTATATTACATTAGATTAACGTGTAGTTTCAATGTTTTATGGCAGAATGCTTCATAACAAGCATAAAAAAGATCGCTAGTAGTTAGTTTCAGTAACTGTTAGCTAGCTAACTAGCTAACTTTCCAGTTCCACCTTAAATAACGCTACAGGTGGCAGCGGGCTGCAGCATTTAAGGCGGAACGGAAAAATAACAATAAGCTAATCAGAGCTAATTTCAGCTCCTCATCACAGAGGAATTAACCTCTTACTGCAGAAGCGCCCTCTAGCGGGCCCGCCGGTTCTGACTATGTAAATTAGAACGCTTAAAAGCGTCAAATATTCTAAACATACCGACCAACTAACCAACTCATATTCATTAGTACTACTTTAACTACCTGCATGCAAATTTACAGCCATCTACATGAAACCAGTCGCCAGAAATCGCCAACTGAAAACAGCCTGTTTTTTCACATTGTTTACACGAGAAACACGCCTCCCCAACAAAATAGCCTTATAAAATAATATTAGTGTATAAAATAACATCATATTATATTATTGAAAATTCACTTACTATCACAGCATCCACAATACAGCACTGAACCGCAGGTAAAATATCCATAAAGTCCTTTATTTGCCTGCTCACGGCTCCTCAAAAACATGCGTTTAGTTTCAGCGCAGCCGTAACGTCGTATGGAATATTTTCCGTAAAGTTGTATGTGAATACAAAGCTAAGGGTGTCCTCTTCTAGATTCAGTGGTTTTTATTGGTCTACAATCCACTACTTTTCTTGAGTGATCGTCTTTTGAACCAATGGCGTGAGCGCTGGATCGCGCTGGTGTTCAGGGCTGTCCAATCAAATCAGATCATAGGCTTTTTCCAGCGTCACAAAAGTGATTGACACCTATTTCAACCAATAGTCCACCCTTAGACGAAAACACTGATACGTAATTTGCCCTGATTGGTCTCCGAATGGCTGGGGGAGGGGCATGCCAAACCGTCACCAAGTCACAAAAAAAACACCCCTCTCCAAACGCTAAAACTCCATAGCGCACACAGCGCGCAAACATGTGATTTTATGTGTCATTTCATCAAAAAAATATTAATATTACCCTGAGATGGACTCACATTAATTTATTTTATCACAAAGAAACAAAAAAATATTAAAATGTTGTTTTATAGAGACAGATTCACCTCTGTATCAGACTGGGGCGCTCTGGAGAGGTTTTTAAGCCTTTGGTGACGCCTGGTGGACACCTTATATATAATGCAGTATAAATTCCCATGCTGTTAAAATAATGTTTTCAAATTTTGTACTTTGTTTGACAAGACCCTAATAAACCAGGAAATGTAGAGAATGATTAGCTAATCATCACCAACATCCATACACACACTATAAACTCAAAATATAATAGGCGCTTTTTGTTTTTTTTACATTTTCCTCTGCATTTAATGTTCTCAAATAGATCCTAAATAATGAAAATTACCTCTTGAAAGTGAATTACTGTTTTGTCCCAAGTGTCTACTTCAGTTTAAGCCCTGACTGGTCATTGTGCTATATGTAAAACTTAAGATATCCAGTGTGATAGCATAGTAGTGCAAATCGCATGAAAATGAGCAAAAACATGGATCAGCAGGACCATATGAATTAATTTCTCCACCTCCTGCCCCCTTTCTGAAGAAATACAACGACCTTAAATTAACTAGTTAATCAGCAGCTGCTCCTGAACTTTAGCGCTCCACTGCTATCATCACATCAGCCCAGCAGCGTCACCTACACACCACCGCTAGTAGCCTGGTAATAAAGCAGTGTTATTTATTATTTATTTATTGTTCATTAACGTCATTGTGATATCCCAGTGATTCCTCTGTCACTGAGGACCCACATTCCTGCACATTTTATTGTTTTTGTAACACATTACCTGCTCCAGGACCAGTGTATATTATGGAGGGTTTTTTTTCAATAAGATTCATAAGCCAGAAGCAGAAATTTTAATAATTCAAATCGTTTTGAATCAAAAATCGATTTTGAATCGAATCGTGGCCCCCAAAATCGGAATCGAATCGAATCGTGAGATAGTAAACGATTCCCACCCCTACCAAGCAGCTAACAGCAGCAGGTTAGAACAGCCGACACGGAGTCACTGCTCGGATTACATTATAAACAGGTCAGTTAGCGCGCTGCTAACCTCAGGATGTTTATAACTACGGAGTTTAGTGGACACACCACGGCCGCCAGGTAAGTCTTTTAAAGGCTACTGAAGACTATTAAAGGCTATTAGAGGTTATTGAAAGCATTATTGGGGGGCAGAAATCAGTACAGGCTGGTTAGATAAGTGATGTGGTGAAACTGACTAGCGCTGTCACAGTGATGTTTATTAACGTCATTAAAACAGATTTTTTCAGGTATTGTCTTATAAATATTTACACATAACTTATATCTCTCCTGAAAAGCTTTTATTTTAGTCAGAAACACGCTTGTGTTTACTTTATCTGAGAGAAAGATGTTTTTTTAATTCAATGGAAAGCAACAGGTGTAGTCAATTATAAGTTTAAGATTTTTAATCCACCTCACTGTGATCTATAGTCAGTGTTCTCAAGTCACACTGACACACGCATTTCAGCGAGTTCACACGCTCTCACCTGCGCGCACCCACCCCTCCGTCAGATACAGATACAAAACCTGCGCGCCCAACCCCCGCCCCCCCTCCCCCGTTGGACAGATAAAAAACAGTGATCACACTCCCGCCGACACTCAAAACTTGAGAGCCCTGTCTATATTTCTATAAATCCGTTTTCAGTTTCTCCTCAGTGGTTGAAAGGCAGCTGTCTCTCACACAGCAGAACTGAGGGCGGGGCTGCGCTCATGCAGCGGCTCTATCTATTTAAATGAATAGGATGCGCTGTGTTGGTGCCGCGCCATTTGCGTATCGCGCTGCGCTATTTGCGTAGCGCGCGCGGGAGGGATCGTCGATCCTCTTTTTGACTTCGATACTCGAGATCGTGACCTCATTTCGATTCGATTTCGATAAAATATCGAGATCGTGACACCCCTACTGAGCAGTGAGGACCACCAGCCTCTGCTTTACTCAGCTCACTGTCTTCTGCTTCATTCAGGATTTAAAACACAGATTTGAGCTTCACTGCTGAAATGTTGATCTTCTGTCCCATAGAAATAAAAGGATTTTGGATTCAACATTAACCTCTTTATATAAACTGTATAAAACAAACACATTTTCTCCACATTACAGTTTTAGTTCTGATGATCTTGTTTTAATTCATTAGAAATCAGAATATAAATGAAATTCATTTCTAAATTAAATTCATAAATTAAAATCTACAGAAGCTATAACTGTTTTTGCAGTGAGTTACAGGCAGTTCATACTGTGGAGGGGAAACAGATACACACTAACAAAATAAGTACAGATTTGTATCTAAATAAGTATAAAGCTAGTTGTTGGGGCTGTACCATATTTAGGTACAACAGAGTTGTTTTTTTGTACCCATTTTTTTGTTGAACCAGTAAAGATTATAAACATTATCATCAACCTGAATATGTGTCAAAAACGTGATGATCCAATATATATATATATATACTGTTTATTGGTACAGTGATACAGAATACTGAGTGCAGCTGATGCTTTTTTTTAAATGGTACAAATCTGTTCTTCCTGCTGTTAGTAAAGACTTTCATAGGAAACATATCTGACCCTGTGTGCCTTAATAAAACTTTTTTTAGACTCTTCAAACCTAAACAAGAGAGTATAAAATCTTCATTAATGGATTTATATGATTATTAATATTGTCAGAAAGTTCAGGTGTGAGAATTATTAGGTGAGATTTTCTTATCGACAGGTATGTCCCAAAGCACAAGTAACAGATTCTCCTCTTATTCCTTTTATATCTGTTCATAAGTAAGGGTTAAAATATTGTGTAATTTCTGATGATATCCTGCCACAACTTCCTCCAACTAGTCCAAAAGTCTGAATCAAAACACTTCAAAACAAGTGTTGGACCATGGTTTAGCCAATCTGGACCACGGCTCGTCGTCCATCGTGGTTTACAGCAAGTTCTATCTTTGATCGGACCAAACACGAAGTTAAAGCACCCTTAGTGTTACATCCAAAAAAATAATAAAATAAAAATACAACAGTTGAATAAACATTACAATTTAATATACAATTTATATAGTGCACACAAAAATATATTCTAAGTAAAATATATGCTTGCATTTCCACTAACACAGTTTGTAAAAAACCAACATCCACCAAACAAAACCAACACCACCAATGTTTTGTGCAGTTCTATACATATAAAGCTAAGAAGAGTAACTGATGCTTATAGTCATTTGAAAGATACCAGATGAAAATCACAAATCTAACCTAATACAGGCTAAAGCTGGAAGGATTTACATGAGTTTTACACACAACCGGTGTGATTCGATGTTCAGCATTTCATTACTAACTCTGAACATAATAATACAAGTATAAACTCTTTCTACCTGTTTATTTATTTTACACTCTTACCACACTTCTACAGAATCAGGAAAGCATCAATTCATATAACACACTTATACTTACATCATTCTTTTAGGAGTCATGTAATTTTACTCACTTCTAGAGGCACATAAGTTCTGAATGAAGTGCTGATGAAGCAGTGCAGACATGGTGTGCACTGTCTGTTTAACTGTAATAAATATGAAAAAAGCAGTTTATTAACCACAGGAACTTCATACTAATGACTGTTAGAGAACAGGAAGATTCACAGATAGTGGTGATGAACAGGATACTGGAGATGGAGTTACTGGTAAAGTACCTCTAGGTGGTCTGTGGCCAGAAGCTGCAAAAATGGAAATCAGACAAAATTATCAGACATGAACAAACACACACCCAGACACACACACACGCATACACACTGTATCAGATTATGAAAACACCCAGAAGCAACAGAACAGAAATACCATTAAGTCAACCAATCTAAAAGTTCCATTTTCTGTCGAATTGATACACACTGAGCACAGTTCCACAAACAAGGTGTTTCAGAACAGATTAATCAAACAAACTACAGATTAAACCTATAAAACCACACAGACACTCCCATACCAAACGCTCCACACCTTTCACACACTGAAAGGATGGGAATTCGATTCTCATAATATTTTAAATAAAGTCTGTAAATAAAAGGTGAATTTCTCCTATATAATAAATGAAGTGTCTGATAAAACGTTATTAAAATGATACAGTTTGTCAATTACCCAACCCGCCTAATAGGACTCCCCCTATCACTAGTGATGCTCCAACATCAGGAGGTTGAAGACTAGCACACGGCTCTTCCGACACATGTAAAGTCAGACTCCGCCTCATTTTGAACTGCCGCTGATGCAGCATTGCCGAGTCGCATCACAGCGCTAACACTCGGAGTGGCTCAATTCCGATCTCACAGACGCCTTGCGCTCGCTTAGGGCTCTGGTAGCCGATGCTGCAACAGGATTTGAACCAGTGATCTCTTGATCATAGTGGCAGCGCTTAGCCCACTGGACCAATCCGAGCCCAATAAATTGGGCTTTGAACAGGTTGGACTGAAGCTGATACAACATCCCAGCGGGCTGATACAACCCTAAATGTCACTAAAATATCGGTCTGATCTTGTTACTTCTGCATATTGGTCAAACTCCTACTTCCTTTCTAACAGGAAGTTCTTGGACAGCCTGTCGTGTAACTCAGACTCCCAGATACAAGCTATGATAGCTTGTTATAACTCCTGTAAATACTGTTTCTGTCTGATCAAAGCCAAAATCAATATTCTACTAATCTACTAAACACAGTATTTAAGTAACAAGTACTCATTACACACTGTCAGAAGCAATATCCCTGCCTGTCTAAAGACATCGCACTTTCCTCAGATTTGAGGCACACCTGTTTTTTATCTGCTCATTATTTAGTGTACTAAGCGTGCTCTTCTGTTAATACTGCTTTGTTTGCCTGATATTTTGTTATTAAACCTGCAGTTGGATACCAACTGGACAAGAGCTGAACTGTGTGTAATTCAGTAACTCACTCTAGTTTCTCCAGTTTAAAGTGTGGATCCTTCTGTAGATCAGAGAGCAGCTTCTTTCCTGACTCTCCTGGATTATTGTAACTCAGATCCAGCTCTCTCAGGTGTGAGGGGTTTGATTTCAGAGCTGAAGCGAAAGCAGCACAGCCTTCTTCTGTAATACTGCAGTTATTTAACCTGAAGAGAGAATGAGAGAAAAGTACAACAGACGAGTGAACAGTTTTATTCTCACTCCAGGAGTGTAAAGAACAACTGATTCAGATCAGACACAAGAACAAATATCTGATTTGAAATGAAAAAGTGATACAATGTTCACAATGCACACAACAATCAATATAATCCACTGCTGTGTGTGTGTGATGATCAGTGTTAAGTGTAGTGTGTGTGTGTGAAGAGTGTGTGATAAGTGTTTTACTGGTACAGTATAATTTTGTAAAGTCGGCTAGTTTTATAAAAACACAACACAATTCGTAAAAGCACACACCAAACTGCAACATTTCTTATATATCCTGTAAAATGAAGCACTGCAACCAAAACTACATACAGCATAATCGAAATTAAACTTCTGCACCACATAACATGCACTTATTATGCACATAATAAGTGCATTGTTTGGGTTTTGTGGCACATCAGCAGTGTTGGGCACGTTAATTTGAAAAAGTAATTAGTTATAGTTACTAGTTACTTGTCCAAAAAAGTAACTGAGTTACTAACTGAGTTACTCCATTATAAAATTAACTAGTTACCAGTAAAAGTAACTATTGCATTACTTTTGTGTTACTTGGCCCCGTAACCTCCTTTTTCAAACAGTTATTTTATGTTTGTAACCTTATAAAAGTTATTTCTGGTGGTTAAAAGTGCAGGACAGTCTACTAAGTCAGTGCAACCAGTGGCGTGCAGACATAGACTCTGCCCTTTATTAACCAAAGTACCCTTTTGAAACTGAAAGTGCCCTCAACAACTGAATAAGAACTGCGCGCACCAAACCCCCAACTCCCCCCCCCCCCCTTCGTCGCAGAATTTGGGCATTTCTTTGTCCAGCCTATCGCATTATCAGCTCATGGATGATGAAATGATCAGCTAAAGTTGCTTTGATTTTTATTTGAAAATTGTTGTTTTCTTTGGCCAAGAACTTCTCTACCAGCTCTACCCCTCACGACTTCCTCCCCCTCTCATTCTCCCTCTCTTCCTCTCTCTCCAGTCTTCCACTGTTGCTTTTTAAAAAGCTTAATTTGTGATTGAAGTGCTAAGAATTAAGCATTTGGCCAGGTGGAAACATGTGACATCATGTCAGATGTGTGTTAGGTAGGAAATCAGGGTTCAGTGTGTTTATAAAGTCCTGTTTTGTATTGCAAAATGTGTGTAAATCAGAAAAAAGTGTTTAGAGTGTAGTGAAGTGTAGTGTGTGTGCATAAGTGATAATCTTACCACAGTGTCTCCAGTTTACAGTGTGGATTCTCCAGTCCAGCAGAGAGCAGCTTCACTCCTGAATCCTGCAGTTCATTATTATAACCCAGGTTCAGTTCTCTCAGAGTTGAGGAGTTTGAGCTGAGAGCTGAGGCCAGAGTTGCACAGCTTTCCTTTGACAGTTTACACCCAACCAGCCTGAGAGAGAAATGATAATCCATGAGATAAATCCAACAGAAACACTAATATTTAAACACACACACACAACATAAAAACAATGAAATCACAACTGAATACATTACTGAGATCAAAAGGCATATCTACTAGATATCAGAAAAAAACACGAACTGTAAGATTTATATTAAAACAAATAAAATAAAACAAAACACAAAATAAATGTGTAGAGTGTGTTTTTCAGTTCCAGTGTGGAGATGTTTCTTGTTATCAGGTTCTTTTTCTATAAATTATTCTGCTAAAGTTTGCTGAGTGTGGTTTAGTGCTCTTGCCCTGGAGAAGACTGCAGCTACTTTATTTCAAATAACAATTTGATCCTAAGGAGGATTCTTGGCTCTGAGTAAGTGAAATTTGTTTGCCTCCCTTTTGAAATGATTAAGGTGAATGGTGCCATTTAGTACATCAAGTTTCAGGTTTCAGTGTTTATTTATCATTTCCACAATGTCAGGACATACAAGCATTGAAATGCTTGTGGGGAGATACTAAATCTACAGCAAAGTTAACCTGAATGTACAGCACTAAATATACTAAATAGAATAGAAATATATACTAAAGTTACTGTAATAAATATAACTAAATTTACAGAATAAAACATAAAACATATAAATAAAAATATTTAAATATAAAAATATGCGCTAGTTATCTAGTTAAGTAGAATATTTCAGCTCTGAAATATTTCGATACTGAAAGTGTTGTGCTATTCTCTTGTGTAATTTATTCTGTTTCATAACACAGCACTGTGTATTTTAAATACTTGAAGCTACATACACTGCATTGGTAATAATATTATTCTGTCTTGTTATGTGTTACCCTTAGACTATTTCTTTCACATTTTGAAAAAATGGGCACATCAGTAGAAATTCCATGCCATCATTAAGATTAGTTTTTCTGGATTTTCTGTAGTATTGTTTTTTCCAATTGAGTGCTCATGATTATTAATAATATTATATAATATTATATATATTATATTATGTTATATAAAACATAAAAAATATATATAATTATATTAAACAGAACTGTAGAATCTGGATAAATGTAGAGTGTGCTTTTCATAGGATTTTCTCGTCATAAGGATCTTTCTATAAATTATTCTGATGTAGTTTGCTGAGTGGGTTTTTGTGCTGATACACTGGCTGCTGTAGGACTCTAGCAGACAGATGACTCTCTCATTTCCTATTCTTCACACTGTGAGCTGTGATTAGTTTCTAGCTGTTCTAAATGGTAACCATTTTCAACGTCTGTTTTTTTAAAACCAAATCACCTACAGATGAATTAGGATTATCCATATCTATCAATTATAACTCACAATCTAGATTATGAGGCTGCTGGTGTCAACATTTTATCTCCAGGCCCAGTTAAGTACCCTTAAAACAATAGTTTTAGATTTAGATTTAGATAATTATCTCTAAATAAAATATTTTAGTTCAGGAAAACATCTGACACATTATTCCTGGGAAAGTTAATATCATATCCCTTAAGGTTAATTAGTGTATGTTGTGGGGTCTCTGAGAAACAATGAGATAAAATTTGTCAGTACCTTTACACAGACAGATTAATAATCTGTCTTTATGATAGTGTTTTTGTATGTGCAAAAAGAAAGATATTCTGTGTTTAAGTGATAATCTTACTGCAGTTTCTCCAGTTTACAGTGTGGGTTCTTCAGTCCAGCAGAGAGCAGCTTCACTCCTGAATCCTGTAGATTATTAATACTCAGGTTCAGTTCTCTCAGAGTTGAGGAGTTTGAGATGAGAGCTGAGGCCAGAGCTGCACAGCTTTTCTCTGATAGATTGCACCCAGTCAGCCTGAGAGAGAAATCATAATATCATAATCCATTAGAAACACTGATATTTACACACACTAACATTTCATGGAGGAAGTTTGTTATCAATATGTTATGCATTATTCCAGTAGTTTTACATTTATTTTTGGTGTTTTTATTTATATTAGGTGTATTGCTATCTCAGTGGCAGAAACTGACTGATAAGAACCCACACAACAGTCAACCATCAGATTTCATTACTATCTTGGCAATGCAGGTGCACAATGTGTGCTTAATGTGCGTACACCCCTACTGGGTAACACACTTGGACATGCTACATTGCACAAACCCAACTTTTACATTAAAAATTAAAAGAATACTGAATAAAATAACATATATAAAATATATTCCTCTGCTGAGAAGCCTTAGATACATCCAGGCAGTGAAAAAAAGATGCAAAAAGTCAGAGCATTTAATTTAAAAATGATAAAAATATCGACCAATTCCAATGTTAATTAAGATTTATTTAGATTGTTGAAGAACTGATTATATGAAAAAGAAATGTTGGTCATTTTTATAGTGGGCAGCACTGTAAAATTATTTTACATTCACACTTAAATTTTAATGTTTAAAGTGAAATAAATAAAATAGACTATAACAGCTCATTTAATGATAAATATATGTGTCCTGTTATCTGGATAATTATATCACATATCCCGGGTGTGTGTGACGGTGAGTAATGCAACTTTCGGCTTGCGTGCCTGCTGGCTGTTTGTTTAGCGCGTCTCTGTTGCTGGTCTCAGTTTTAGACGCTTTTTACGTTTTATACTCTTTATTAACTTTTGACCATTTTTACAACCTTCCCAAACCTATAAAATCCCTCAGGTAGCTATTAATTTCGTGTTATTACTCCATTTTGCCGCTGTTTTTGTGTTGTCTATGTTTTTGTGCTTATTTTGAGGTAATGGCGACTGTGGAGGACCGGCGCAGCCGAGGAAAGCGGGTTTCCCCCCTACCTTCTCAGCCAGATTTTGCATCCGCAAAACGGTTTGAGGTCCTCAGCCCGTAGCTGTCCTCTCCTTCACCTCCCCCAACCCCAAGGAAAACAGATAAGGGCAGTACCCTCATTGTCGGGGATTCTATTGTAAGGCATTTAAAGGTGTCTAAAGCTAAGGGTAATGCTGCAGTGTCATGTTTTGGAGGATGGACGGTGGATTCCTGCAGTGCTTCGGCATCGGGGGGACCCCGGCATTGTCGTCCTGAATGTGGGTACCAACGACATGTCCGCACGGTGCAGCGAGGTCATGAAGGAGTGCTTCCGCACTCTTCTGGACACCGCTCGCAGACTGACCAGCGCCCGCCTAATCTCTGGTCCAATGCCCACCTACCGCCGCGGGGGCCAGCCGTTCAGCCGCCTCTACGCTCTCCACTGCTGGCTGCGGGACTGGTGCTCTGCTAGTGGAGTTGGCTACTTGGACAACTGGGAGAGCTTTCGGGAGCGTGCAGCCCTCTTCCACCGAGACGGGCTTCACCCCAGCCGCCTGGCATCCGCTGTCCTCTCTGGAAACATTGAGGTGGTGCTACGCCGGGACTGACTGGCCCTAACCTGTCATACCGGCCAGGTTAGTGGTCTAGGTAATGGGCAGTTTAGTAATAAACATCATTCTAATGATTTATCTTGCCGCTTTCCTGTTCACATGGCCATGAGACAAGGCCTTCAAGCCAAGCTCTCCCGGGGGATCAGAGAGGCAAAGCGCACCTACGCAAAGAAAATCCATGCCCACTTCCAGGACACTGCTAACACTCGGTGCATGTGGCAGGGCATCCAGACCATCACCAACTACAAGTCACCTCCACCTGCTTGTAACAGTGATGCTTCCCTTCCCGATGCACTGAACTCCTTCTATCCAAGGTTTGAAGCACAGAACTACACGACAGCAAGGAAAACCACACCTCCTCCAAGTGACCAAGTACTGTGCCTGTCCTCAGCTAATGTGCGGAAAACTCTACTCAGAGTCAACCCACAGAAAGCCCCAGGACCAGACAGCATACCTGTCAGAGTGCTCAGTGGATGTGCAGACCAACTCACGGATGTTCTCACAAACATTTTCAACATCTCTCTGAGCACTGCGGTCGTGCCGACATGCTTCAAGACGACCACCATTGTCCCTGTGCCGAAGAAGTCTCGAGTGCCCTGCCTTAATGACTACCGTCCTATTGCACTTACTCCCATCATCATGAAGTGCTTTGAGAAGCTGGTCAAGAGGCACATCAAAAACCAGCTCCCCTCCTCACTGGACCCACTGCAGTTTGCGTATCGTCCAAACAGATCAACAGACAATGCCATCTCTACTGCGCTCCACCTGGCTCTCACCCACCTGGACAACAAAGACTGCTATGTTCGAATGCTGTTCATCGACTTCAGTTCAGCATTCAACACCATCATCCCTCAGCATCTGATAGGAAAACTGAGCTTGCTGGGCCTGAACTCCTCCCTCTGTAACTGGGATTTGGACTTCCTGACTGAAAGACCACAATCAGTCAGGATTGGAAACAACACCTCCAGCACCACCATACTGAGTATCGGTGCCCCCCAGGGTTGTGTGCTCAGTCCACTGCTATTCACTCTGCTGACTCATGACTGTACTGCAAAGTACAGCTCAAACCACATCATCAAGTTCGCTGATGACACAACTGTAGTTGGCCTCATCAGCAAGAATGACGAGTCAGCATACAGAGAGGAGGTGCAGTGGCTGACGGACTGGTGCAGAACCAACAACCTATCTCTAAACGTGGATAAAACCAAAGAGATGGTTGTTGACTTCAGGAGAGCTCCAGGTGTCCACCACCCGCTGAACATCAACGGCTCTGCTGTGGAAATTGTGAAGAACACCTAGTTCCTCTGTGTTCACATTGCAGAGAACCTCACCTGGTCCCTCAACACCAACTCCATAACCAAGAAAGCCCAGCAGTGCCTGAGAGCCAGGTGGAGCGCAGTAGTGATAGCATCGTCTGTTGATCTGTTTGGACGATACGCAAACTGCAGGGGGTCCAGTGAGGAGGGGAGCTGGTTTTTGATGTGCCTCTTGACCAGCTTCTCAAAGCACTTCATGATGATGGGAGTAAGTGCAATGGGACGTTTGGAGGAGGTGTTGTCTTCCTTGTTGTCGTGTAGTTCTGTGGTTCGAACCTTGAGTAGAAGGAGTTCAGTGCATCTGGAAGGGAGGCATCACTGTTACAAGCAGGGGAGGGTGACTTGTAGTTGGTGATGGTCTGGATGCCGAGTGTCAGCAGTGTCCTGGAAGTGGGCGTGGATTTTCTTTGCGTAGGTGCGCTTTGCCTCTCTGATCCCCCGGGAGAGCTTGGCTCTAGCTGTTCGGAGGCCAGCCCTGTCCCCTGACTTAAAGGCCTTGTCTCGGGATCTCAGCAGCGCACGCACCTCTGCAGTCATCCACGGCTTCTGGTTGGGGCGGGATGTGATGGTTTTGGAGACAGTAACATCATCAATGCACTTGCTGATGTAGCCAGTCACTGATTCTGTGTACTCCTCCAGGTTGATGGAGTCATCAGAAGTAGCAGCTTCTCTGAACATGTCCCAGTCAGTGTGCTCAAAACAGTCCTGAAGAGCAGAGATGGCTCCTGGAGGCCGGGTTGTTACTTGCTTCTTCTCTGATTTGGCACGTCTGATGAGCTGTCTGTATGCTGGGATGAGCATCACAGAGATATGGTCCGAGGAGCCGTAGTGGGGCGGGCCTCTGCGCTGTACGCACCGGGAAGGTTGGTGTAAAAACAATCCAGCAGGTTAGCTCCACACGTTGGAAAATCCACATGTTGGTGAAAGCTGGGCAGCAGATCCTTCAGATTACTGTGATTGAAATCACCAGCAACAATAAACAGTCCGTCGGGGTGTGAGTTCTGGAGTTTGGAGATAACAGTGTGCAGTTCTTGCAGAGCGTTAGCATTAGCACCGTTAGCATTAGCATTAGCACTGGGTGCTACATATACTGCTATTATGTACACATTGCTAAGCTCTCTGGGCAGGTAGAATGGCCTGGCTCTGACTACAGCGAACTCCACCAGCATGTTACACCATGCTGTGTTGATGTAAACACGCACTCCAACTCCACGGATCTTGCCCAAGAGGCCAGCATCGCGGTCCGCGCGGTAGCATAGCATGCCGCTCACCTCAATCGCGGAGTCCGGGATGGAGTCAGTTAGCCATGTCTCCGTGAAAACGAACACACAGCAGTCTCTGAACTCGCGCTGGGTTGTCCGCTGGCGCTGGAGGTGGTCGAGCTTGTTCGGCAGGGAGCAGACATTGGAGAGGATGGAACAGCTGGCCGGCTGGAGTTAGCCATTAGCTTAGCGCGGACTCCGGCTCTCTTACCGTGCTTCCGGTTTCTCGCACACCGCTTGCGGGGAGCCCTCTTCCGGGTAGCAGGCTCAGGAAACGCCGCGGATCTTAGCGTGGACTCAATTCTCCAATCAGAAGACACTATATTGAGAAGATCATCGGAGTCTTTCTCCCCTCCATCTCAAAGATCTACACCACATGCTGCATCTGAAAAGCCACCAGCATTGTGGATGACCCCACCCATCCCTCACTCTCTTCACTCAGATGCCGTCCGGCAAAAGATACAAGAGCATCCGAGCCTCCACTCGTAGACTCTGCAACAGCTTCATCCACCAGGCAGTCAGACTTCTCAACACACAGAGCCTCCACTACCAGGCTCTGCAACAGCTTCATCCACCAGGCAGTCAGACTTCTCAACACACAGAGCCTCCACTACCAGGCTCTGCAACAGCTTCATCCTCCAGGCAGTCAGACTTCTCAACACACAGAGACAGAGCTGAACCCCACCCCACCCACCACACACCCAACACACTCACACAGAACTGAACTGACCCCCCCCCCTTTACACACACAAAGACTGTACACACACACACACACACAGACTGAAATGTCTTTATTCCTTTCAGCAATATTTGCTGCCACTCTCATAAACAATAATCTCTCTACCTCAGTAACTGCTGTGATTATATATGTTTTACATGTTACAGTAAGTTACACATCTCTGCACCTTATCCTCACTATACACTTTATTATACCATATCGGTACTGCACTGTGCTGTCTTTTGCATTTATTGTATTCATTGTAATGTTACAGTCTTATGTTGCACTACACCATGCACTATGTGTTGTCTATTGTTTGTTGTTCCATGTTGCACCATTGTTCCAGAGGAATGTAATTTCACTACACTGCGTACCTGTACTCAGATGTAATGATAATAAAAACCTCATAACCTTGACCCTATATTGTTCCATGTCACATGAATACTGACTGATCTTGATCTAATCTTAGTTTCATTATAAATACTGAACTAAATGTGTTGTAAAGTTCTGGCCCTGGTTTATTAAAGTGTATCAAACTGCTCTTTCCTGTTTGATCGGACAGTTTTTCTCACTCTTCTTTTGTTCTGCTTTGTTTTTGGTATTTTCAGTTTTAAAAAGCCACAACGCTCACTGCCAGCTCTAATCTCAACCACTCAGGATTTTTAATTTCTGGAAATCTAAATTTAGGAGGTTATATTTTTAATGAACTTATTGATCAATATATCGTCACAGGTTTTACTCCCATATTAAAACAATGTATCTACCTTTTAGTAATTAATCCATTTAATCTGTAAATTTGTTTGTTCTATAACTTAAAATAAGGAAAAATGGTTACTCTCATTAATTCAATGATTAAATATTCTACATTTATATGACAATAATTTATCTGAAACCAACTTCAGAGATCTCAGTTTTACATTTTAGTTCTGATGAGACCATGTGATGTAGCAACATCAGCACTGTAGAAGCTACACACTGTACAACTAATATTTTTCCTATTTAAAATACATACATACTGTGATTGGTCACCTGAAATCTAATGAGTCGGAGATCATCAACAAATCAGTATAAAACACTGAAACAGGAATGAAAACACTCACTCAGCTCTTCTGGATGCTTTGACCACTGGCATCAACCTCAGAAGACATTCCTCTGTCCCACCATATTTCCTCAGGTCAAACTCATCCAGCTCCTCTTCTGAATTCAGAATCACAAACGCCACAGCCGACCACTGATCAGGAGAGAGCTCAGCTCCTCTGAGACCCATGGAACCTCCTTTGTTCAGGTATGTTTGGACTTCCTGCACTAGAGAATGATCATTCAGTTCATTCAGACAGTGGAACAGATTGATAGTTTTCTCTGGAGCGGGATTCTCCATGATCTTCTGCTTGATGTGCTTCACTACTTCCTCTTTGCTGTGAGAGATGTTCTCTGTCTGTATCATTAAGCCTTGTAAGAGAGTCTGATTGGACTCCAGTGAGAGACCCAGAAGGAAGCGGAGGAAAAGGTCCAGGTGTCCGTTCTCACTCAGTAAGGCCTTGTTCACTGCGCTCTTCAGGAAGTCGGACACTGTTTCCTTTTTAAAGAAACCAAACAATCCACTGTGTTTCTGTTGCAGCACATTTCTGTTGTTGGAGATGAAGGACAGAAATGCATATAAAGCAGCCAGAAACTCCTGAACACTCAGATGCACGAAGCTGAAAACCTTCCCCAGGTGCAGCCCAAACTCCTGTCTGAAGATCTGGGTGCACACTCCTGAGTGCACGGTCACTTCTTCGACATCAATTCCGCACTCTCTCAGGTCTTCCTCATAGAAGATCAGGTTTCCTTTCTCCAGCTGTTGGAAAGCCAGTTTTCCCAGAGCCAGAATAATCTTTCTAGTCTGGTCAAGATCAACATCACTTTCTCTGTGGTACTTCTGGCTGCGGTGTTTGATCTGAAAGATAAGGAAGTGTGTGAACATTTGAGTCAGAGTCTTGGGGATCTCTCCTCCCTCTGCTCCACCCAACATCCTCTCTAGAACAGTGGCTGAGATCCAGCAGAAGACTGGGATGTGGCACATGATGTAGAGGCTTCTGGAGGACTTCATGTGTGTAATGATTCTTTCAGCAAGGCTCTGAACACTGATTCTTTTCCTGAAGTATTCCTCTTTCTGAGGGTCACTGAACCCTCGTACCTCTGTTACCTGGTCAATACAGTCAGGAGGAATCTGATTGGCTGCTGCTGGTCGAGTAGTTATCCATAGGAGAGCAGAGGGAAGCAGGTTCCCCTGGATGAGGTTTGTCAGCAGAACATCCACTGAGGCTGACTGTGTTACATCAGATACTCTCTCATTGTTCTGGAAATCTAGAGGAAGTCGACATTCATCCAGACCATCAAAGATGAACATGACTTTGTATTGATAATAGTCTCTTGGTTTTAATTCTTTTGTATCTTTGAAAAATTGATTAAGAAGATCCACCAGACTGAGTGTTTCAGTCTTCATCAGATTCAGCTCTCTAAAAGGAAGTGGAAATATGAAGAGAACATCCTGATTGGCTTTTCCTTCAGCCCAGTCCAGAATGAACTTCTGCACAGAGACTGTTTTTCCAATTCCAGCAACTCCTTTAGTCAGCACAGTTCTGATGGACGGGTCTTTAAAGAGGTCGTTACATTTGATGGGTGTCTCCTGTGTTGCTGGTCTCCTGGATGCTGCTTCAATCTGTCTGACCTCATGTTCATTATTGATCTCTCCACTCCCTCCCTCTGTGATGTACAGCTCTGTGTAGATCTCATTCAGAAGGGTGGAGGTTCCAGGATCTGAGATTCCTTCACTGATTTTCGGAAATTTTTCCTTCAGAGTAGATTTCAGTTTTTGGTGACACAATGGAGCCAGTTCTAATAAAAAGAGAAACCATTTAACCTTCTACATTATTAAATATATTTATTGAAATTGTAGCATTGATTATAACATGTATCATTTTAAAGTATGTCCACAAAAATATCATAATTGAAATTAAAGTGACAGTACATATATACTTTTGGTGTAAAATCAATAATTGCATAGAGCATGCTAAAACTTTCTATTAAAATGTGCCATTCCTTTTCAGAGTGAATGAATCTGGTGATTTTAGTGAGGATTCTGTTTGTGCCCTTATTCTAATTCTGCATTTATTTGGCTTAATGATGAGTTTGCGGTTCTGATATTTCCATGTTCGCAGTAGCTCTTGTATCAGCACTATTAGCAGCACCATGGTTGCACACACAGCCAGCAAAGCTGTTACAGCCAGAAAAGGTCCTGAGACCTACCAGACCACTCTGCTTTTATAATGAATGTATATGGCTTTGCAGGAATGGTAGCAGGAGCACATTGATGCAATTTATTATAATATCCCTCTCACCACTCAGGAACACTATTGCTTAGTTATGGAAAACATCTTAAGGACTGCTGCTTTAATTTATTTAAAGAATAATATATATATATATATATACATGAGGTTAGGGCTGGAAGATTGATCAAATTAATCAGATAAATTAAATTACAGTTTAAATGCAAATTTAAAAATGGAAGTTGAGGTTTGTACAGCATTATATATAGAAGCTGCCAGACGGGGGTTTTGAATGTGGCTTGAGTAAAGAAGCCTGTAAAGATTTTTATTTGCCAGTGGTCAACATATCTTACCTTTTTTAATATGTCCTTAATTGACTTATAAGGAGGTTTTTGTTTAATATATAGAGCTGCTTGCTATTTATAAAAATATATATACTGATAAAAACTTTTAACAAAACATTTTAATTAAAAAATACTAGTTTAATTTGTTTTACTGTTTTGATTCCCTAAGAAATAAACTAAAAAGCCTACAAATATAAAACTGAATAAAACATTTCTTTTTGTTTTTATGTAAAACAATCTAAATAATAGACAATATCACCCAGCCCTATAAATAACCCTGATCTCTTACTGGTCTGCAGTGTGTTAGCGAGGTCTGTCTGGTTCATGTTCTTCAGGGCGTGCAGTGTGATCTTCAGTGCTCCCTCTCTGACAGCGCTCTGATCCTCCTCATCCTCCTCCTCTCTCCCAGAGCATGCTGGGTAATCCAGACTCTTCAGGATCTTCTCAAACCTCTTCAGCTGCTTCTTTATCAGAGAGATGACTTTCTGCACCAGCTCCTGATTAAACACATGGTTTAGAACCAGGACCTGTTAGTCAGCACTGAGACTTTTTAGTCGTATTGGACAAACCAATTATAATTATAACCAATTATTGTGTGATTTTATTTACCAAATAATTGATATAAAACACCTGATAAAATGTGTTTCAGATAAAACATATTTATAACACTACTTGACTTTATCTTCATATGAAGTAATTTATTTACAGTTTTATAAAAAACACTGCATGAAATCATGAAACAAAGAGAAAGAAGTATTTAGATCCAGATGAATCCTGGAAGGGGTTATGAAAGATCTCAAAATAATTACAAATCGTAAATCAAGAGTGAAGAACGTTTAAATCAATGTGTGAATTTCAATGTGGCCAGGTTACACCGTCCTAGCTATTATAGCCCAAGAGCAGATCACAAGATGCATAAAGAAGCAGACAACTATCCTAAAATGTCATCACAAGATGTAGAGGTAGCTCTGCTCACTGTTGATGTTAACACACAGCAGGTACCAGCAGAAAGAGCCTGCACAAGTTTAATTTCCTAGAACAAAGTATGGCCAAAAACAAACATCAGGGCAAAATTCAAGTATGCCAAAGAACACCTAGACCAAGACCAGTATTTCTGGAACAGTGTGCTGTGCAAAGATTTATCCAAAGTTAAATCCAGTAGACTAATCACACCAACTGTGAAGCATGGTGGTGAAAATGTCATGGTTTGGGGCTGCTTTATTGCAAAAGGGCCTGGTAAGCTCTACATTATCAATGCACTATGAATTCTTGAGTTAATCAGAGACTCAAAATATTCCAGTAAACCCAACATGAAAGGGCTTAAAAGAAAGCTATAGAGAGTGGTGAATGAAATAAAGAAAACCCTCAAACATCACACAGCTGAAAGAATTCTGCATGAAGGAGAGGGAAAAACTTCTCCCAGATGATGTTACAGATTGATAGACTATAGCTTATAGAAATGTTCTAATTGAGGTTCTTTTAAACAAATGGGGAATGTCAGCTATTAGAGAACAGGGTGTCCTAACCTTTTCTATCATGGAATTTGGTTTGTAATTTATTTTCATTTGTTTAGTTATATAGGTTCCATCTCTCAAATGTGTTTAAATGTTCTCATTTTTTCAGTTTTACAGTTTCAACACACACACACACACACACACACCTTGAGTATGAACTTCATATTTCTTCTGTCAGGGTCTGATGCCTCCTGCTGGACTCTGTTGGTAAATATAAATCTGTGTTTACATCTATAATAATGTGGAAAGTGGCACATTAAATACACTCTCATTTATTACATCATATACATTTTAACCTTCATTGTAGGTGTATCAAGGTGACCTAATGCTGCTGATGTGACACAGCTTATTGAATGAAGCAGCAGGTAAATCTGAACATAAGTGAGAACTTCAAAAAGATGATCTCAAGTAAATAATCTCAAATAATCTGAGGAAACAGAGATGGTAAACTGCTGTGTAATAAACAGAGTGAGTAGTTACACTGCAGCAGGAGTTCCCTTCTATTCAACAAATGGTGAGGTTGGACACTGATGTTGGGCAGTTAACCCCGAACATTCATCAAAGAAAAACTACACAGAATATGAAGTAATGTTTGGGGAACCCTGACAAAATGTACATTTGTGTTCTGTGTGTGATAATCTAAAATTTGTAATTTGTTAGAGGTAAAACTTTACTCATTCTTTATAAAAGAGATAAGAAGGCAGTTTAAGGAGAAGTAAGACCTAACCTTACAGACAGGGTTAGATTTTAGAGGATCTGTCAGGAGTTCAGTTGAAGTTCTTGAAAGAGACAAAATAAGGAGCTGTATCTGTTTCTTCAAGAATAGAACAAGGAAAGCAGTGAAATGATTTCAGATTTGTGATGTGTGTTTTTCTCTGATAAATGTTCTGGGTTAACTGCCCAACCTCACCACTTGTGTAGCTGAATAGAAGTGAACTCCTGCTGCAATGATGAAAAATATAGCGTTAGGCCTTGTAACTTTACTCACTGTATTTATTACACAGCAGTATATCGAGTCTATGTTTCCTCAGATTATTTGAGATTATTTACTTGAGATCATCATCTTGAAGTTCTCACTCTTCAGATTTACCAGATGCCTCATTCTGTAAGCTGTGTCACACCATCAGCATTATGTCACCCTGACGCTTCAGAGAATATGAAAAGGGCTACAGAGTAAGCTGATGCACTTATAGAGTAGGCATTTATAAATGTCTATGTATGTTTGTGTCTGTCATCATGAAGCGCTTGTGTAGGTGTTATGTATCCTTCTTAACAGTGATCTACATTAAAGTTTTACCAAACTTTCTTTACCTCTGTTCAGGAGAGCAGTCGTCCTTTCTGAGGGTTGGTGGAGGGTCCATTGACGCATCACTCTTCATGGACACACAGCTGGGTTCAGGAGAGCAGTCCTCTTTTCTGAGGGTTGGTGGAGGGTCCATTGACGCATCACTCTTCATGGAAACACAGCTGGGTTCAGGAGAGCAGTCCTCCTTTCTGAGGGTTGGTGGAGGGTCCATTGACGCATCACTCTTCATGGACACACAGCTGGGTTCAGGTGAGACAGGTCTCTTACCTGGGGGGGGAGTCGCTAAATGACGTCAACACCTAATTTGCATAATACATGTTTTTGAAGGATTAAGGTTGTGGGATTGAAAAAAGTGTGTAAAAACATCCTAAATATGTTAGAAATGTTACAAATAAACAACATCTGTTGCTTTTTAAATAGGCCGTCACTTTTTTTACAGTAACTTCATTTTTACATGAATTACATAAATGATTTTTTGCCGTGTTCTTAAATGTTATTATAAGAGCAGCAGTTAGCCAGAAGTGTTATTTTAAGTCTTTTTTTTTAGGGTTTTTCTTAGTTTTATTTTATTATTTTTTTTACGTTTTCTTTATTTTTAAAGCTATCATAGACAAATTGTTCAATGGTTCAATAGATATTTAGCTTTTTATAAAGAGTCACTGTGGAGGAGGTGAGTGACAGGCTACGTGGTGAATGAGGTGACTGACTGACTGAGACTGTGTGAGCTAAATTCAATATTTTTTTCGTGTCACACTGAAGACAGGTATATTTACATCCTGATCTGTAAATACGGGGCGGGGTCAGTCCGCGGTGGCTGTGGGCACGGTGTTGGTGGAGAGGTGTGTGAGTGATGTGGGCGGGGCTCACGGCAGCAGCCGCTGCAGCGCGGCTGAAGAGAGCTTGTGTTCATCTCCAGTCGCCAAAAGTCTCCAATAACACCACAAAAACTCGCTACATTTGTTGGTGGTCACTTTTTTTTTATCAGGGATTGTGTCACATGCATGGGCGTGGTAGTGGGGGGAAAAGTGGACCTGACTACCCAGGGCCCGAGCAGGTAGAGGGGCCCATGAAAATCTTATTATTTTTTTTTTTTTGTGATGTTTTTATTTCAAATGAATTGGGCCCTCCAATTAATTATTAGTTGATTTATATTTCAAATATTGATAACATCAACTGAAACTGGGAATTAACTTTAGTCACAGTCCTCTTAACATATTGAACATTCTGGGGGCCCCCTCCTGGAATCGCAAAATGGTTTAGTCCACCTGGCAGCGACCGGCTGAAAGTGTACGGTCAGTGAACACAGGTTGAAAGACCAGGGGATGAGACATCATGCTGCCCAAAAAGCAGAAATCTGGCAATCAAAAGAGGAAAGAAAGAAAGGAAAAGGAGAAAAGGCAGGATGAGCGGAGGCAGCTTTTGACAGCTTTCTTTCACAAAGGTGAACCGAGTTTGCTTGTTATGCAAAGTTCAGTTAAAGTTAAGCTGCTGCTAATGTTTTTATGCTTAGCTAGCTGCCAAACAGGCTGCTCGCGGCTGTAAGAATGAAGACAATTATAAGCCAGCTAACGTTAGTTATTGACGTTAACCAGTTTCAGAAACAAACAGTGGCGCTGGAGCAGCAGCAGCAGCAGAAGCAGCTGGAGCAGCAGTGGCCAGTCCTGCCGGCTCTTCTGAAGATGAGACTGAGGTTATCGATGAGCAAAGACAAGGTGAGATAGTTGTTCAGAGCTCCGACCCCCCCCTTAGGTATGTTGGTTTGAGAGAGAGAGAGAGAGAGAGAGAGAGCTGCTGCCTATTTGCGAGTTGTTAACCCTCCTGTTATGTTCTGGGTCAAATTGACCCGTTTTAAAGTTTGAAGATCTAGGAAAATAGTTAAAAGTCGTTTTTTTCAGTATGAAACTTCTGCTTGCCTTTTAATTATTCTAAGGTATACTTTTCCCCCCACTACCACGCCCATGACTGACACTGACTAAATTAAATTAGCTGCTCTCTAAAAAGTCTTAAAGTACCGTTAGATCTAGCTGGAGTCCGGGACACGCCCGTGTTATATAACACTATAGACTTTCTGTTTAAAAGTGTGTGAAGTCCAGTTGTTTCTACGTAGTTTATATTAATGATCTTTTCTCTGAGTCTGAAACTCTTTTTATAGTCAGACAGTAAACTATAATAGTTAAAGTTTCAGTATTTACCTCTGTGCCTTTTATCCAGACGTTCTTCTCCTTCTTCTCTTATCTACACAGACGCTGCTGAAGTTTTACTTTTCACTTTCAGTTTTAACCGGATTAAACTGGTATGGATGGGCTGATAATTGTGAGATGTTGCTGCCATCTGCTGGAACTGAGAGACCAGTGCAGACCATAGTTTCACTCTGTTTATATGTTTTTATTGTGATCATTTTTATTATACTTATAATATATATATATTTATTATTTTTTTATTGTAGGTGCTGAGGAGCAGGTTTGCTGCTATAATAGAGACTTTCTCTGGTCGGCCTTTTCTGATAAGCTCTAGCCGTGATGTAAGACCAGGGTGGAAGTATGGATATAGCTTATAAGTGAAAGTCTGACCTCTGAAAGCGTAGATCTGTGATCTGAGCTCAACATCATCATAGAAGGAGACCAGACCCTCCTCATAATCCACAAACACCCCCACCTTCTGGAGAACCTGTTTCAACGAGAGGAGGACAGGAGGAGAATCTGCAGCCTCTAATTTATTCTTCTCTCTCAGACCCACAGTCCAGTATCCTTCTTCAGGGCAGGATGTAACCCACCCCTTCCTGTTACTGGACTCTCTGATCACCCCCAATCCCCATTCAGTGTCCCCTTTGACCTGCACCTCATAGTAAAATCTCCCCGAGGAGAAACCCTCCTTCCCCAGCACAGCAGGACATTCATCAAATATCTCTGGGTTATCTGGGAGATCCTGTCCTGCAGTTTCATTTCTCACTTGTTTTCCATCATCAGACAGGATGAGATCAGGATGAGCTGTATCAGGATCCAGAGTCACGTCCACTGAGAGAGAAAATGCTTATCTGACTACATTGTGCTGAGTGTAAAATTTGAGGGGATGATCAGCATTATGGTGTGGGTTGTTTTTCAGGAGTTGGGCTTGGCCCCCTAGTTCCAGTGAAAGGAAATCTTAATGCTTCAGCAGACCAAGAGATTGTTTGGGGACAGCTTACCTTAACTGGAGCCTTTGGGATGAAATAGAGCAGAGACTGTGACACAGGCCCTCCCATTCAACATCAGTGTCTAAACTCACAAAGAGCCATGTGAATCATTTGGGCAAAATTTAGTGTGTAAACTAAATAACATAATACTGCAGCCTTAACACAAAAGAATACCAAACATCATGGACTATGTTATTAGGATACTGAAAATGTTCAATAAATGATACTCACCCATCTCTAAAATGGTGTCAATCTTCTCACTGAGGTGTTTCTGAAGCTGAGACAGAGCTCTCCTCAGACTCTCCACACTCAGAGGAGTGTTAACACTGACGTCAGTCCAGTTCTTGGTGTGTGGGGGTCTGCAGAGGGACGGGTAAATCTACAGTACAGCAGGAGAGAGGAGAAACCCCTCAGCATGGGCAGTGCTGTCCTGTGATGGACTGCATTACTATTGAGGAACAGAGGGACTCTGACCTGTAGGAGGTGGAGGTGGTCCTCAGTGTGGGAGATCTGCTCCAGCTCAGTGTCTCTCCTCTTTAGCTCAGTGATTTCCTGCTCCAGCTCTTTAATCAGCTCTTCAGCCTGCCTCTCTGCTGCTTTCTGCTTCTCCTCCATCACCTCCAGCAGCTCAGCCTGGCTTCTCTCAATGCAGCGCACCAGAGCCCTGAAGATCTCCACACTGTCTGCCTCCTCCTTCTCTCTGATTTTCTAACAGGAGACAACAACTCCTGGATCATCTGCTGAACTTCTGCCTGTGTTTTAACAGCTGAATCTATGGCCATGAAACACATTAAAGCAAAGCCATTCATTAGAATAAAATATTCTAAATATAATAAAATATTCATTCTGTCAGAGCTCCAGTGTTCCTCCGTGGAGAGAGGAGAACCTTGCAGAAGGACAACCATCTCTGCAGCAATCCACCAATCAGGCCTTTATGGCAGAGTGGCCAGGCCAAAGCCACTCCTTAGTAAAAGGCAGCCCGTCTGGAATTTGCCAAAAGGCACCTGAAGGACTCTCAGACCATGAGAAACTAAATTCTCCTGTCTGGGGAGACAAAGGAACTGGACGACTAGTCAGGATAGAGGGAAAGATAAATGCAGCAATGTACAGAGACATCCTGGATGAAAACCTGCTCCAGAGCGCTCTTGACCTCAGACTGGGGCGACAGTTCATTTTTCAGCAGGACAACGATCCGAAGCACACAGCCAAGATCTCAAAGGAGTGGCTTCAGGACCTCTGTGAATGTCCTGGAGTGGCCCAGCCAGAGCCCAGACTTCCGATTGAACATCTCTGGAGAGATCTGAAAATGGCTGTGCACAGACGTCTCCCATCCAACCTGATGGAGCTTCAGAGGTACTGCAAAGAAGAATGGGCAAAACTTCCTAAAGAGAGGTGTGCCAAGCTTGTGGCATCATATTCAAAAAGACTTGAGACTGTAGTTGCTGCCAAAGGTGGTTCTACAGAGTATTAAGGCTGTGAATACTTATGTAAATATGATTTATTTGTTTTTTATTTTTAATACATTTTCAAAACTCTCAAGACAACTTTTTTCACATGGCCATAACTGGGGATTAATATAATACAATTTGGAATATGTACCAGCCCTAATGAATACATAGATCCACACATCTCAATCCAAACAAAGCAGTGGTAAACTGGTAGTTTTACAACAATATTTCAAATGAATGCAGAAAAAATAGTTTGAAATGTCAAATTGTCAACCTCCATGTGCCTTTTTATTTACGTTGTTTATTACTGTTTGAATGTGTTTTCACAGATTAACATAAAACACGCTTTGGCTCGTTTTCTCCGCCACAATTGAACACTCTCACCTCTGATTTTAATAGATATTGATGGTGAATTGTTTAGTTTGAATAAAAATGTTACGTAAATAAGTAATAAGTTATAATTGAATGAAAAGTACCAGCATTAAACACTAAACAGATATTCAATTATATAAACCGCACCACTGTTTAGAGTGCAATAATGATCATTATTTGAACACCAGTCATTATAAGTAATATTATTAAGAATTAAAAATAACAATTACATCATATGATGCCATAATAAACTAATAAAAAGTGCAGTGTCACTATGTGTTCAATGTGTTAATTTTATCAATAAAGTTACCAAAAAGCATCCTAGAATTCAAATAGATAATAACTATTAACTTTAAAATAAATATAGTTACTATAACCAGCTAAACAGCCACAGTAATAATTAACATTAGTAATAGTTGATGTACAGTTATGCATATTAAACATTAGGTGCCACCATATTTCAAACTATGCAAAAAACACAGTTTACTGCATAATATTCAATTTGGCTAAAACTATGAACTACAATAGCAAAACTATGGCAGCATCCCATTATGAGAAATATCATCCCCCCACAGGAGGGAGGCAGAGAGCTTCCTCTTATCTCATGTGTTTGGGTCTATTTAACCCTTTCAGACCTTGCATCCATTACAATGAACATCATGTATTTTATTTAATTTTTAAATATTTTGTTGCACATAACACTATTTGAGAGCTGTTTGTTGTCCATCAGAATAGACCCTGAACAAGTTTATAAAGCAATGTAACAGTAGAGTTAGCCTGGCCCCAAAGACCACTGCAAAAACACTGGAAACACAGTAGTACTACTAGAACCATCGAGGGAAAGTAACAGCTATTTTTTTTTACTAACTTAAGTCATGTGTTTAACTAAATTTAGAACACTTTTCAATCAGGTTTTTACTGTTTATGGGTGGTTTATGAAATAAAAAGATTAATAAGAAATATAAAATGTTACACACAGGCTTCTGATGCAATCAAAAAGATTATAAAGATTAAAATATTTTTGTTAATTGAATTTATTTGCTGTATATATTTTACAGTAAAATATTAGAGTTTTCTTTTATGTGCATTACTGACAGAAACACTCACATCATTCTTACAGTTTCTTTGGACCAAGTACAGAACTCTGAGGAACTCCTCGCGTAATATTACAAAGTTCGGATCGTACATCATTTATTTGTACAAATTGTTTTCTTTTTTTTTCAGATACCCACTGTAGTGCTGTCCCTCCTAATGCCATATTTATTCAGCTTCTCAAGAAGAATACTATAGTCAGTGGTGTCGAATGCTTTCTTTAAATCAACAAAAATGCTAACACAGTACTGTTTTTGATCCACAGCAGTTGTTACCTGTTCCATCAATTCAATGAGAGCCATTGATGTTGAATTATTTGCTTTCATCATATCCATGTTAACCCAATTTTTTTTATCTTTTATTTACAATACTCAGTATTTCGTCTTTATCAGTTTCACCAAGAAAGATGCTGCTGAAACAAACCCATAACTGTATATTAAATATTATATATTATATATGTATGACTTATACAATCTACATTTGGTATTTTAGGCCAACATTTACATAGTATTGACTGAATTCGTTTGCTATTACACTTTGATCAAATATTTCTTTGTCATCTTTTACACAATACTGTGAAATACCTGTTTTATGATTTTTCAAAACACTTTTTATTTATTTAGAAGATTAATTCATTAATGACTACTAATTTTTTTTGTTTGTTTATCAATACATTTATCTAATCAACTATTATTATAATTTCTCTAGAATTTTAGAAAACTGTGGTAACAAGGATATTGGTCTATAGTTCTTAAAGACACATTTGTCACCATTCTTATAAAGAGGAACTACCTTAGCTATTTTCATATTATCAGGAAATATTCCAGTTGAAAATGATAATATATATATATATATATATATATATATATATATATATATATGTAAGCGGCTCAATAACACAACCGATTACATCCTTCACTAACATCATATCCAGGTTAACCCAATCTTTTGATCTTTTATCTGCAAGATTTTTTTACAATGCTCAAATTTTTAAAACACTAATTATTACTCTTTATGTTTCTTTCATATTACCCTTTCTTTTATTTAGTTAATCACTATAATATTTCCTTTTATGCTTTCTTATAATCCATACCCACTTGTTCTTATACTTTTTGTATCTCTGTTCGGCTTCTTTTGTTCTCAATTTTATGAAGCATGAATACAAGTAATTTTAAAAAGTGATTTATTAGGTTAAATTATGACCTGTATCACCCAGTCTGAAGGGTGTTTTTGGACAAACTATTAAGATTTCTGGATCTCTGAACGCTGTGGGAGGACGGAGGTGTGCTATTCATCAAAGGTAAGAAGTTTTTATCATGTTTTACTACAACAAAAGTACATTTTACACCAGAGTTCTCCTTTAATGTTGAGTCTAAAGATTGAAAAAAATTACAGATTTAAGAATTTTAAAAATGTAAGAAGAACAATTCAAGAAGTGTATACATATGTGTGTATAAATGACTATAAGTGTATAAATGTTTTTTGTAAATATAATTAGGAACATGACCGATAAAGGTAATATTTTCCTTAGATCATTAGATTATTATTATTCCTGCATGAATGTAAAATTAGGATTTTACTGTTGTACTTGGTCGAGGTGAAGCTTTTTTATGATTTTGTATCTAGATAATAATTAAAATAGTAAAAATAGTAAAACAAACCCAAACACTCACATCTGGGAAAGGTTTATATTTTTATTCATGGGGTCAGATGGGGGTCAGTGTGTGTTTGTTCACAAATCTAAAGTTACTGAATGAACATACAATGCAGATGTAGCTGGAACCCTGAATTAATAGCACATTTTACCATCAACATTTAACCGTTTAACTGATGTTTCTTTAGAGATTAAATTTAAAAACATATAGAGGGATTGTGTTTCCTCTATTGGAGTCATTTTGCTGCCAATTTCTTTACAAACTGGATTTCTGTCCTCGACCACGAGCCCACATTCAGTACTGATATCAAAAGTAATCCTGCACTGCTGCTTTAAATACTGTTTTTGGGGGATAGAGATTGGAGAGAGAGCTGCTTCACTACCTGAATCCTGCAGTTTTTTATTATTCAGGTTCAGTCCTCAGATTTGGTAAAATGAGGAATTTTACTTCTTAATCTTGTATCTTGTATTTTTATTCTTTTCTTTTGTTTTTCTTTTATTGTGGCGAGGGTATTCCACAGCAGAAATGATGTGATAAATATTAAAGTATTTTCTGGTATGGGAAGTTCAGATTTTCTTTAAGATCACATCATTTCTTTTTTCCTTTTCCTTTTCTTTTTCCTTTTTTACCCCCTTTAGCTTTGGACTTCGCTTTCATGGCTATTCTAACTAGAGTTCCCCTCCACCAGGCCTGAATCTTAGTTGCTGCTTCTTTCTCCTGCTGCTCTTTCTCCAGCTGGAGCTGCAGGGCCTCCCTCTCCATTTCGTCCACAATAATGAACTGGTCCATCTCCTTGCATTTTAAAGCCAGGCTCTGCAGCTGCGCCTGGATGTCGGCCCTCTGGCTTTTTAAAATGCTAAGTTCTTGCTCTTTCTCCTCTGTTTTCTTCTCATATCGATCCACCCAGTATGCTAGCTTTTCCTGCAAGTCTGTTTTTTCTGTCTTAAGGAATGATTCAGTGTCTTCTTGAACCCTGATCGCCTCTTCAATCCTTGCCTGAACCATCTTTTTCTTCTCCTTAAGACTCTGCTCCTTCTGACGGGCCATTTTCTCTCCCTGGTAGATGAACAGATCAGTGCTGCTTATGGCGTAGTTCTTCTTTTTGCTGGTCTGTAGTGTGACCTGCTGCAGCTGCTTCTCCATTTCTGTCCTAATGCCATCCAGCCTCTCAATTTCTAATGTTTTCTCCTTCTGAATATCAACCAGCTGCTGCTGCAGGTCTTTAATCCTGAGCTCCTGACTGATGAAAGTATCAGGCTGGAGATCTCCCTTCCTCTTCTCTTCCTCCGTTGCCTGAACCAGGCTGTAAAATGTGCCACTCTCTTGAATTTCACTCAGCAGGTCTGTGATTACCTGGGCCACTACCTGTCTGTCTCTCTCCGCTTTGGCCAGGGTCTGTCTGCGCTCTGCCCGGCACAGACCCTCAGCCTCCTCCGCCCCCGGGCGGACCCTCCTAATGTCCGGCATGATGCTCCCCAGAATGGCCAGCTGATCCGCACAGCGCTCCAGAACCGCGCAGACCCGCAGCCGGTCCACTCCCGCAATCCGGCCGGACCTGTCTCTCTCCTTCAGCCACTTAGAACACTCCGCGCGCTCTTCAACTGCCATGACGTCACAGACACTGACAGAAATAATGAAGTTTATAAAGAACATTCTCGGATTCTATTTATACTCTGGGCCACGTGACAGCGACAGGATGACGTCATCGCGGCGGCTGCTGCTGCTGTTAACGCCAGGCACAGCACAGAACATCAGAAGAGACTGCCGCTGAGGTACGGTGGCTCAGAAGGAACAAACGCAGCGTGACTGCAGTTCACCACTTACCGCTAGAGGCCGCCACAACTACATTTTACAGCATTAAATCCATAGAGCGTGGCCGCCATATTGGAGGAGGCATTAATTTACACTGAGGAAGGTGTAAAATACACCTATAATAATCACAATTCTACCCATTTATATACCATATTTTCACTCGGTTTTCACAAGACAGAGATGTATCATTACAGATACGTGCTTTTATACTGAAATACTTCGTATTATGCTCTGTAACAAAGATGTTAAAGGTGTTTAAATGAATAAATATTAATAAATAATCAGTGGCGTGCAGTTAATATAGTGGGTACCCCTTCTGCAACGTTGATTGATTGGTTTAAAAATAGCTGTCAGTCAGATAAGAGTCCTGTAGCAACTGAAAAACTGAAATTCAAAGACGGTGGCTTTAAATTAGTTGCTGTTTTTTATTTTAGTTAATTTATAAAATATATGCTTATAGGTTACAATAACTATATTATATATTTCATGATTAAATGTTATGTAATCATTAACATGCACCTACTATATATATATATATATATATATATATATATATATATATATATATATATATATATATATATATATATATATAATTCTTTGAATTATTATTATTATTTTTTGCAAATAAATGCTCTAAATGCACTAAACTAAAAGAGATACAGAGAGAGAGAGAGAGAGAGAGAGAGAGAGAGAGAGAGAGAGAGAGAGAGAGAGAGAGAGAAGTAAAGAGATACACAAAAAGAGAGAGACATGCCGAGAGAGAGGACAACAAATAAAGGAAATTTTTAAACATACACATTTTTGGGCATTACATTCAGTTCCACTGGAAGTTTTGGCTTGGCTGTGAAGGATCTTAAAAAAAAAGCAAAAAAAAAAAAAAAGCTATTTTTGCTATTAAGAACATCAGGTAAATTTTAAATTAGCAATAAAATCCAGAACCCATTGCACTGTGTGGCAATGAGTGTCCAAAATACGACTTCATCAGGAGTTTATATAATATATAGAAAATCTAAATTTTACAAGTGGAAATGTTTTTAAACAGATCATGGTTGAACTTAAAAGAAAAATAACGTTGAACAGTTATCAGCAAAAAGAAGACAAATGGGCCTTTTTTAAAATTGTAATATGGTTTATTGTAAAGTTTATATAAAGTATATTAGGTATTTGCATATTGTGTGGAAATGTACGTTTTAATGTAAATTTGTTCTTGAAAAAAATCAATAAAGTTTAAATAAGCTGTGTGCCTTAATGACAAAATGTGAGTTCATTTCAAATGCCTTATTTGAGTGGCTACTTAACTGAGGTTAGAAGCATGTAATGTGTTTCAGACTATAATCTTTAATGTGTTCTTATTGATCACAAATTGGCCACGTGGTATCTTTTGTTGCTGCAATTACCTATTTTCACCACAAGAGGACTCTAGAGACCACGTAATCCCTTTAAATCTGAGTCTGAGTATTATAGTGATTTGTATTGAGTGTTCAGGGTGGTAGTATAATATACTGTAGTATAATTAATATTTTTGTTTTATTAAAGTTTTTTGTAAGAACCTGAGCTTTATCTCTCTCTTTTAAAATGCTGGACATCATGTTTTTTTATCAGCAAAGAAATCAGTAACCACAACATAATATTTAATATTTAATATGCTTTAATCTAATATTATCAGCTGAGTACACAGGGGGAGATAATCTTAACCTACTATTTTTCTTGGGGTCAATTTGACCCCATTCAAATGTTTAACGCCCTTAAATAGGTAGTTAATATAATTTTATTTACTTCATATTTGTTGACTTTTTCTAATTTAATGGGAAAAACTGGGTAGTCAACAAACAAGTATAGCCTGTGACATAAATTTGGGTAACAATTTAATTATTATATAATCATTTTCTGCAGGCTACAATTGCTGGGGTCAAATATATGTGTTACTATTCATTCTAAATGTTTTATTTTACCAAAACAAATTACTTAAAAATAAAATAAAGACATTAAAATACCAATAAGATCTCTATTTTCAATTTTAGGTAAATTAATGAGCTTTTATGGTGAAGTACATATTTCTCTATAGTCACATTACATGTATTCTGGTTGTAAACAAAAAAAAAATTAAATGGCTCTTTAAGTAGTAAACAAGCAAATATAGCATGTGACATAAACCTAAAAAGTAAAAAGTTTATTATATAATAATTTTCTATAGTTTAGTATTGCTGGGGTCAAATTGACCCCAAACATAAAAGGTGTTAGTAAATTTACATTACATACTGGTTCATTCAGAGAAGTTACACCATAAATAAAGTGAAGTTACCTTCTAAAATACGGGCTGTATTTTAAAGTGTTACCAAACTTTTTACTGGATTTATGTTTAGCCGCATAGGTTTTAATGTGATCTAGAGCTTCTACAGGTGGAAAGTAATGAATTACATTTACTCACATTACTGCAGTTGAGTATATTTTATGAGTAATTTGTAATTTTTAAAGTATTTTTTAAAATTTTACTCAAGTACATTTTGACACAAGTAATTTACTTTGCTACATTGTAAAAAAAAATGGCGCAGATGCACCGGCGCACGGATGCTCACATGTGGAATAACGAGGCAATAACGTCCTCATGCAACGCAAAATGTGCCCCGCCCCATCGGACAGAGCTGCCAGCTTTCACAACTTCCACATCAAACCTGAGAAAGCATGTGGTGTAAGTACTTTTATCATTAAACATTAATCTGCTTAAATGTTAAAAAAATAAAAAATAAATAGCAGTTAAAGCAGAGCAATGGCAAGTTAAAAAATAATAATGAACTGTAAAACAATAAACTATAAAAATACAGTTTATAGTCTTTTTAATAATTTTTTACCAGTAAAGAAAAAAAATGGATGATAGAAACCTATAACACTTGTTCTTGAAAATGTCTGAAACAAATACTGTCTGAAAAGATACAAATTATTATGTGGAATAATAGTTCATTAAAAATATTTAATTTATGATTTGTTTTTACTTTTTTACATCAAATGATTAAAAGTAACTATGTAACTTTAACTCAAAGTAAATTTTAAATTGAGTACTTTTTTACTTTTACTCAAGTAGAATTTTAGCAAAGTAAAGGTACTTTTAATTAATTACAGTATTTCAGTACTTTTTTCCACCTCTGCTCTTACATCTGACCGAACCCAGTAATAATCCTGAGATATAGGGATTAAATCTGAAGAGTAGGACCATCTTTAGCGGGGGTGGATTGAGGACGGCTGTAAATCGTGCCTGTAGACCCGAGCTGCCTCTGCAGAATCACAGAGTTCAGAGTTCTGGGTTTAATGTGGTCTTCAGTCCATGTTTGAAGTCAGACTTGGGTTCTGGGAAGTGAACATTATAACCAAATTTATCCCCTCATGCATTTTCATAAGCAGAGCACGGTGGAGCTGCCAGGGACCACATGAGACGGCGCTCGGCGGCGGCGGTGATGATGTCAGCGAGAGAACAGATGAGTGGGTCACATCAGGAAGCTCACACAGATCCTCCACACTCAGAGCAGCGCACAGCTCTCGGCCTTTAAAAGAAACTCTGACACCATTCAAATGATCCTTTAACTCATCAGGGTTCTATATTTAGGGAGTCATTAGGAACTGACCTGTAATTCTCATAAAATACACTCATTACTCTGTAGGTAGAAGTATAGATACTAGGGTTTAAAATACTGTAATCTGTAGAAGTTGTAGAAGAATCAAATCAAGCTTTTTACTCTTTAAGTAAAAGTGTTTAAAAAAGTACTGGATGCAAAACTACTTAAAGTATAAAAGTAAAAGTAATGTAAGGAGAAAAAATAAAGCCATTAAGAACAAAAGCTTAGGCCACGCCCACAGAGTCCTATAGTGCACCCATCCAACATCCCTCCTTTTTACATCTATAACAGCTTTAACTCTACTGGGAATACTTTCAACCAGTTTTAGGAATGTGTTTATGGGAATTTGTCACCATTCTTCCTGAGGTGTTTTATCAGGTGGTGGCGTTTATTTATTTATTTATTTTATTGAATTCTTTTAATGTTTGCTGCTATTGTTAATGCAAAATTAGTTTAGTCTTTTATCAACATTGTATTTTCCTCTTCCTTATTTGCAACTGTTTTCAAAACATTAATATTCAGAACTTAATTTGGAAATAAATTGAAATGCACTGATAAACTGTACTAGATTGCAGTTCCTGCAGAAACTGTGAGTGTGATTGCAGTACTGATTCGTGTCTGGTTGCTATGGTGTTGCTAAGGGGTTGCTAAGGTATTACTAAGTGGTTGCTAGGTGGTTGCTAAGGTGTTGCTAAGATGTCCGTGGTGGTTGCTAAGTGGTTGCTAGGTGGTTGCTATTGTGTCTGTGATGGTTGCTAAGGTGTTGCTATTGTGTCTATGTCGTTTGCTAAGCGGTTGCTAGGTGGTTGCCAAGGTATTGCTAGGTGGTTGCTAAGGTGTTGCTAAGGTATCCATGGTGGTTGCTATGGTGTTGCAGGGTGTTGCTAGGTGGTTGGTAAGGTGTTTGCTGTGGTGTCTGGTGGTTGCTAGATGGTTGCTAAGGTGGTTTGCTAAGGTGTTGCTATGGTATCTGTAGTAGTTGCTATGTTGTTGCTATGGTATCCATAAAGGTTGCTATGGTGTTGCTAAGGTGTTGCTAGGATGGTTGCTAAAGTGTTTCTAAGGTGGTTGCTAAGGTGTTCCTAGGTAATGTATTTGTATTAATAAGATTTAAATGATGTGCGGGCTTCCCAAACTTCTGACCAGTAGCTGCTTTATCCAATAGCTTCTCCATACACACACGTAAGGACACATTTTTTAGAGTTGATATCTTAAAAATTGCGGCCCGAGTTAAGGAGACAAAAAACGGGTGGAATAATAATAATAATAATAATAATAATAATAATAATAATAATAATAATAATAAGAATGAGTACTAAATGTGCTTTTTATAAAACCCAAATGGTGAGAGACGTCAATCAGTGTGACTTTAACACAAACTCTGAGATGAAAGGAAACGTGACAAGGTGGATTTACTCAATCACAATGTTTATTTAAACCTTTTCATTTTTTATCCACAAAAACGAGACAGTGAGGACATACAGTAGAGTCAGAACATGATTTGGCTGTACAGACTTTAGAAAAGGAGAAGAAGAAGAAGAAGAAGAAGAAGAAGAATAGGAAGAGCGTCCGAGACAGTGGTCGTAGATGGAGGATGGAGAGACCAGTGGACGAGGTGTGAAATGGTTTATACAAAAAGAGAAGAAAAGAAAAGAAGAGGAAAGAAAAGTAAGAAAAGAAAAGGAAAAAAGGAAGAGAAGGAAAGAAGAAGCTGTGCGAACACTTCGCATCCTCAGCCGACGTTCTTCAGAAAAGACAATCTGTAGAGATAAAGATTAAATAATTAATCAAACATATCTGTGGATTTATTATTATACACACGTTTGTATGTGTATAGAGTTCCCTACATTTACAGTATGTACCATTTAATCTATAGAAAAAGTGCTTATTTTATTGTATTTTATTTTAGTATGGTGTATACTGTTAAGATATAATTAATATAAATAATCTAACTAATATAAAATGCACATTAAGCATATATTAACAGAATTATATAAGTGCATGATTTACACATATAATATAATATGTATATTCCAGTATTTAATAACAAATTGGAGAATGTAACTACAGTAATATTATACAATATTATATGCCTAATCAAAAACAGTTAAAACATATATATATATATATATATATATATATATATATATATATATATATATATATATATATATATATATATATATACACAGCTCTGGTAAAAAAAACAGAGAGAGCACTTAAAAATGACAAGTTTCTTTGATTTGACCAAATTGAAAACCTCTGGAATATAATCAAGAGGAAGATGGATGATCACAAACCATCAAACCACCAAACTGAACTGCTTGAATTTCTGCACGAGGAGTAAAGCAGCATAAAGTTATCCAAAAGCAGTGTGTAAGACTGGTGGAGGAGAACATGATGCCAAGATGCATGAAATTAAAACTGTGATTAAAAACCAGGATTATTCCACCAAATATTGATTATTTCTGAACTCTTAAAACTTTATGAATATGAACTTGTTTTCTTTGCATTATTTGAGGTCTGAAAGCTCTGCATCTTTTTTTTTGTTTTGTTATTTCAGTCATTTCTTCTTCATTTTCTGTAAATAAATGCTCGAAATAAGAATATTTTTATTTGGAATTTGGGAGAAATGTTGTCTGTAGTTTATAGAATAAAACAACAATGTTCATTTTACTCAAACATAAACCTATAAATAGCAAAATCAGAGAAACTGATTCAGAAACTGAAGTGATCTTTTTATTTATTTTTTTTGCAGAGCTGTATATGTATATGCATATAACCTGTATAGGAAGTCTGTGTCTGAACTGAAGTAACAGTATGTGTGTGCTTTAAGGTGATAATGGAGAAGATGAAGGTGATGAAGAACATGATGAAGATGAGGAGGAGGAGGAGAATTTACCTGCTCAGCCAGCCATGATGTGCTTCACAAACGCTGCAGAGAGAGAGAGAGAGAACACAGCCGGAGGTGAACATCTGCTCCCACACATTTATTCTCACAAAAACATTTTTTGTTAATGTTTAAAAAAACATATATCATTTCTATACCATTTCTCTCTTTTAATCATTTTTTTCCCCAATTTCTCCCCAATTTACACCACCAATTACCCAACCCACTCTTTATTTAGAACTCCCCCATCACTAGTGATACCCCCCAACACACCAGCAGATTGAAGACTAGAACATGCCTCCTCCGATACATGCCAAAATAGTGTGTTTCATATATACTGAATGTAAACCCTGGTGACAAAAATACTTAATTGTACTTAAAACATATTGAGAAATGTATGTAAAATGTATGTAAAAGTATGCTGTAGAATTATGTACTTTTTAAAAAATATATTAAAAATACATTAATATTATGCTTTCATCAAATGTTTGAAAGTAAACTTTGATCATAAAAAGTACATGATATTGTATTTATAAACAAATAGATAACTATGAAGTACACTTTTAGTTTAATGTAATTTATTATACTTCTAAAATACTTATTAACAAATATACTTTAGTACATTTTTAGCAAAGTGTGTTAAAAACAACAGTTACAGTAGTTCACTTAAAGTACAATCATCATGTATCATGTAACTTTTTAGAAAGTAAATTAGATTACTACTACTAATAAAAAAAAACTTCAAAAAGTAAATTTGTAACTCGCTAAAAATAATAGTACAGTATATTAAAATGTATATTTTTATATTTTTATTTTTATTAGGAGTGTGCTTCTTACAAAAGACTTACAGGAATAAGAAACATATATATTTGTACTCTAATGTTATTAGATCACATATATTTAACATCAATTCTTAGTATATTTCTAATATACCTGGTGTATGATAACTAGTGATATAGTTGTAATACTCTAATAATTAAATATATTATAATTTTACTGTGAACATATTTAAAATATAAGTTATATGTTTAAATGTTACTTATTAAGTATTTTTAAAATAGTTCTATTTTAGTACAGTTAAGTACAATTTAACACTTTCAGACCTGAATTATATTCTAGTGATGAAAAAACTTAAGAAAGCTGTTTTAAGAATGCTGTCAGTAAAGCACACATTTTGTCACCGACCAATGAAAACATTACATATTTTGATCACATAAATTGTCCCTTACATTGTTTTTAAATTTCTTGCTGAATGGACCAATACAAATTCTCTAAAAGTACCTGAAAAAAAACTATTTGTACACTGACTTCAATTGAAAAAGGTTTTATCTTTTATTTTGGAAATATTTTTCGTTGGACAGCAGCAATATACTAGATTAAATTATATATACATTATATAAAATATTTATTTTTACATGTAAATTGCATAGATAGCCTGTGTTTAACATGTATTATATTAATTATTGACCTTTTTATTTCACAAACCATCTCTAAATAAGCTGAGCTACTGTTTCATCAGCTGGTTTGTGGTCTATTCTCATGGAAAGAAGGTCTCAATTAGTGTTATGTGCAACAACACAAGAAAATACATGAAGTCTACTGTAGTGGACGCAGGGTCTGAAAGGGTTAAGCACAATTTAAATAAGACTTTTGTACTATTTTATACAATTAAAGTATAATTAAAGTACAAAAAAAGTACTGTGGCTACATAAACACTTTAGTGCACTATAGCGTAATAATGCTTACTATACTTTAATCTTCTTTTTTGTTCACTAGGGTTTGTAAAGACTGAGAATCAGGTGATTATAGAGATTAGATTTAGAGGTTTAACCCCTGCAGTGCTGCTACTCACCCTCATAGTTAATGCAGCCGTTAGCGTCCTCCTGACCAGCCATCAGCTGCTCCACCTCATCCTCCTTCATCTTCTCACCTACAACCAGCAGCACAGCACCCCCACCCACAGTTACACACAGCAGCATACAGTACAATTCTACATTTTACACTTACAAAACCAAGTTTTTAATTTTTCCTTCATAGTAAATGAATAGTGAAGTGATCTATCAGATTATGAAGGAACACATAAGGAATCATGTAGTAACTTAAAAACAGTGTTAAACAAACCTAAATACTCTTATCTCTTATGTATATGACAGAGGAAACACGCTCTTCCTTTCCTGGGGCAGTCCTGATGAGTGCCAGTTTCATCATCAAATTATTTTTCTTAATTGACTTTACTTAGTTGAGTACTTCTTGCTTCTCATAACCTTCTCATAACACTTTAAGAGACAAGAAATTCAAGTAATTAACTCTTGATGAGTTCAGCACAGCTGTTAACTGAAAGCCTGAATTCCAGGTGACTCATGTGACTCTAACTGCAGAGATGTGTAAAGCGGATTAGCTAAGGATCTAAAATGTAAAACATATTCTGATTTATTAAACATCTTTTTGTTTACTAAATAATTCCATATATAAAAATATTCTTAATAGTTTAGATAAGTTTAATATTAATCTACAGTGCATAACTTGGTTAAATGCATTTGCCAGTGTGTTAATATACTGTAAAAAATTATGATAATAATAAAAATATATAAAATACATTTTTGATCAAATATTGTCAGCAGTTATTACTGGAATTTCTTCATATAAATTAAGATATTAATGTGTAAGAGACATTGCAATATGTTGTACGTTTTATGTTCACCAAAACCTGCATATTGTGATATTTTGTATTTTGTATTGTTTTGCTATTTACGGTATTTTTTTTTTTTAATATGCAGTTTACACGTAGGCACTAAATATGCTGCACTCTAGTTCTGTGGTACATGTTTGTGGTTACATTACTTTATTTTTGATACATTTTTTATTTTGTACACTATTAAATATTTTAAACAAAACAAGTCTTGGTCAGCTACGTTTTTATATAAAAGGCGTTTAAACATTTTTTGTTTCTACTCAATATATAAAACCATTTATTAATCAAGAACATTTTTGTTGACTGTAAAATATGTAGAATATATTTATTAGTTTTTTTTTATTTATAGTTGGCAAAAAAGCAACCATATATTTTCCAGTGATAATCTGGCAACCCCTGCAGCCAGTATTTCGTTTAACAGAATTTTATACAGTGTAGGTGTATAGAATGAGGCGTTTAGAGCACTAATGCATTAATGCCTTGTTGTTTAAACAGTTCTCTCAGGGCTTTGGTTGCCGATGGCAAGCTGCATGAACAGGAATCGAACTTTCTTTCTTTCTATTTTTAAGACTTTTTTAATTCCTCTGTGCACTATGCTCCTCAGCATCCACTGACCCACTTCCACTGTGTTATAATATCACTGACAGTTGGCTGTGGAATATTTAATAGTGATATTTAATAATAGTCAGCTACACAGTTATAGATTAATGCCCAGTTTAGTGAAATATTGATCGTACCCAGGGTGGCGAGGACGTGTCGGAGCTCAGCGCCCATCACTGTGCCGTTTCCCTCCTTATCGAAGACCCTCAGACCCTCTACGAAGTCCTCAAAGGTGCCGCGACCTTTAGCCTTGCAGATAAACTGGAACCGGGGCAGGAACTCGTCGAAGTCCAGCATCTTTACATTCATGTCTGAACCCAGAGAGAGAGAAACACAGCAAAAAACCCATTACATCATATTTTAATTTACTTTATTTATAATACTGTAGTATCACTGTACAGTATATGGATGTATATATCCTATATCATATGTATATATGTATATATATATATATATGTGTGTGTAGAGTTGAACTGTCTCTATTGTGCAGAAAAGATGTTCTACCAGATCATTCATCAGCATTAATTGATGTGAGGATTTGTGCAATTTTGTGCTTTAAAAACTGCGATTCTATTGGATATAACTTAAAATGACTAATATTTAATAATATTAACAATAAATTATTGTTGAAACTAATATAAATGTTTGTTTTTTACATTACATTTACATTTTCCAATATGCACACTCTATATATTTGTCCGAATTAAAAAAAATAAACTTTTCATATTATTTTACAAACAAAAAATATTAACAAACATTAACCTTGTTGTCATTGCTGTGCACATTTGTTTCCATTTTTAGTCTATTTCATAATATGAATCTGACATTTTTTTATATTTAGTCAGAATTTCACAATGAATAGACCAATAGAAACGCTCGCAAATTGTTTGAAATTAAATCTTTTTACATTAAACTACAGTGAAAGTTTATTATTATTTTTTTATGAGTTATAAGGTTTTGCCAGGCGCCAAATATATCTCATATCTTATATACTGTATATAACTTTTATGAACAAGTTACAGACTTGTTCACTAGGGATGTGATTACTGTATTATACACAATGATATTGCCAAGATTTTTGATGGAATAAAAAAATACTTGTGTGGTAGATGTTTGTGGTTACATTGCTTAATTTTTGTCACATTTTTTTATTTTGTTACACTATTATTGTTTTATGCAAAAAAACATTTGAAAGTCTTTGTAAGCTACTTTTTTACGGAAAGACGTGTAAAAGTGAAGTGAATATAATTACACTAATTATCCAGCGTCTCTGTGCTTTTGACAGTGAGGCTGTAGAGAGCTGCTGTAAAATAGACTGTTATTATGCTTAAATGATCGATAATTAATATAAATTAAATTAAAATTAGATGGTTTTAATGATGTTTAATGTTTAATGATGAGTCTGCAGCGCTTACCTTCAGCTTTGGGCTTCCCAAGGACGTACATGACCTCAGCGTTGGTGGGGTTCTGCCCCAGCGCTCGGATCACGTCTCCACACTGAGCGAAGGTGATCTTCATCTCGTTGGTGGGCGTTCTGTCGAACAGCTGGAACGCGTCCTTGAAGTCTGTGGAGAAACACAAGAACAGGGTCAGCGTGTCACAACCTTTCACTTTTAAACTACAGATTTTTAATTCAGATTCTGTATCTACTGTAGCTGTAGATTATCCCCGAGCCTGCACTCAAAGGGACTTCGAACGCAGACTTTTTTACGAACCAATCAGCAATTATTTAAAATAAAAAACTATAGGTGTAGTAAAGTTTAAGCAGTGTGAAACCAAACCAAAATAACTGGACTAAATTTACAGAATACAATGTAACAAGTACATGAGCCTTGGTTTAACTTTGATCTGGACCTCAGGTGTGAAAACATCCTTTCACATTGTGATGCTCATTGCTATCTTACACCCCACCAACAGTCTATTTGCACACCTTCCACCTGCATCATTTAAATAGCAACAGTGCTTCTGAATATATCTACACTGATGGTCATGGCTTTTACTATAAATCACACCGGATTATAAGATACACTATCAATTAACGTCTTTTTTATAGTCTATTGTCATGCATAAGGTGCATCAGATTATAAGGCGCATTAAGCAACACCAGTAAGGAACAGGGGTGACACCATGTTTTCCTTAATGGTCAATGCTAATGCTGCTCCAGCAGTGCTAGCTGTGGTTACAGTCTGAAAATACTCGTCTCTGAATGGCAAAAGAGCTATCGCTTAGCTTAGCTTCCAATCAGATTTTAGGGGCATAAATTATGTTTTTTAATAGGAAAGACAGTGAAAGCACTTACCCTCGATCTGCTCGGCGGTGAACTCGAGCTGTGGGAGAGAAAATGAGATGAGATTAGTTTTTTTAGCAGTCGGGAATGACAGGCGCTCATCTTCCTGTGTGGCAGCAGGAGAAGTCTGAGTGGCAGCTACTGTAAGTGGAGCTCCTGCTGAGCGGCAGGAGCGTACGCGGGGTATGTGGCAGGTCGAGGTGCCCGCCAAGGCCACTGCGGAGCAGCAGCTTAGGTTACACACACTATACCCAGCTGCTGCACCCACCTGCCACCCGAAACAATGCAGCCACGACCTTCAGCCCCACACAAAGGCCTTTAGGAGTGTGTGAGTGTGTGAGGAGAGTGTGTGTGTTCGACCCTGACCTTCCATGTGGTGTGAAAATTGTAACACCCTTTGTTAAGGAACAAAATTAAAAGTATTGCGTGCTGTTTGTGGATCAGTAAAACCCTAATAGTCGTATTTATCTTAATTATCATTACGGATTTTATTAGTATTTACAGTAATTAGAGCTGAGTAATGAAGATTTACTATGTAACTAGAGACTACAGAACAGTGTTAACATGTAATAATAAACACTTTTTAATCTTAATCCTAATAAATCCTAATGCAAGATGGCTAATGAATTGTTTAGTAAGCGTTTAGTACCTCAGGGCTCTATCTTAGGGCCTATGAAGCTTATATACAGTAAAATGTAGATATGACAGCAACTATAGATATGGTAAAAGGCTACAAGAGGAGCTTCTAGATACTAGAGACTACAGAACAATGTTAAAACGTAATAATAATAGCAGCAGGGCTGGAAATGTTCTCAGCACTTTCTGAGCTATAATCACTTCCATGAGTGGGTTTGGTGGGTGGGTGGTCCACTGTGGAAGGCTATAATGAAAAACCCATAGCGTGCATGCTGAACCTCAGAGCGCAGAGTGACTACGGTCATTCCCCCTAACCCCAGAACATTCCTGCTGCTGGAATATCTCTTGCTTTTGTGATGGCTTTCTGAAACCCGAGCCCTGTGGTCGTCTCGCCGAGAAAACACAACATTAATTGCTGGGAGAAAATAACGTAGCGCGTGTTTGTGAAGGGGAACGCCACGCCAACGATACGGGTCAGAATATCGCTTTCATATGTCTTGTCCTGGACTAAATATACATCCAGTAGTGAGCTGTAATAACACACAAACTCAGGAGGGCACATTACTCAAAAACCCACAATAACAAGCCTTTTTAGCACTAGAATTTTGGGGTTTTACCATCATTACAACTGATGGCAACAATAAAGATACTGGCGATTGTTCACTGTGATAGGAAAACCCACCCTACAGCCAAAAATAACTCTATATTGGGAAATTACTGTTTCTTCTGAAATCGAGGATGTTAAATTAAACAGTTTACCCTGCTTTTGTTGTAGTAACTGTCTCTACTGTCCAAAGAAAGCTTTCTACTAGATTTGATGCTTAAAGGCTTTCTACACAGCATTGCGTAGCAATGTGGGAATTTGATTGCATTCAACCCGAGATTCCTAATAAAACAATAATTATAATTTGATACAAACTGTTTAGTAACACAGGATTTTATTTTAGAGTCTATAACAATAATATAAATGAAAACTAAACACCATAAACACCTGTTTAAATGACCACTCAATCTCATAATTTCAGTCTAAATTTTTTAATATTAAGATTTATTGAGATTTATTTAGTCTAAGAAAGGAACGAAGAAAATTAATGAATTTTTAACTGTTTAGTCCCACAGGGTTCAATCTTAGAGCCATTTAAAATTGTGTAAACTAATAATATTGTAGATATTAGTTTTATGAAGCACAATAATGCTAGTAAATTATTCTATATATAACTTAAGTGCTCAGCTATAGTTATGAGTATGGGTCTCTAATGTTTTTTTTTATTACTTGGTAAGTTGTTTCTTAATTTTTAAGTAACTCTTTAAGTAACTCTTAATTTTAAGTTTATTTGCATCATTTTAAGGTTAGGATGATTAATCCTATGCAGAAACAGTTTAGTTTAGTCCTGCAGGGTTTTAACTTAGGGCCTATAAAATTTGTGTCAAATATCACAGCAGGGTACAATATAGGGTAAATATCTGCAACAAGGGATAGAAACTCTATTTAGCTGGTTGTTTGCCTTTTAATTTTTAAGTTTAATTGCATAATTTTAAGTTTAATTATTCATCCTAATGCTGAAACAGTTTAATCCAACAGGGTTCTGTCCTAGGGCCTATGAAACTTGTGTCAGGTCTACATACAGGGGTAATAAGGGTTTACGAATGAGGGTTTAACTCATTTATTACACAACCACACTACGAGTTTTAATTTTATAATTAGTTATATAAAACTGATCATATAAAAGCAAAAAGGGCTAGAGTACGGTTAAAAGTTAATCATAGTACCGCAGGGTTCTATCTTAGGCCCTATGAAACTTGTGTCAATTACAACATTAAAAGCCTGCACACAGGGCTTATAAGGGGTTACAACTCTACAGTAGGTGGATTTCAATCACATTAAGGTAAATGCTTTGTCATGGCGCTAAATTTATTATGCACGTGATCCTAAGCTGTATGTAATACATTAAGAAACAGGAGGGGGTTATTACTCATAGTACTTCCATGAAAAATCTTTTATCCTTTATCCTTTTTAGCGCTGGCATGTTCCCCGACAAGACGCGAGCCTCTTCGCTAAACCCCTGAACCGTAACTGTCGTCCGTACGTGACTCACAGCCGACTGAATACATAACTTTTAACAACCCACAGAAACCTGGCCTCACATTAGTCTTAAGCCCCAATTATCCTCGCCTGATAGATGGTGGGAGTTAGCGTAGCCGTATCAGCAGTTTAACAGCAGGTCATCCCTGCACCAGAGCTATGCAGCGTGACGTCAAAAAAAAAAAAAAAAACGCCGCTGCTTCTTAAAATAGCCCCAGGAACCATCGAATCAGCGCCGAAGTGACAGCAGCAGGAAGAGCTCACCAATTATCTGTTTGAGAAGGTCAGGTTTGTCGCTCTGAAGATTAGACAGTAGCGTTAGCGACGTCGGAGATATCGGGACACCTTTATCCCTGTTATATTCCATCGTTTTTCCTTCTGAAGTGGATCGTGGAAAGCGACGTGCTGAGCTGCTGAGAACCTCCAGGCTTCATGTCAGCAGCAGAAAGGATGGAAAGGATGAAAAGGACTGGGCTTTTTAACTGTGGCACAAATAAACGCCGGGCCGTTCATCTGTACGACGTTTTAATGAGGGGAAATTTTCTGTAAAAAAGCTTGAATTTATGTAATTTACGGAGATCATGCTCACATTTCTATAACTGCTCTCTTTAAAAACTAGAAGCCTTAGAAAAATCACTTTTTTTGTGAAGAAAATGAAAGTGTCAAAAGGTTTGATGCTATAAGAGGTTCTTTACTCTCAAAAAAATACACTTGTAGCACCTTAAAAATATGTATGTATGTTTTTGCGTATTTATGGACATTTTTAGAATGTGCTCTAATTGGAATGTTTGTCTAGACGCAACCATTTATAGATTAGACAGTTTACTAAGCCAAATTGTGGACTATATTTTCCTGTTAATTGGAAATCTCCATTCATAATGCTATAAAGTTCAAGACAAAGCTTAATCTCTATGTATGAAACTGTGAAACTGTGCCCTAGATTAATATTATTACTAATAATTGGTTTAGTTGTTAATAGAGTTCTAGTTTAGGCCCCATTAAACTGATTTAAATTAATTTTTATTGGCAGTACATTACTACACTTTCTTCTCTACTACAGGAACTAGACAAGCCTTAAACTAAAATGCTGAATGCATCATTCATTAGAAAGGATATATAATATAATGCATTTAAAGGGTACTTTAATCTCAAATTATCTAAAGATCTTAAGGGTAAATATACTGTATATGTTAAGGTTTTTGATAAGCGTTTAGTCCCACAGGGTTCTATCTCAGGCTCTCTGATATTTATATTATATTAGTATAAGTAATGTAATGTAGATATTATAGGATAAAGGCCTAAACTAGATTATAAGCACTATTATTATGACTAGAAAGATTTTACACAGCACCAAAATAGTGTATTAATTATTCATTTTTAATTAGCATTTGTTAAAAATAGGCTATTATGTTCAATCTACTCAAAAACGTTTATCTAAATGTGTTTAAAATCCACTCGCTTTAGAGACGATGTGATAGTGGAACCTCTTTAACCCCTTATAACCGCTGTATGAAGGCTTTTTATGTCATAATTGCAAAAGTTTCATAGATCCTAAGATAGAACCCTGTGGTACTGAATCATTCATTCATTAGGATCAACTCTAAATGGTACTCAAGTCCTTTTTGCTTTTATATTATCAGTTTTATAGAATTGAGGGAAACCTCGTAAACAGGTTTCATAGGCCCTAGGAGAGAGTTTTGCATGTTTTTTTACACTTAGCACTACTCGTCTGTATGTTGCATATTGCATCTATATATTGCATATATCTGTATATATATATATATATATATATATATATATATATATATATATATATATTGTTTCTCTCTTATTGTTATATTTGTATTATGCTCTTTAAATTCTTGCAAGTGTGGTTAGTACAGTAATTAGTACAGTATTAATGTACTAACCCGTTTTGTACTAAGAGGAAGTGACGCCATAAGCGTTGCTATGGCAACATACTCCACTGCATTCACTGTTCTATCTCTAGTTGCCTTTGAAGGTTGTTGCTGCTGCACTTTTTTTATAGCTTTTATCACTTTTATTTGTCTACGTATTTTAGAAATATTCTTATTTTTACATTGTTTATATAGTTCTGGATATGAGTAGCTCCTCTTGTTTAGTTTATTATTGTACCGTATTTGAGTTTGCTCAACTATACTCGAGCTTTTATCTATAAACTACTACACTACACACACTACATACTACAAACCTAATGAGCGTTAGTAATTATAGGTATATGTATCCCTATAACGATTATTAATGGTTATTAATTGGGTTGCAAATACTTAAAAAACATTAATAAGAAGTTAATAAATATATAGCAACACATAAATAGAAATGTCAACAGGATTTGATTCCACACTCTTTTATGATCTTTCTAGATACTTTCTAGATCTTACTTTGTGTTTTCCATCATATAAACCATATAAATCAAAAGAATATATTTGTAATTGTGTTTAACTATTAACTATAAAAAAATAAATGACTAAGTTGAATTAAATGACTAAGGATACAACAGATCACTGTTGCCTTTTTTAATTGATGTGTTTTAACTGTCCATCAATGGTTTTTAAAGAATTTACAACCTAATCAATAATAATGAATAAACTCATTTATAAACCATTTATAAACCCTTTTTTTTTACATTTTGACTAATTTCTGAATGATAAACTTTTAAAATATTGTAAAAGTAAAAGTTGAGTAATTTAAGATGCTATCAGACAATTAAGAGTCTAAGAGTAAAAAAAAGGTAAAAGGTAAAGTCGGATACATACCTGCACCTCAGCCGGGTTAAACTCGGGCTCCTTGACGGGCTCGGGCTCTGGGGGCTTGGGGGCTGCGGGTTTGGGCTCTTCCTTCTTCTTGGGGGCCATGGCTCTGGATGGATGGGCTGTGAGATGAAGAGGAAGGAGAGGCTGGGTGGACGGCTGAGGCTCAGACACGCTCTGGGTAAAGATCAGTAGACGCCGGGGGGCTTTTATCCTCCGCCCTCTCAGGTACCCACGCCCCTCCTGCCCCGGCATGGTGCCTTAAAAGGGCGCGACACAAGGCTTCTATTTGGGACACCTACCCCCTGACAAATGGCCGGGCGTCCGTATCGCCGGGAGGGACAGGACACGGCTAATTTGGGGAGAAATCATGGCCCGCAGCCATTGGTCCATCACAGCTGAGAGACAAAGAGAGGACATAATGGGGGGTAACCTGAGACCACTGTTCTGCTGGGCTGGAAAACAATATACCACCAGTGTAACACCAGTGTGTCGCCATCACTGAGGATATCACCCAGTCTTCTACACTTTTACTAAGAATTTCTGGAATTTTATAAAATTTGATTATCCATTTTCACACTATAACAAGAATATATATTTGTATGTCCATACACAGTTTTACATTTAAAAAAAAATATATATATAAATATATATTCCAGAATGGATATAAAATAAGACAAATAGTATTACTTTAATAAAAAACAGCAACTTTACAGGAGAGAGAAAAAACATGTAAACTTTCAATGGAATCAATGTAAAAAGAGTTTATTTCAGGCCATTTTGTAGAGTTTCTATTGGTCCGTTCATCAAGAAATTTTGGCACAGTGTAAGGGACAGTTTGTCTGTTCAAATTATGTAGTAAACTAAAAATCGACAAAAATGGAGATAAGTGTTTTTCATAGGACAGCGACGATATGAAATCTATAGTATAGTTTCTACATATATAAATTCATCAGGAAATTTTAAAACATTGTAAAGGACAGTTTATGTGTTTAAATTATGTAATAAATAAAAAATAAAACGAATTATCTGCTCTTTTTATATAAACTATGTGTCAAAAATAGATAATGTACCAAATGCATGTTTTGCTAATGAAACCAGTTACTTTTTCTTCTAGAGGTTCAAACTGTGCACAATTTTTTCAAAGCAAAATATAAATGTGGCCATATATGCACATATGCAGCTCTGAAAAAAAAATATAAGAGCACTTAAAAACCTCTGGAATAAAATCAAGAGGAAGATGGATGATCACAAGCCATCAAACCACCAAACTGAACTGCTTGAATTTTTGCACCAGGAGTAAAGCAGCATAAAGTTATCCAAAAGCAGTGTGTAAGACTGGTGGAGGAGAACATGATGCCAAGATGCATGAAAACTGTGATTAAAAACCAGGGTTATTCCACCAAAAATTGATTATTTCTGAACTCTTAAAACTTTATGAATATGAACTTGTTCTCTTTGCATTATTTGAGGTCTGAAAGCTCTGCATCTTTTTTGTTATTTCAGCCATTTCTCATTTTCTGTAAATAAATGCTCTAAATGAGAATATTTTTATTTGTAATTTGGGAGAAATGTTGTCTGTAGTTTATAGAATAAAACAACAATGTTCATTTTACTCAAACATAAACCTATAAATAGCAAAATCAGAGAAACTGATTCAGAAACTGAAGTGATCTCTTCATTTTTTTCCAGAGCTGTATAAATAAATTCAATTATAACTTTGGAGACATTGTAAGGGACAGGTTATGTGTTTAAATTAGGTAATAAACTAATAAAAAAATTCTATAAACTACAGACAATATTTCTCCCAAATTCCTTATTTAGACCATTTATTTGCAAAAAATAAGAAATGGCTAAAATACCAAAAAAAGAGATGCAGAGCTTTCAGACCTCAAATAATGCAAAGACAACAAGTTCATATTCATAAAGTTTTAAGAGTTCAGAAATCAATATTAGGGTGGAATAATCCTAATATTCAGGAAAAAATCCTAAAATCCAGGAATCCTGTTTTTTAATCAAAATTTTTTCATGCATCTTGGCATCATGTTCTCCTCCACCAGTCTTACACACTGCTTTTGGATAACTTTATGCTGCTTTACTCCTGGTGCAAAAAATCAAGCAGTTCAGTTATATATATATATATATATATATATATATATATATATATATATATATATATATATATATATATATATATATATATATATATATTATATGGTATCTCTAGTATAAAATTACAATTTCTACACTCGTTTTTCTACTTTTGAAACTGTATGTCATACATTGATTATTTAAATTGCACACACACATTTCCAATTTTATTCATTTCTATTTTGGAAGATACATATATTTGTATTTTTATTACTTTAAATATGTCTTTATATATTTATATTTATGTGTAATCCTTAATAATAAAATCCTAAATCAGTCACAACATTAACTCTTATCCTTGTATTACTGTAAGAGTTTTATAAATATTTACTGAATTAAAGTGATTATTACTGTATTTATGGGTTAAATGTTAATGAACTGAGCTGGGGGTTGATGAGTGTGTGATCTGTAGTGACTCAGTGTTAATGTGGCAGTCTGTAAACACTGCTGGATCTGCAGAGCGTGACCTTCTTCACCTTCACACGCCTTTAATAATGAGCAGCTGAGAGCCGTTACAGATCATTACCCTCACAATCACCCTGCTGCTCACATCCCATAATACACACACAGGAAACCCACAACACTTAAAACATGACTGAACTTTATAAACTGTTAATAAAGGAGTTAATTCCCTAATAAAGGCTTTATAAACAATTTATTCATATTGTTAATTAAGATTTTATATAAAAAATTAAGTGACTTTTTGAATGCATGAATTGAATGATTATTAATACAGTTATTTAAAAATAATACTACACTTATAAATACATTATAAATGGTTTATAGGAGAGTTTATTAATTAGGTTACTTTAATATAAGACGTCTATTATAAAGTTTTTAGAAATGGATTATCAAGGAGTTTATTAATGTCATTAATGACAATGACTTTACTTCATTTTAAGGGAGCTTTTAATGGTTATTAATTTTTTTTTTCTAAATAAGAATACCCCCATGAAAGACTCAATAAATGCTTTATTAATGGTTTAAAAATAGGTTACTTTAAAATAAGATCAGTTTATAAAGGCATTATAAATGGTTTATATGGGAGCTTATTAGTTAGGTTACTTTAAAATAAGAATACTCTTGTAAAGGGTTTAATAAATGGTTAAAACATAGGAATTGATATAACAGTAAGGTTTTGTTTATTATTCATGAATATCTTCTTTATTACCCCTTTATTAAGCCTTTATATGAGATGACAGACTTTGTAGTGGTACCAGAAATGGTAACAGGAATAGCCCCACAAGTTACATTTCCTACTAGAAAAACCCAAATATCTTGTTAATTTTACAAAGATCATATTTGATCAAATGTTCTCAAATATTTAAGGCGTCTGTTCTTGAGAACAATGGATCAGGACCCTAATAGAGCCAAATATAATGCAGAATGATGTCACAGTATTTTATCATTGAAAAAATGTAATTTTTTTGGGATTCATTACATATTTTAAGCTTTATCAAACCTTAAAACAACCTTAAAACAACCTTTATTTAACATTGCCTCATTGGCTTATTGGTTAGAGTTGAAATTCTGACATTAGATCAACATTCATTTAAAGAATGTTTTAAATGGTTGAGGTTTTGAATTTACACTCACATTAATGCTTTTAGGAGCTTCCCACACATGATAATATTAATAATTATTAATTTTATTTCTACACTTCAAGAGCAACAGAGTACAGACTAATAATTAAGCAATAATAAACTTGAGGTTCATGCTATAGCATGTAATATTAGCATTGCTGTGATGCGGTCGTAGATCAGCACAGTAGTGCCAATATTACACCTTATAGCATGAAGCTTGAGTGTATTATTGTGATTATAACATAGTTCCATTATCACTGTTTATTGAAACATTTTTTAAAACACTCCGCCACTTAAAATAGTTCCATTGCTGCTCTGTTTGTAGCTGCGCTGTTTGGCTTGTAAGCGCTGCTGCATCGTTGCTAGGTTACCTGTATGCGGCTGAATAATACATGGAAAGCTTAGGTTTCAGTGCATTACCGGCTGATAATGTCACTCATAGAACACTTCTCAGCCAATCACATTGCAGGGTCAATTTTGAAATTGGACATCTGATATCAATGTTGTTTCAATGCACTAATGATGGAAAATTTGAATTGATTCATTGTTTCTTTGATATCTGGGAGAGCTCACTGATAAGAACAACATGATCGCACATATTCCTTATATTTGGTTTGTGTTTTATGTTATTTTACACTGTTTTTTTCTAGATAAATCCTGTAAAATATCATTCTCTCCATCCCGTCAATGATAATCCACAATCTCTTTAACCATCAAATCTCAGGCCACAGATGTGCGGAGCATCCAGCCCGGGCTGCGGCTGTCTGAGGTGATTAATGAGCTATTTTTGAACTCCACCCAAAGCTGTAGATTAATATCAGTTACAGCGCCGGCGTTCCTGCCACAGACTACTCATTAACCTCTGTGTACATTACAAAGCATCAGATTTATACACAGTCCTGTTCAAAGACTCCACTTCAGCGGTGATAATACAGCAAAAGCCCATTTTATTGATCATAAACGTGGAAAATGCTTTAATAATACAACTCACATGCTGCATTACAGCTTTTAATGAGGAAACTAAACCACAAGCCTTCAGGCTACGTTCACATTACAAAAAGACACATTGCTCAAATCAGATTTTTTGCTCAAGTCTGATTTTTTGCTTGGATCATGTCAGTTCACATTCACTGTAAATGTAATTGATCTGTATCTGTGTGTAATGTGAACACAGAATCTGTTCCTGAAAATTGATACCTGTATAAACGCCTCCTTCTTCACTAACAACAAAAACCCTCATATTAGAGAGAGGAGAGACTCGTAGCTTTATAAAGGGAAATGGATGAGTTAGCAGCTCATATGTGGAGCATCTTTTGCTGGAGTGGAGAGTAAACAGCTGCTATGAAGTTCATGCTCAGCTCCAGGAGGAGAAAAAAGGACAGGCGGTTTGCTTTTGCTGTTTTTTTTTTTGCACCAGCTGCACCAAGAGATGCAGTGTGGGTACGGGAGAGAAGCATGTAGCGCTAATGCTAATTCTAATGTGTAAAAGCTAAAAGACGCATGAATTCAGATTTGATATGTATCCAATCTAATTGAATCGGATACGTATCTGATTTAGGACCACATATGAAAGTGACTCAAAACTGATTTAAAAAATTCGGATTTGGCACGTTCACACAGCCATGAAAAAATCTGATCTGAGACACATTGAGCAAAAAATCAGATTTTTTTTTTGCCTAACAAGCTAGAGTTCCTGTTTACTTTTCTCATATATGGTATATGAGCAGTGTCCTGACTCTAATAATAATATTACCTCTAGTGAAAAATTAAAAATTAATAATCATCCCTTGACTGGTTTATAGTTTTGTTTTGTTGTTACATTTGTTTTGTATCATAAGGTAAAAAGTCATAAACATGTATGTTTTGACTATCAAATTTACCAGATTGCTTGAATTTTGGTTTGTATTATAATTGTTTAGCTAACTTTAAAATATTTAAGAAAACATCTAATAATAAATATTTTTCCTAGAGTTTATCCTCATGAACTTTGTCCTATCTTTATGTTTGTATATAAAATAATAAAATAATTAATGTGATGAAAGATTTTAAGTGTTGAACAGCAGTGAAGTGCTAAAAGAGCTTTAGTGTTCAAATCTGAGATCTGAATCATTACAGCCTTTGAAATTCCTGAAGTTCCTGCAGCAGCTGAAACCAGATCTAATCTGTAACACTTCAGTGTGAACGAGAGGCTGAGTGTGTGAATGTGTGTAGGTACTGTAGTGACGAGTACAGTCAGAGTGGGAGGAAATTACAGTCATTGGCTGTTTCTCAGAATAACCTGTGACCCCTGGCAGTAGAGGTGGGCACCTGTTGTGCCCCCGGGGGGGAGTTCAGGGTAAATGTTGGTTTAAGTGGCAGAAGCAGGACTGACCCCACTGTTCTGATGGTCACCCAACGCTTCTGGTCAGCTGCGTCCACAGCTAATGACCACCCACTGCAGCCAGGGTTACCACACCTCACCCAGACCCAGCTATCCGTGTAAACGCTCGGCTATCAGTCTAAACGCTCGGCTTACAGCTGCTGGATGTGACTTTAAACTAAATTAAATTAAACAGACTGTATTTTATTAAAAAAAAACTTTGATATTAGTCATGTTGTCAGCAGTGTTACAGTCTATGATGTTACGGTCATGACTGTCACCACTGATTAGTGGTGTTTTAGCTAGTGGTGGTGGTTACAATCATTGGTGTTTTAATCAATGGTGTAACTTTTGTTCTTGTTATAGACAGTGATATAACATTTAATCATGTAAAAGTCAGTGGTGTAACAGTAACTGGTGTAACAGTAAGTAGTGTTACAGTCATTTTTGTTGCATCATTGGTGCTGTGGTCATTGATGTTTTGGTCAGGGGTGTAACAGCCAGTGGTGTTAAAGTTATATGTATTGCTGCATTGACATTATGGTTAGTTTATTAACAGTCAGTGGTGTTACAGGAAGTAGCGTTACAGGAAATAGTGTTGCATCATTTGTGTTGTGGTCAGTGGTGTAACTGTCAGTGATGCAACAGTAAATAGTGTTACAGTCATTTGTGTTGCATCATTGGTGCTGTGGTCAGGGGTGTAACAGTCAGTGGAGTAAAAGTCATATGTATTGCTGCACTGACATTGTGGTCAGTAGATTAACAGTCAGTGGTGTTACAGGAAGTAGTGTTACAGGAAATAGTGTTGCATCATTGATGCTGTGGTCAGTTGATTAACAGTCAGTGGTGTAACAGTAAGTGGTGTAAAAGTCAGTGGTGTAACAGTAAGTGGCGATACAGTCATTTGTGTTGCATCATTGGTGTTGTGGTCAGTGGTGTAACAGTCAGTGATGTAACAGTAAATAGAGTTACAGTCATTTGTGTTGCATCATTGGTGCTGTGGTCAGTGGTGTAACAGTCAGTGGTGTAACAGTCAGTGGTGTTACAGTCATTTGTGTTGCATCATTGGTGCTGTGGTCAGTAGAATAACAGTCAGTGGTGTTACTGGAAGTAGCGTTACAGGAAATAGTGTTGCATCATTGGTGCTGTGGTCAGTAGAATAACAGTCAGTGGTCATACAGGAAGTAGCGTTACAGGAAATAGTGTTGCATCATTGGTGCTGTGGTCAGTAGAATAACAGTCAGTGGTGTTACAGGAAGTAGCGTTACAGGAAATAGTGTTGCATCATTTGTGCTGTGGTCAGTGGATTAACAGTCATTTGTGTTTAATCATTGATGTAATTATCTGTGGTGTTATGATCGCTGGTGTTTGTGTCAATGGTGTTACAGTCAGTAGCGTTATAGTCAATAGTGTAATAGTCTTGTAATATGGTCATTAATGTTGCGTCATTGGCGTGATCAGTGGTGTTACAATCAGGGATGTTGCAGTCAGTGGTGTTATAGTCAATAATGTTACAGTCATTAACGTTTCAGTCATTGCTGCTGTGGTCAGTGGTGTAACAGTAAATAGTGTTACAGTCATTTGTGTTGCATCATTGGAGCTGTGGTCAGTGGATTAACAGTCAGTGGTGTAACAGTCAATAAGGTTGGTATCATTGGTGTTTTTGTGTCAATGGTGTTACAGTTAGTAGCGTTATAGTCAGTGGTGTTATAGTCCTGTAATATGGGCATTAGTGTTGTGATTAGTGGTGTTACAGTTATTAATGTTTTGGTCATTGGTATTATGGGCACTGGTGTATGCGCCAATGGTGTTACATTAATTAATGTTATAGTCAATGGTGTTGTTGTCAGTGGTGTAACAAATAATTGATGTAACAGTCATTAGAGTTACAGTCAGTGATGTTACAGTCATTATTGTTATAGTTATTAATGTTGCTGTCAGTGGTGTAGTAATTAGAGGTGTTACGATCACTGGCGTTTGCATCAATGGCGTTACATTACCTAGCGTTATTGTCAGTGGTGTTATAATCATTGGTCTTAAGGTCAATGGTGTAATAATCTAAACCAAATATATAGTATTTCCTATAACTACATAAGGAAATATGTCTAAAACAGAACAGCTGCTATTATAGATCAATTTAATGAGAGTTCAGACTGGGAAGCAGGTGGTAAAGTGGCTTCCTGTTGTGCACTTTGTGTTCAGTATAAATAATTGTGTAAATAATTAAATCTGAGAAGTAAATCGACCAAATCAATTCAAGCTAAATATGAATTAGATTGTTATTAATGAGGGTCCATCATATTCTGGGAAGACGGGGTTGGAAATGATGAAATATAAAAGCCCATAAATTAATCTGAATTGAGAGCAGATAATATCAGAGAGTGACCTTTGCTGGTGTGTCGAGGTGAATTAGGAGTGATTATATGGGATTAGCATATTCATGTTCCTGCTGGTGCTCTGTGTTAATGGCCAGAACCCATGTTACGGTTCTGCACAGTACTTATCACAGCTGATGTTTCTGTAGTAAGATGTTCCAGCTTTCCCATCATTCCCTCTGTAAAAACATATCAGTCACGATATCACTGTAAATGTTACAGCGAGAGTAAGGTTTAATTCTATAAATAGTATAAATATAAAGTTTTGTAACACTATGGACTCTATTTTAGTGATCTATAGGCGAACCGTTAAGTGTGCACAGTGCAGCTTGATTTAGAGCAGATCTATGTGTGTCTTTGCTATCGTAACGACTGGAAAAGTACAATGCCATGTACTAATTCTCTTAATTATTAATAGGTGTGTTGTTTTGGGCAAAAACCTGTCAGTGTGTTACTTGCCTGGTTCTGGTATGCATCAATCAAGCACTACATTATGACCATCCTTGTTTCTCTATTCATTATCCATTATTGTTTCAGCTCCACTGATCATATATTTCACTCTGTAGTTGTATAATAATCCTCCTTATTTTGAGCTGTTCTTCAATACTCAAAACCCAGAGTTGAGTATCAATATTATTTGGGTGGTGGGTGGTAATTCTCAGTACTACTGCATTAGCAGTGATTAGCATTAGCAGTGATTAGCATTAGCAGTGATTAGCAGTGATTAGCATGGTGGTAGTGTATGAGGTGTTGAAGAACAGGGTGAAAGCAGGATACTCAAAAATCAAAGTCCTAACACTGATCAAAAAGGTGTAACTTTATGCAAATGAGGTGTCACCTGCGGAGGAAACTACCAATCAGAAAGCAGGATTTCCCTTTATCTCAAAAATGCTCCTCTGACTTTGGTTCTTACTGACTTAACTAACAGAGAACCCTGTAAAACTTAAGCAACATTTAGAAAAGGACGGTTAGCCTGTAATGTTACATTCTAAAACATGTGATATAATAATAAAAGTTTAAATCATAACATTATTATAATGTTTCTCACATAACCTTCCCAGCAAGACTAATAATAACATTATGGAAATGTTAAAAGTAATATTCTCAAAGGATGTTGCAGCAATGTCACCAGAATGTTTTAAAAAAAAAAGTTAAATTAAATTAAAATAAAAAGCTTAGGAAAAAGAATTTTTACTTCCTCTAAACATACAGTAATTAACAGCATTCAGTATTTTAATCAGTATTTTTACTGGACACACCCTAAATCAGTGTTTTTTCATTGTTTTAAAATGTTCTGCACTGTAGATTATTACTAAAATCATCTTAACTATGAAGAAAAACATATAGAATTATGTAGTAGATAAACAAACAAACCAGAATATGTTTTTTATATTTTACATTCTTAAAAAGTAGCTCCTCTTGTTTACATGATCAGTTTTGCACATCTTCTGTTGGATTTCCTCAGTCAGCTTTACGAGGTAGAGTCTCCTGGAATTCAGGCTTTCAGTTAACAGCTGTGCTGAACTCATCAAGAGTTAATTACTTGAATTTCTTGTCTCTTAATAAAGTGTTTGAGAGCATCAGTTAAAGTAAAGTAGTGAAGAGGTAGAGTTACAGGTATACAGTGAATAGTGAATATTTGAGTAATGTTCGAATCCAGGTTATGACGAGAACTACTCAACTAATAATAATAATAATAATAATAAAAAACTTTACTTATAAAGCAAAACTTTTATACATAAAAGATGTAGATCAAAGTGCTTTACATAGGAAAATATATTAAGAAATAGCACACAAGCAAGCACAACAAGTAAGCAAATACATTAAAAAGTCAATTCAAATGAACACTAATAAAATATAATACTCAAAAGCAAATGAATGACAATTATGATAGAATAAAAATACAATCAAACCAGACAGATAAAAATAAGATTTAATTAATTAAAAGCTAGAAAAGTAAAAATTATATAATACTATGATAATTATAAAATCAAAACCAAATAATAAAACAGTTATAATAAATACACAATAAGAAGGATCTAATTAAAGCTAGAAAGCTAGAAAAATAAAAATACAGTCTAATTAAAAGCTAATAATGAAAAAAAGATGTTTTTAGCTTTTTCTTAAAAATAGTCTATCTATCTATCTATCTATCTATCTATCTATCTATCTATCTATCTATCTATCTATCTATCTATCTATCTATCTATCTATCTATCTATCTATCTATCTATCTATAGTTTTGCCGTATAAATACAGAAAGTCACTTCTTCACTCTTTTTGATCCAACTAAGTAAAGAAAAAAATGACTTTAAGAAAAAAAATATCCTAAAAGAAGAATTTCAAGAACTTTGAAAGTATCGTTAAGTGCAGACACCACATAAACCATCAAAAACATTATAATGATGAAACTGGCACTCATTAGGACTGACCCAGGAAAGCAAGTGCAAGAGTTAACAGCCTCAGAAACCACAAGTTAACAAACAGCTCCCCAGACAAAGAGTATTTTAGTTTGTTTAACACTGTTTTTAAGTTACTACATGATTCCTTATGTGTTCCTTCATAATCCTGCATTTACTATGTAGAGAAATATAAATAATTGAAACATTAAATTAGAATGTGTCTAAATGTTTGACTGTTACTGTATGGGTTGAAATCATATGTTAAAAAAGTTTACATATCGCCGCTGTCCAATGAAAAACGCTTATCTCCATTTTTGTCGATTTTTAGTTTACTACATAATTTGAACAGACAAACTGTCTCTTACACTGTGCCAAAATTTCTTGATGAACGAACCAGTAGAAACTCTTCAAAATGACCTGAAATAAACTGTTTTTACATTGACTTCTATTGAAAGTTTACAAGGTTTTTTCTCTCTCCTGTAAAGTTGCTGTTTTTCATTGGACAGCGACGTTATGCTGTTATGTAGGGGTAAGTTTCAAGTTGGAACTAGTTTGCTTGGTGCCCATTAAAATTTAATAGCTGGCAAACTCAAACACATGGACAGATATTACTAAACCTATGTGAAATTTTAAAATTTAAAGTTCAACTTATGTTCATCTTGTGTAACGGGCTGCTGGAGTGCTCCCATTGTTTTATTCTACACCAAAAGAAAAGATCCAACCAGAGAAAAGCCCACTGCAACTCCTGGGCTGAGAGACACTGGATGAACGCTTTAGAAGATCCTCAGAACTTCAGTAGATCTTTGAGTTTCTGTTTAGAGACACTTTTACAGCTTTAGGTTTAGGGTTTATATGACTGCAAGCAACAAGATGGAAAAAAAAACCTGGAAAGTGAGCTGAATAAATCCTGAGAGAAATGGGGAAAAACTAAAACTAAAAATATTTTACACTAAACAAACATAATTAAACCTATTAATGTGCTGCATCAGCCCACTGGCTTGTATAATAACTGTGTTTCAAGTTTTAATGGATTTGTAATGTTTCTTTAGATTGTTGTCTTTGACTACAGTGCAGATAAAAAAAACTAAATAAAAAGATATCAGAGAGAGATTTGGTTTAAAACAACTGAATTATTTTATCTCTTGAAGAAAAAAACACCCTGTGGAGAACCCTCACACCTCTGGAACACGTAGAATGTAAAATGAGAAAACCTAAAAAATGACCTGTATTTATTAAACCCAAATAAATAATCTGAATTAAAAAATGACATGTTAAAACTAATACGTATAATTTCTTAGAGCATCCATTTTTAGCACAGATTTTGGAAGAACTCAAAACTTTTGCGGCAATTTTAGTGGATCCATAGACATGTCACAAAATAATTTTGGTTCACACTGAAGCACCTGAAGAAACTGAAGAACTATTATTTGGTTCAAACTGGGATTTAACTTTGGTTCTGGTTCCAGAATCTATTTTTATTGGTGGAAATGCAATGAATGGTTCAAACTTGGATGAGCTACTAGAAAAACCAAGAAGGAAGAAGTGAATCTCTGTTTGAATGATTGAGGGAAAATAAAAGAGGGATGAATCAATAAATGAACCAATCAGGAGTGAGAGTAAAGAACTGAATGGTATTGTTATCCCACTGTAGCACTGATGACACTCTCTGTGAATGGTGGATAGTGTGTAGTATGTGTGTGTGAAGTATATGTGTGTGTGTGTGTCAGTCAGCAGTATAAATGGCCTAGGCTTTGTATAACTGCAGTGTCTCAGTGAGACTACATCAGGTGATTGTCATTGACTTGTTCACAAATATGCATCCCATGATCCTCTGGGGCGGACTGAACCATGCTAAACCTGCGCGGTGGGGCTATTTCAGTCCGGCCTGTTGTCCACTTGCCACGGCCGACAGATTTACAATGCCAATTGTTATCTGCCCCCTTTGAAGTGACCTTCAGCTCTAAATGCAGCCGTAACCCTGGAGCTCAGCTAACCGCCGGAGAAAACACCAGCTGTGATCTCCACCAACCATCACTGAGATAAACCCAAACCCAAACTAACCCGCCCTGATCCGGACCCGCCCAGAACTCACACTCAGATCATCCGTAAAACAAACAACGGATCAGGATTAAAACCAGAGAGAGATTTCCTCAAAACCCAGACCTTAATCCCTAATAACACGACCAATCAACGTCTCTATTACACACACCTACCTTCTACTACCACGCACTGACTGGCCACTTTATTAGAAACACCCACCTTCTACCACCCCTCACTGACTGGCCACTTTATCAGAAACACCTACCTTCTACTACCACACACTGACTGGCCACTTTATTAGAAACACCCAGCTATCTTCTACCACCTCTCACCGACTGGCCACTTTATTAGAAACACCCACTTTCTACCACCTCTCACTGACTGGCCACTTTATTAGAAACACCCACCTACTTTCTACCACCACTATTCACTGACTGGCCACTTTATCAGAAACACCTACCTTCTACTACTACTCACTGACTGGCCACTTTATCAGAAACACCTACCTTCTACCATCCCTCACTGACTGGCCACTTTATCAGAAACACCTACCTTCTACTACTACTCACTGACTGGCCAATTTATCAGAAACACCTACCATCTACCACCCCTCACTGACTGGCCACTTTATTAGAAACGCCTACTTTAATACCATGTGATTTATTTCACTGACTGGCCACTTTATTAGAAACACCCAGCTATCTTCTACCACCTCTCACCGACTGGCCACTTTATCAGAAACACCCACCTACAACCACCCCTCACTGACTGGCCACTTTATCAGAAACACCCACCTACCTTCTACTACCACACACTGACTGGCCACTTTATTAGAAACACCCACCTTCTACCACCCCTCACTGACTGGCCACTTTATCAGAAACACCTACCTTCTACCACCCCTCACTGACTGGCCACTTTATCAGAAACACCTACCTTCTACTACCACACACTGACTGGCCACTTTATCAGAAACACCTACCTTCTACTACCTCTCACTGACTGGCCACTTTATTAGAAACACCTACCTTCTAACACCTCTCACTGACTGGCCACTTTATTAGAAACACCCACTTTCTACCACCACTTCTCACTGACTGGCCACTTTATTAGAAACACCCACTATCTACCACCTCTCACTGACTGGCCACTTTATTAGAAACGCCTACTTTAATACCATGTGATTTATTTCACTGACTGGCCACTTTATTAGAAACACCCAGCTATCTTCTACCACCTCTCACCGACTGGCCACTTTATCAGAAACACCCACCTACAACCACCCCTCACTGACTGGCCACTTTATCAGAAACACCCACCTACCTTCTACTACCTCTCACTGACTGGCCACTTTATTAGAAACACCCACTTTCTACCACCACTTCTCACTGACTGGCCACTTTATTAGAAACACCCACTTTCTACCACCTCTCACTGACTGGCCACTTTATTAGAAACACCCACCTACTTTCTACCACCACTATTCACTGACTGGCCACTTTATCAGAAACACCTACCTTCTACTACTACTCACTGACTGGCCACTTTATCAGAAACACCTACCTTCTACCATCCCTCACTGACTGGCCACTTTATCAGAAACACCCACCTTTTACCACCTCTCATTGACTGGCCAATTTATCAGAAACACCTACCATCTACCACCCCTCACTGACTGGCCACTTTATTAGAAACGCCTACTTTAATACCATGTGATTTATTTCACTGACTGGCCACTTTATTAGAAACACCCAGCTATCTTCTACCACCTCTCACCGACTGGCCACTTTATCAGAAACACCCACCTACAACCACCCCTCACTGACTGGCCACTTTATCAGAAACACCCACCTACCTTCTACTACCTCTCACTGACTGGCCACTTTATTAGAAACACCTACCTTCTAACACCTCTCACTGACTGGCCACTTTATTAGAAACACCCACCTACTTTCTACCACCACTATTCACTGACTGGCCACTTTATCAGAAACACCTACCTTCTACCATCCCTCACTGACTGGCCACTTTATCAGAAACACCTACCTTCTACCATCCCTCACTGACTGGCCACTTTATCAGAAACACCCACCTTTTACCACCTCTCATTGACTGGCCAATTTATCAGAAACACCTACCATCTACCACCCCTCACTGACTGGCCACTTTATTAGAAACGCCTACTTTAATACCATGTGATTTATTTCACTGACTGGCCACTTTATCAGAAACACCCACCTTCTACCACCTCTCACTGACTGGCCACTTTATCAGAAACACCTACCTTCTACGACCACTACTCGCTGAGTGGCCACTTTATCAGAAACACCCACCTTCTACCACCTCTCACTGACTGGCCACTTTATTAGAAACACCCACCTACTTTCTACCACCTCTCACTGACTGGCCACTTTATCAGAAACACCTAGTTAATACCATGTGATTTATTTCACTGAATGGCCACTTTATTAGAAACCTTTACTTACTAACTTGTGCTGCCACCCACCGGCCACTTTATCAGAAACACCCACTTCCACCACCGGTACTCACTGAGTGGCCACTTTATTAGAAACACCCACCTTCTACCACCACTCACTAACTGGTGTACCTAGTGTATAATAAATAGTGATACAGTAATAATACATGTAATTAAATATTTTATAATTTTACTGTAAGTATATTTAAAATATAGGGTTACATACACGAAGTAGTACTGTATATTTAAATGTTACTTAAGTATATTTAAAATAGTTCAATTTTAGTATATTTAAATACACTTAGCACAATTTAAGTAAGACTAAGTAAGTTATACTATTTTATGCAATTAAAATAAAATATATACAAAATAAATACAAAAAAAGTTGTTCATTTTAGCTCTCTTTAAATATACTGATTAATAATAATGTGGCTATATGAACACTTTAGTACGCTATAGTATCATAATGATTAATATACTTTAATCTACTTTTTTCACTAGTGTAGACACACCTACTATGCAAATTAAAGACATTTGTAGGCTTTTTCTAGTCTCACAACAAAGCAAAAAAAGCAACAAAAAAGGAAATTCCTACAAAATGTTTTTATTATAAACACCTTTTTTCCCACGAATGTTACAGTTATATATACAGGTTACTGCTATTTTTATAGGACATCCCAAGATGCATTGCGTTTAACAGTTTTCTAAAATGAAAGTTGTTAAACATTTATTTACTGCATGACTTTACTGTAAAAAATACAGGAATTGGTTAAAGTGTGGAACATCAATCAGCAGAACCACTGGAAACCTCATCAGTAGTAAGCAGGACCATACCAAACACACTGACACATATCTAATCACAGCAGGATTATCAATCCACATGTGTCTTTAAGATTGACTGATAATATTGGAATGATTAATAATATCGAGCTCTACAATAATCATAATGATAATCAACCAAAATCGCTAGAATTGTACCGATATATAAGTCAGGAGATAAAAACGATTTTCAAAATTATCGACCTATATCAATATTGCCTGTGTTGTCCAAGGTGTTGGAGAGGGTTGTATATAGTAGACTAAGTAACTTCTTGGAAAAATATGAAATCCTGACTCCATCACAATATGGCTTTAGGAAAAAGTGTACCACTTCCATGGCGATTTTGGATCTCCTAGAAAAAGCTAATGAAGCAATTGAACAAGGCGAGTGTGGAATTGGAATTTTCCTTGATCTTTCGAAGGCATTTGATACCATTGATTTTGAAATTCTACTACAAAAACTGCAATATTATGGTATTAGAGGTATAGCAGCTAGTTGGTTTAAAAGCTACTTATATGGAAGGAAACAGTATGTCGCTATAAACAATCACAAGTCCGAATACCAAATAATGGAATATGGTGTTCCCCAGGGGTCTATATTAGGACCACTACTTTTTATTTTATATATAAATGACTTTTTATTTTCTTCAAGTATTTTACACAAAATATTATTTGCAGATGAAACAAATTTATTTCTGTCGCATAAAAATATAAATTATTTAGTAAACATTTTAAATGATGAATTAAACAAAGTTGATATATGGTTTAAATGTAATAAATTATCTTTAAACATAAAAAAGACAAATTTTATAATATTTCGTTCACAAAGAAATCAGAGTAACATGGAACACATTAAAATAGAAATAAATGGTAGTCCTATTACGAGAGTGTCATCTACTCGATTCCTGGGGATCCATATGGATGAGTTCCTAAATTTCAGGAGTCATATTGATGAATTAATAAAGAAATTATCTAAATATGTTGGATTATTTCTCAAATTGAGGCAGTTTTTACCCGGTGAAGCACTTTTAACATTATACCGGACATTATTTGAACCTCATTTGAATTATTGTAATATTATTTGGAGTAATACATTTTCTTGTCACTTGAGAAAACTACACATTTTGCAGAAGAAAATTATTCGTATAATTTCATGGGCTAGTTCTGATGCCCCGTCTGATCCACTTTTTTGTAAACTGGGTGGGGTTTGGGGGGTTACATGTATCTCTGTGTTTGGGCCCCATTCAAAAGCTCCTGAGCTTCCTAGGGTGTCCCTTTTCACATGATATAAATGTTGAAGTTTGTCTTGTTGTTTTGAACATGTGTGTGTGTGAATAAATAAATGATGATGATGATGAATCATATTGAATATTGAATGAACTTTAATAAATGTAGAATCTCATGATCCTGCAGCTCGTACTGATTTCCCCTGAGAAACAACACAGACCTGGAGATGATCTGACAGCAGGAATGAGAGATTACACTAATCTAGTGTAATACTGATCAGATTAATATTAGAACCCCACGAGAACCCCCTGAGAAACCCAAAGAACCCCCTGAGAAACCAATAGAACCCCTCAACAGAGCACTATGTGAGTAATAACAATGAATAACAATAATTCTGTACCTAAAAAAACTCTGTTTAATTAATAAAGCAATAGAATGGATTTGTTCACACTTTGTTGCTACAGAAAGTTCGTACAACTTCTTTTAAAACTATTTCTTATTAAAAATAAACTTTCTTACTTTAGATTTCTTGCGTGTGAATATTCAACACCTCCCTACAGTCTTCAGGCTGCTGCTGCTGCATCATTAACTGCTGGCCAGTCAGCAATACAGCTTTTATTGCTTTAATTTGCATAGATTTATTCCTCCAGCACAGAAAAAATATATATTTAATCAGTTTTTCTGCTAAAAAAACTGTACTAAAAACCAAAAACTACCCAAATACACTTCCTGCTATTAACTACTAACGGCTACTACTAATGTACACTATGATACTGACTGATTAAAGCAGTATGTTGGGCTTCAATATACTCCCCATCTGCAATTACACAAATGCACTTGAGTTTTTGTAATTTAAATGTAATTTATAAGAGAGTAGACCCCACAGGACCACCACAGTGCAGCTTTCATTTGGGTTTTTTTCATTATTTTCATTATTTAAAAAAATGTTCTGCATTGTAGATTAATACAATCATCCAAATTATGAAGAAAACCATACAAAATTATTTAGCAAACTAAAAAAGTGTTAAAAAAAAAAAGAATATGTTTTATATTTTAGATCCGCTTCATTTTCTCAGTCAGTTTTATGAGGTAGAGTCTCCTGGAATTCAAGCTTTCAGTTAACAGCTGTGCTGAACTCATCAAGAGTTAATTACTTGAATTGAGAGCATCAGTTAAAGTAAAGTAGTGAAGAGGTAGAGTTACAGGTATACAGTGAATAGTGAATATTTGAGGAATGTTCTAATCCAGGTTATGAGAAGCAACAACTACTCAACTAAATAAAGAAAAGTGAAAAAAGAAGCATTTCAAGAACTTTGAAAGTATCCTCAAGTGCAGTCACCACAAAGACCACCAAAAACACTGAAAGGATGAAACTGGCACTCATCAGGACTGCATTGAGAAAGGAGAAGCGTGAGTTTATCCCTGTACCACCCATAGAAGCCACAAGTTAACAGTATTTTTGGTTACTACATGATTCCTTATGTGTTCATTCATAGTCTGATAGATCACTTCTCTATTCATTTGCAAAAACGTTGAATGAGAAGATGTGTCCAGTCTTTTGTCTGGTACTGTATGCTCATTGGGTGTAGAAAGAAGGTGGTCATAATGAAATTCTATATAGTTAGAAAGTGAGGGATTATAGGATGATAAAAGACTGATATGGAAATTCTTGGTAATTAAAACAGTGGCTTTTTCTTGCCACTCTTCCATAAAGACCACATTTGCACAGTGCACGACTTATGATAGTCCACCTGAGCTGAGGATCTCTGCATTTCGTCCAGAGTCACCATGGGCCTCTTGGCTGCGTCTCTGATCAGTGCTCTCCTTTTCCAGCCTGTACGTTTAGGTGGAAAGCCTTGTTTTGGTAGGTTTACAGTTGTGTCATACTCTTTCCAATTCAGGATTATAGATTAAACCATTGGTGTAGGAACCGTGGGGGATGGGTGATCCAATATTAGAAACAGGTGGATTTGTCCCCCCCAAAAATGATATCGTTTAGCTCAGATCAGCTGTACTATTAATGAGGAGACAGACCGGACCAATCACGGAGCCGGTTCAGGTATTAAGTCCCGCCTCTCAGTAGAAACAGCCAATCAGCTTGCTGGTTTTGCAGCAGTGTGCTGCAGCTTCAGCTGATTTTAAAACAGATCTGGATATACGGAGATTTTTCTAAAAGAAAGGTAACGATAGGCTAACCACGTAAACTGTGATGATATGTTTCTGATAGCTGGATAAAAATACACGTCTCTGAATCAGCACACAGATTAAACCCACTGTGATTAATAAACTGCAGCTGTGTTAGTGAGTTAGCTTAACTTTGGAATGAGCTAGATTGGGAGTTAAGGTTAAATAAAAAAATAAACTATATATGTAATGTTCAACTTGCTCTAATGTACCTGATCAGATAATCACTATTACATTTTCAAACTGTGTTTATTCATTTAGAATTACAGGACTTATTGTGAGCTACAATGAAAGAAAAAGAGTGGAGAAAATGTAAATATACAACAGAATTGACATGCCAATACAGAATAATAATATTAATAATAATAGTAATAATAATAAAAATAATAATAATAACCAAATCTGTTATATTATTTTAAATATTAGGTGATAACTGATCATTTTTGTCATATGTATATAATTCAGACATTGCATGCATATTTTTTTTCTAACAGCAGTAACTGTAACGTGGAGTAACATGTTTAGGTTGTAAAATCACCTTGGATGTTAACTAATAATAAACAAAATGTCATGTCTTAGCCCTGTCTCATGTCTCTGTGTGTTTTCCTCACGTGACCTGTACTCCTCTGTGTCTCTTGTCAGTAGATTTCCACCATGTGTTTCTCATTTGTAGCTCCGCCCCTTCCCCAGGTGTTTCCAATTCTTTTTCCTGTTTCTTTAAATAGATCCCCTGTGCCACTTTGTCTCCGTCGGTCTTTGCACCTTCCCCTGTCGTTTGTCTCTCCGTGTCTCTGTGATTTCAGCCTTAGCCCTAGCCCTAGTTCCTTGTTTACATCTTTTTGTTTCTTGTTCCCTTTAGTTCCCTGCTTAGTTTATTTATCCTTGTCTAGTTTAGTTTTTCCCTGTCTAGTTTAGCCTCTTGTTAGTTTTCCTTGTATATATCCCTGCCTTGTTTAGTATTGTATTTATTCAGTCCCTCGTTTGTTTCTTTGTTTATTTACTCCCAGTTTATTTTGCTATTTATTATCTCTTGTTGGTTTAGTTTATGTTCTCTGGTTTCTCTCGTTTGTTTTGGTTTTTGGTTATTTGTTTATCTAGTTTAATTTATTTAGTTCACTCCCTTGATCCTTGTATGTATCTCCCTGTTTTATGTTTAAGTGTTTACTTGTTTCTCGTTTCCTGGTTTATTTATATTTATTTATTAAATTATTCATTTCTCACCCTACCTGCACTTGCGTCCGTCTCCTCGTCTCCCTGCCTGGGTCATCCCCATTTCCTGACACAAAATACAGAAAAAATCGGATTATTTGTGATTAAAAGTAATTTCCACAAATGTTGTTCTAAGAAACTATAGGGTGGGCTTGGGGTCATATTGGCAAATGTGCCCCCCCCCCCCCATTATCAAGCCCACTCCTACGCCCTTGGATTAAACAGTGCTCTGTGAGATGTTCGAAGCTTGGGAAATCTTTTTATAGCCTAAACCTGCTTTAAACTTCTCCACAACCTTATTCCTGACCTGTCTGGTGTGTTCTTTGGTTCTTTGGACTTCATGATGCTGTTTATTCCTGAATATTCTCTTAACCAACCTCTGAGCCTATCACAGAGCAGCATCAGTATTTGTACTGTATTATGGGAATTTTCTTTCCACTTCACAACTGTAGACCACTTTGTGCTGGTCTTTCACATTAAATTCCAATGAAATATATTTATGTTTGTGGTTGTAATGTGACAAAGTTCAAGGTGTATAAATACTTTTGCAAGCCTCTGTACGTTTAACTGTAGAGTATATGATGGAAACAGGACTGTAGAGTGAAGGTGAGACAGATTAAAGTGTACAGTATCTATTTATAGGGTCAGAACGTCCTGCAGGAGTTCATCCTGATCTTTCACAGGTTCAGCTTCTTTTCTCCACAACCCATTTAGACCTGATGACTCAGCTGTGAGGATAATCCCCCCCAGCGGTCAGTCTGCCGCTGAACTCAGAGTCAGCTCTGTAATTCTCCTCAAACCGTCTGAGACTAAACCTAAACCCAGAGACTGAACTCCAAACTGAAGAGTGTCCCCTACTGGCCCTGAGCCTCAAATCACACACCACAGGATATATAACACACACCACAGCATATATAACACACACCACAGGATATATAACACACACCACAGGATATATAACACACCACAGGATATATAACACACACCACAGGATATATAACACACACCACAGGATATATAACACACACCACAGGATATATAACACACCACAGGATATATAACACACACCACAGGATATATAACACACCACAGGATATATAACACACACCACAGCATATATAACACACACCACAGGATATATAACACACACCACAGGATATATAACACACCACAGGATATATAACACACACCACAGGATATATAACACACCACAGGATATATAACACACACCACAGGATATATAACACACACCACAGGATATATAACACACAACACAGCATATATAACACACACCACAGGATATGTAACACACCACAGGATATATAACACACAACACAGCATATATAACACACACCACAGGATATGTAACACACCACAGGATATATAACACACACCACAGGATATATAACACACAACACAGCATATATAACACACACCACAGGATATATAACACACACCACAGGATATATAACACACCACAGGATATATAACACACACCACAGGATATATAACACACACCACAGGATATATAACACACCACAGGATATATAACACACACCACAGGATATATAACACACAACACAGCATATATAACACACACCACAGGATATGTAACACACCACAGGATATATAACACACACCACAGGATATATAACACACAACACAGCATATATAACACACACCACAGGATATATAACACACACCACAGGATATATAACACACCACAGGATATATAACACACACCACAGGATATATAACACACACCACAGGATATATAACACACCACAGGATATATAACACACACCACAGGATATATAACACACAACACAGCATATATAACACACACCACAGGATATGTAACACACACCACAGGATATATAACACACACCACAGGATATATAACACACACCACAGGATATATAACACACACCACAGCATATATAATACACACCACAGGATATAAAACACAAACCACAGGATATATAACACACACCACAGCATATATAACACACACCACAGGATATATAACACACAGCACAGGATATATAACACACACCACAGCATATATAACACACACCACAGGATATATAACACACAACACAGCATATATAACACACACCACAGGATATATAACACACACCACAGGATATATAACACACACCACAGCATATATAACAAACAACACAGCATATATAACACACACCACAGCATATATAACACACACCACAGCATATATAACACACACCACAGGATATATAACACACACCACAGGATATATAACACACACCACAGGATATATAACACACACCACAGGATATATAACACACACCACAGCATATATAACACACACCACAGCATATATAACACACACCACAGGATATATAACACACCACAGGATATATAACACACACCACAGCATATATAACACACAACACAGCATATATAACACACCACAGGATATATAACACACAACACAGCATATATAACAAACAACACAGCATATATAACAAACAACACAGCATATATAACACACACCACAGCATATATAACACACCACAGGATATATAACACACACCACATGATATATAACACACACCACAGCATATATAACACACACCACAGGATATATAACACACACCACATGATATATAACACACACCACAGCATATATAACACACACCACAGGATATATAACACACACCACAGGATATATAACACACACCACAGCATATATAACACACACCACAGGATATATAACACACACCACAGCATATATAACACACACCACATGATATATAACACACACCACATGATATATAACACACAACACAGCATATATAACACACAACACAGGATATATAACACACACCACAGGATATATAACACACACAACAGGATATTTAACACACACCACATGATATATAACACACACCACAGGATATATAACACACCACAGGATATATAACACACACCACAGGATATATAACACACAACACAGCATATATAACACACACCACAGCATATATAACACACACCACATGATATATAACACACACCACATGATATATAACACACAACACAGCATATATAACACACACCGCAGGATATATAACACACAACACAGCATATATAACACACAACACAGGATATATAACACACAACACAGCATATATAACACACAACACAGGACATATAACACACACCACATGATATATAACACACACCGCAGGATATATAACACATGATATATAACACACACCGCAGGATATATAACACATGATGTATAACACACACCACAGCATATATAACACACACCATAGGATATATAACACACACCACAGCATATATAACACACACCACATGATATATAACACACACCACAGCATATATAACACACACCACATGATATATAACACACACTGCAGGATATATAACACATGATGTATAACACACACCACAGCATATATAACACACACCATAGGATATATAACACACACCACAGCATATATAACACACACCACAGGATATATAACACACAACACAGCATATATAACACACAACACAGGATATATAACACACACTTTCTGGTTCCAGGTGTGTGATAATAATCACAACATGATCAGAAACACTAATTTACAACTCATCCAGTATAAAGTTATCCACAGAGTTCACTACACCACACACAATATGTATAAAATGGGATTCAAAAGCTCACCAATTTCTACACACTGCAATCAAAACACAGTTGATAATTATATCCACTCTATGTGGCACTGCACAACCATTAATCAGTTCTGGAAACAAGTTATTATCACCCTCCTATCTCATACCCTCACCACCCAAATCCACCCAACACCACCCAACACCATCACTCTGCTTACTAGAAGACACGTCAACCACTAATATAACACCACTAAACAACAGAATAATCTTAATGTCGCTCGTCATCACCAAGAAAATCATCCTTATAAACTGGAAAACAAAAAATAATATTAACATCAATCACTGGAAAAATCTACTAACAGACTATCTCCCTCTAGACACACCAAAAATGCTGATTCAGATTAAAATTGGACACATCTAATTCAAACATTATAGTAAATCAAAATAAAGCAACACAAAATAAATCCGTAGCAAAATAATTAGGATTTATTGCACATAAGTTTATGATTCCGTTCTCTGTTTAGCTATATTTTTATATATTATTTTATATATTTATATTATATATAAAAAAACCTTATCCCATCTGTGAAACATGGTGGTGGGAGTATTATGATTTGGGCTTGCTTTGCTGCATCTGGGCCAGCATGGCTTGCCTTCATTAATGAAACAATAAATTGTTAATTTAATCAGAGAATTATAAATGAAAATGTGAGGACATCTGTCCATGAACTGAATTTCAAGAGAAGGTAAGTCATTTAGCAACTGAAAGAAAAGACTCACATGCTTTTAGTTTTTTTCCCTCTATTTTCAGGCATTTAAAAATAAATAAAAACAATTAAAATGTAAAACTATATATATATATATATATATATATATATATATATATATATTTTTTTTTTTTTTTTTTTTTTATTTATTTATTTATTTATTTAAATTTTAATTTAAGAATTAAAATTTTGTTTACTTCGGTGCCCCCCCAACAAGAGTTTACCTTATATTCAGCTTAAAATACTCTATATTATCTAGAAAATATATACACTTAGGCTTTTATTTTAATAATAACAGCTCTTAACCTGATACTGGTGGCTGATTATGTGTGTAATAATGCGTTTTTTTTTTTTTTCGAATCGCTGTGCTTATTTATTTATTTGTGGGACGCGTTTTTGCCTGTGTCGCCTATTGGAGACATTGCTTAGCATTCCTGCACTGTGCCTCTATGGGATCCAGCGCCCTCCAGTGGTGTATAAATAATGACATCGCATTTGGTTTGTATTTGGCTTGTAAGCACTGCATCGATGCTAGGTTTTCTGTATGTGGTGGAGTAATACATGGAGAGCTTCAGTTACAGTGCATTACCGGCTGATAATGTCACTCATAGAACGTCTCTCAGCCAATCACATTGCAGAATTGTAACCAGCGGTGGTGTAATATGGTGTATTTGGTGTCCGCATTTATGATGTAAACAGCTGTAATTAGGGTTAAATAAGATGTTGGGATGTTTGGTTGGAATATCTAGCTACTTTATGATCAGTGTCCACAGCAGTAGACAAACTTTTATTAACTTTTGAAAGTGTTTCTTTTAGAAAAGAATGAATAAGCAAATTACCTACTATACCAATTGGTGTCCCAATACTTTTCCACAAAATATAAAGAAGAACTCTAAATGCAAAAGAGTTAAAAAGTCTAAAATATGTATGAAAGTTGTTTTTTCTTCATGTCAGCAACAGAATATAAAGCTCATATAAACTCATGAACGCTCTGAAAGGAGCAGCGGTTTATTGGGAGTGTTTATTTGAGTTGAATTAAACTAGTTCAGCTGCTTCTTTCTACATGAAGTCATTTTTAACGGTGTGGAGGGAGGGAGGGAGTTTTCCCGCAAACCGCCGGAAAATTCTGGAAAAGCTCTCGGGTCTGTTCGGTTGGGTCTGAAGTGGGTGAAGACCGGGAGAAATCAGGCGGGGAAATGCAGAGTCACACAGCTGCAGTTAAAGCTCAGACTGCTGAACGCCACAAGCTGTTGGGTTTGAGCGCTTGTTTATCCTGTATTTTAAAAGGTTGTCTAGTTTTAAGGTTGTTCGTTGCTCTAGGTCAATTTATCCACCATAATTATTGTTTATGTTTATACTGTGATAATTAGTCCGTCACTGCAAAGGGTAAATGAGAACAAATCCGAGAGCCTGGAGGAAATCACTTCTTACAAACACTGCAGTAAAAAGATCAGCCACACAGTCATAAGTCCTCATACAATATATGTGGAAAAAAAGTTTTAGAACACCTGCTTATTTATGGCTTTTTTGGGAATTGAGTGCATTAAATAAATCGAGTTTATCCTATTTTTTTGGAGTAACTCTGTTTTTCACATAAAAACTGTAAGTCATTTTAACAGAGCACATTGTCAGGAATACCCAGGCAGGGTGACGAGGAAAGCGGACACAAGTGCAGGTAGGGTGAAATCAATAAATAATAATTTAATAAATAAATAACAAGTAACAAAGAAACAAGAAACAAGTAAACACTTAAATACGGAACAAGGGAGATATATACAAGGAACAAGGGAGTGAACCAAATAAATGAAACTAGATAAACAAATAACCAATAACCAAAACAAACCAGTAAGACTAGAGAACATAAACTAAGCAAAACAAGAAGTACTAATGATAAACAAACGAGGTAAGAACACAAAGAAACTAGAAACTACCAAGAATAACCAAGAAGATAAACAAAACTAAACAGGGCAGGGATATATATATTTACAAGGGAAAACAAACAATAAGCTAATACTAGACAGGGAAAAACTAGGCTAGACAATAATAAATAAACTAAGCAGAAAGGAACTAAACACTAAGCAGGGAACTGGGGAAACGAGGAAGAAACAAGAAACTATAAAACTAAACAAGAAATAAACACGGAGCAAGAACTAGGGCTAAGAAACGCAGAGAAACACAGAGAGACAAAACAACAGGTGAAGATGCAAAGACCGACGGAGACAAAGTGGCAGAGGAGGGCTACTTAAAGAAACAGGAAACACACTATAATTGGAAACACCTGGGGAAGGGGCGGAGCTACAAATGAGACAAGTGGTGGAAAGGTACTGAGACGGGAGACACAGGGGAGCACAGGTCACGTGGGGAAGACACACAGAGACACGAGACGAGACCAGGATGTGACACACATATTCAATTAGTATTTACTCATATTTCTCATTGTATTTAACTACAAAATTTTCAGTAAATGTTACTTTGCAACACGTTTACTTAATTACATTTAACTCAGTGTATCTTAGTAGATTTTACTACAAAAATGTAGCAGTAGTAATTCTTTAGTAATGCTTACCTGCCAAATATTTATTATAGTAATAATTTCGTTAAGTGTTAATAAAACATGGCATACAATTTCCAAAAATACACAGATTTGAAATAACACACTTTACAAAAAGTTTTTAGAACAACTTGAAAATGTTTTATTGTTTTGCCACAATAAAGTAATGCAACATAGTACAATTAACAAGATAAGGGATCAAGGACAAAACAATAGAGCTCTATCTTTTAACTATATATATATATATATATATATATATATATATATATATATATATATATATATATATATATATATATATATATATATATATATAGTTACTGCACTGACTTTAGACTTGATAATAAAACACAGTGGATCAACACCAGCAGATGACAGACATGACTCTCCAAACCAATCTGGAGGAAGAGTAGAGAGACACACAGTTCAAACTGCTTGAGGTCTAGTGTGAAGCTACATGCTTCCCTCTGCTGCTGACAACCTTTTATAGAGATGCGGATTTTATTTTCCAGCAGGACTTGGCACACTGCCCACACTGCCAAAAGTACTGATTGGTCTTAGTTATATATTATTCTAATTTTTTGGGACACTGATTTTTGGGGTTTTTATTGGCTGTAAGCTCCATAATCATCAACAATAAAAGAAATAAACACTTTAAATAGATCACTCTATATTCAATACATCTATATAATATATATGAGTTTCACATTTTCAACTGTACTACTGAAATAAAGCAACTTTTCAATGATATTCAAATTTTTACCAATAGGTTAATTTTGTTAATCTGCTCCAGAGAGTCCAGTTCTATTGGCAGTTCTTCTCTTCTACCTGTATTAGACAGGCTGTGTTTGCAATGGCTCTAACTTAAAGTAGCTGAATGCATTTATTAAATATATACATATATATATGTGGGACACAGTGTATGACCGGCTGGCCACTTCCAGCTCTACCAGCTCTCTTCTATTGTCACCATTGTACCGCCAACAGTCTGAAACTGTTGCATTGGATCTGATCTCTAACATTAATGTGAATCCCATCTTGGAGAAGATCAAACACCTGGAGAACTGGTGCAAGGATGACAACATCCTCCTTAACATCAACAAGACAAAGGTGGGGATGTTGGACTTTAGCAAGAAGCCAGAAAGGAGCTATCACCCCATCATGATCAACGGGACAGCAGTGAAGACAGAAGACAGTTCATTTGTTCATATCTTGCAGAACCTGTCGTGATTCTGTCAAACCAACACCCTGGTGATGAAGGTCCATTGGTGTATCTACGAACTGTCCTCCAAGGTGAAGAACTTGTATACCACACCATCAAAAGCTTCCTGACAGTGAACATCACAGCCTGGTGAAGTGTCCAGAAGGCCAACCCAACAATGGAGTCTTCTCTGCTGTGGACAGCAAAGAACCTCCTGAAGAACTTCCTGAAGGCATGACGAAACACTGGACTCTCCAAATTTTAAAATATTAAAAATTACTATTTAATATCCCATCCACTGCCTGCTGCTCAATACTACAGGGGTTGGACAATGAAACTGAAACACCTGGTTTTAGAGCACAATAATTGATTGTGGTGACGGACAGTTCTGGTGGAAACAGGAGAGTTGAGGTGCACATTGAATTCTGCGTGAACCCGAACATCCCTTTCAGACAGCTTCCTCTTACAGCGTCCACAGTTAATCCTGTTGGATGTGGTTGGTCCTTCTTGGTGGTATGCTGACATTACCCTGGATACCGTGGCTCTTGATGCATCACAAAGACTTGCTGTCTTGGTCACAGATGCTCCAGCAAGACGTGCACCAACAATTTGTCCTCTTTTGAACTCTGGTATGTCACCCATAATGTTGTGTGCATTGCAATATTTGGAGCAGAACTGTGCTCTTACCCTGCTAATTGAACCTTCACACTCTGCTCTTACTGGTGCAATGTGCAATTAATGAAGATTGAACACCAGGCTGCTCCAATTTAGCCATGAAACCTCCCCCAATAAAATGACAGGTGTTTCAGTTTCATTGTCCAACACCTGTATATGCAACATTTCAGAATAACATTATGACCAACTCTTTGTTTCTACACCCATTATCCATTTCTTTGGCTCGGTGACAGTGAGGTGTTTAAAAACTCCAGCATCACTGCTGTATCTGATCCACACATTAACCCCTCATACACCACCACCATGTCAATACCAGGGACAAAAAAGCTGTTAACAGTTGGCCAACAGTTTCTTATAAATGTCCACAAGATGGGAAATAATCTATGAACAAAGTACTTTAAATTAAATACTCCTAAAACCTGCAGAATTAATGGACTGTACAGACTGGTAGGTGAATTAATAGTTAGGGAAATTCAGTTTTACACAAAAATGGCCCTTTAAAATGTTTTCACACAATGTTTTTTTAAGTGGTGCCATAGAAGAACCACTTATCAAAAGTGTTTCTTAAATAAAGCAAAGGTTATTTACCAGTTTAGGTTTTTCCCCTATTTTTTACGCCTATTTTAACTTTTTTCACACTCTTTACATATCTGATTAATGCCGTTGTATATATACACACACATGTTTTCTGTATACTTGTTATTTTCATGTGTTTGGCCTTGGTTTAATGTTTGCATTATGGATCTGCTTGCTGGGCTCCTGCTTATCTGGGTATTGGTCCCTGGCTGTCATGATGATGATGAGTGCCAGGTTTCCCCAAATGAAGTAACTCTGCATTGTATTGTGTCTCAAAACTCCATTCGTTGTAGACATTGCTGACCAAGGACAAGACAAGCAGCCAATCCATCCTACAGGCCCTTTTCAAGACGATTCATAGGGCCTGTGGCTTTACAGAGAAGTTCTGCTATGAGAAAAGCCCAGAACGATTCCCTATTAGCAAAGCCTACCTTGGAGTGGACAAGGATGACCAGCACACAAGCACTGGGTCTCACGGCGCTCCCAGTTCCCTAGAGAGCACAAGAAATCCGGTAACTGGTCTTACAATGCTTCAGATGGACTAAGTAGATTCAATAAGCCTATGTTTGTTCTCATAAGGCATTGCAAGTCCCCACACTGCCCCAGGTCCTTTAAAGAACACCAGCAAGCCATATTTAAGCCTTACAGTGTCCCAACATGCTCTAGAGAGCACCAGCAAATCTGTGGCAGGTTCCACTTTGCCACCCAATGCTCTGAAGAACACCAGTAAGCTTAAAGTGCTCCAATAGTGTCTCCAGAAACTAAAGGCAGCATCTGTAAGGTATTGCATGTTCCCACACTGCCCCAGACCCTCTGAAAAAGACCAGCAAGCCTACAGTTGTCCAACAGTGCCCTCAGGAACTAAAGCCTGCATCTGTAACTTATAGCCAGTTCCCACAGGCTGCATCAGTAAGGTATTGCATGTTCCCACACTGACCCAGGTCCATTGACGAACACCAGCAAGCCATATTCAAGCCTCACACATGTCCCAACATGCTTTAACCCAGTGGCAGGTTCCTCTGTGCCACCCAATGCTCTGGAGAATATCAGCAAGCCTACATTGATCCTACAGTGTCCCCAGAAATTAAAGGTTGCATCAGTAAAATATAACCAGTTCCTCTGAAAAAGACTAGCAAGCCATATTCAGGCCTCACAGAAAGCACCAGCAAGTCAGTGGCAGGTTTCACAGTGCCACACAATGCTCTGGAGAACACCAGCAAACCTACAGTGGTCTTACAATGTCTCCAGGAGCTAAAGACTGCATCTCTAAGCTATAGCCATTTCTCACACTGCCCCAGATTCTCTGACTATCACCAGCAAGCCTACGGTGGTCCAATGGTGTCTCCAGGAACTAAAGGCTGCATCAGTACGGTATTGCATGTTCTTACACTACTCTAGGTCCTCTAAAGATCACCAGCAAGCCAACTTCAACTTCATGCTCCAGAGAGCACCAACAAGTGAGTAGCAGGTTCCACAGTGCCACTCAATGCTCTGGAGAACACCAGAAAACCTACAGTGGTCCTACAGCATCTCCAGGAACTAAAGGCTGCATCAATAAGGTATTGCATGTTCTCTGAACCAACTTCAGGCCTCACAGTGTCCCAACATGCTCCAGAGAGCACCGACAAGTGAGTAGCAGGTTCCACAGTGCCACCCAATGCTCTGGAGAACACCAACAAGCCTACAGTGGTCCTACAGTGTCCCTAGGAACTACAGGTAGCATCTGTAAACTATAGCCAGTTCCCACACTGCCCCAGACCTTCAGAAAAAGACCCCAGAAAGCACCAGCAAGTCAGTAGCAGGTTCTACTCTGACACACAATGCTCTGGAGAACACCAGCCAAGCCTCCAGAGGTCCAATTTAGTCCCTAGGTACTAAAGGCTGAATCAGTAAGGTATTGCATGTTCTTACACTGCTCCAGGTCCTCTAAAGTTCACCAGCAAGCCAACGTCAGGCCTCACAGTGTCCCAACATGCGCCGGAAAGCCTCAGCAAGTCAGTAGCAGGTTCCACAGTGCCATTCAATGCTCTAGAGAAGACCAGTAAGCCTACAGTGGTCCTACAATGTCTCCAGGGACTAAAGGCTGCATCAGTAAGGTATTGCATGTTCTCTGAACCAACTTTAGGCCTCACAGTGTCCCAACATGCTCCAAAGAGCACCAACAAGTGAGTAGCAGGTTCCACAGTGCCATCCAATGCTCTGGAGAACACCAACAAGCCTACAGTGGTCCTACAGTGTCCCTAGGAACTACAGGTAGCACCTGTAAACTATAGCCAGTTCCCACACTGCCCCAGGCCTTCTGGAAAAGACTCCAGAAAGCACCAGCAGTGCAAGTCAGTAGCTGGTTCCACAGTGCCATTCAATGCTCTGGAGAACACCAGCCAAGCCTACAGAGGTCCAATGGTGTCTCCTGGAACTAAAGGCTGCATCAGTAAGGAATTGCATGTTCTTACACTGCTCCAGGTCCTCTAAAGTTCACCAGCAAGCCAGCTTCAGGCCTCACAGTGTCCCAACATGCTCCAGAGAGCACCAACAAGTGAGTAGCAGGTTCCACAGTGCCACCCAATGCTCTGGAGAACACCAACAAGCCTACAGTGGTCCTACAGTGTCCCTAGGAACTACAGGTAGCATCTGTAAACTATAGCCAGTTCCCACACTGCCCCAGGCCTTCTGAAAAAGACTTCAGAAAGCACCAGCAAGTCAGTAGCAGGTTCCACAGAGCCATTCAATGCTCTGAAGAAAACCAGCAAGCATACAGTGGTCCAACGGTGTCTCCAGGAACTAAAGGCTGCATCAGTACAATATTGCATGTTCTTACACTACTCTAGGTCCTCTAAAGTTCACCAGCAAGCCAGCTTTAGGCCCCAGTGTCCCAACATGCTCCAGGGAGAACCTGCAAGTCAGTAGCAGGTTCCACAGTGCCATTCAATGCTCTAGAGAAGACCAGTAAGCCTACAGTGGTCCTACAATGTCTCCAGGAACTAAAGGCTGCATCAGTAAGGTATTGCATGTTCTCTGAACCAACTTTAGGGCTCACAGTGTCCAGACATGTTTCAGAGAACACCAACAAGTGAGTAGCAGGTTCCACAGTGCCACCCAATGCTCGGGAGAAAACCAACAAGCCTACAGTGGTCCTACAGTGTCCCCAGGAACTACAGGTAGCATCTGTAAACTATAGCCAGTTCCCACACTGCCCCAGACCTTTTGAAAAAGACTCCAGAAAGCACCAGCAACTCAGTAGCAGGTTCCACAGTGCCATTCAATGCTCTGGAGAACACCAGCCAAGCCTGCAGTGGCCCAACAGTGTCTCCCTGTATTAAAGGTTGCATTAGTAAGCTATAGCCAGTTCCAACACTGCCCCAGGTGCTCTTAAGTTCACCAGCAAGCCAACTTCAGGCCTCACAGTGTCCCAACATGCTCCAGAAAGCACCTGCAAGTCAGTGGCAGGTTCCACATGCCATTCAATGCCCTGGAGAACACCAACCAAGCCCACAGTGGTCCAATTGTCTCCCTAGGTACTAAAGGCTGCATCAGTAAGTTCCCACACTTCCCCAGGTCCCTTGAAAAACAGGTCAATTGCAGGTCCACAGTGCCATCCAATGCTCTGCAGAACACCAACCAAGTCTACAGTGGTCCAATGGTGTCCCTAGGGACTACATGCTGCATATGTAAGCTATAGCCAGTTCCCACACTGCTCCAGGCTCTCTGAAAAAGACCAGCAAGCCAGTTTCATATCTGTTTAATGTTTCAGAGAGTGCTCACCAGAATAATGTCTACAGACTTGCTTTGTTACTGGTTCACCACCCAACTCTGCATCTTCTCCATCAGCTCCCCAAACTCATTAATACTTACACAACTACACAACTCATTATCACCCTGATATGTACCTCAGGTTTCTTCTGAATTCTTCTCAAAGTCTCTGTGCTGTTTTGAATTCTGAGCAAGGCTTTGTCCTGTAAAGAGTAGGTTTCGACCTTGGCTCCGGTTTCTGCTTTTTGCATTATGGATCCGCCTGCGAAGCTCCTGTCCTCCCCCGTATTGACTGTGCTCTGCCTGTTGTCAGACGATTAGTGCTGGTTTGTACCAAATAAAGCTTCTGCACTGGCTTACAGAGAAGGTCTGTCAGTTCTGGTCTCCTGGGCCGCTCCAGCCACACTCCTATAATTAAATCTGCTGATTGGAAGGAAAGATTAGAGCCGGGGCGATTGTAACCTCTTAACCGTCACAGGGACCAAACCTGTGACGCTTGATTAAATCATTAAAAACATCCATATTTCAAAACGTCCACTCAGAATTTTCCCACTGTGGAGTGGACTCACAGTGGGAGGCTGGGACACGTCTAATCAAAACTGTCCTCGTTAATCTTCTGCCTCCTTCTTCACCATTCAGAACACCACACACACACTATACCACACACACACACACTGTACCACACACTCTCTCTCTCTGTGAGCACATTAATGTCATCCTTCTGCTGTCAGTAGAGTCCAATTTATGTATTTTTCTTTCAATTACTACCTCTCCCATCTTATTCATGTTAACAGATGAATGTGTGACAGTCAGTACAGCATGTTGCATTGACATGTCTGAATAATTTACTGTATATTATAATAAAGTCGACTTACATTTACACTACATGTATGGGTTCTGGATAAAAGCTGAATTGGGATGAATGTTGTTGGTAAAATTAAGGTTTAATTTGCTGGTAAATCAGATAAACTTATCCTGTACAACAGACGAAGAGGAAACTCTTGCTCTTCCTTTCCTGAGTAAATCCTGATAAGTGTCAGTTTCATCATTATAATGTTTTTGATGCTCTTTGCGGTTCAAGTTTTTTCTTTATTTAGTTGAGTAGTTGTTGCTTCTCATAATCTGGATTCGAACATTACTCAAATATTCACTATTCACTGTATACCTGTAACTCTACCTCTTCACTACTTTACTTTAACTGATGCTCTCAAACACTTTTTAAGAGACAAGAAATTCAAGTAATAAACTCTTAACAAGTTCAGCACAGCTGTTAACTGAAAGCCTGAATTCCAAGTGACCTCATAAAACCAGCAGAGATATGCAAAACTGGTCATCTGAACAAGAGGTGTTACTTTGAACAATGTAAAATATAAAACATATTGCCATATATAATATAATATAATTCCATATGTTTTTTCTGTATCATTTTGGATACGTTTAATATTAATATACAACAGAACATTTTTTAAAATAATGAATTTAAGTTTTTGTTTTTATTTTTATTGGTACTGCATATTAAAGGCCATCCTTAAAAGGCCAGGATTTTTGTCAATTTTCTGCCCGACATTACACCACTAAATATTAAGGATTTCTATTTAAGTATTACATAAAAAGCTTTAATGTTTGATAAGGAACATTACTGAAAATCATAATTTTAATTGTAATAGAAAATATAAAAAACATATTTAGGTAAATCTGCAACTGACAAAATATAATGAATAAAATCATAAAACTGTCTCTTTCCTGAAATTCAATTTAAAATCAATATTTTTCTGAATACAAATCAAACAGTTCATGTCCTTTATTTTCAGACCTGCAGGATTTGGTTTGATTCCTGTTACTGATCTGAAATTATTAAGTGTAGTAAAGATAAAACAGGCAGCTTCTCCAAGTGTCCTGTAGTAGATTTCAAACCCCTTAAAAGTTGTTTTACTGCAGAAAAATAGGTTTTGTATCACCTTGACTGGGCATTTTAATAGTTTAATGTACGTTATTAGTGGGCGAACATGTTTACACAAGAAAAAGCTGTATATAACAGCACCACAGAGAATCATATTATACAATCTGGGGTTATATAAGAACAGATTTGAATTCATTCTATAAATTCGGTCTTATATCATATTTTCTTTGTATTCTTGGTAGTTTTCTTGGTTTTACCTGACTGTGATTGGTTCTAAACACCATTTATTTGGTTCTCAGCTCAGTTGTGAAGACAAGGACGATAAGAACCGTCAGAGAGTTGGGCTGCAGTAGTAGTAGTGAGCAGTTGTGACGGGTACAGTGACGGTGACGGGTACGGTGTGGACGGAGGTAGACTCTGCAGGCTGGTCAGGCGTGACGTGTGGTTGAAGTGGTGGGGTCCGGTTATTAAAACCCAGCCTGTGGAGAGAGCCGCTGCCGGAGACATCCTCAGTAAGAGTGGAAGAAGAATCTGTCTTGTATCCAGAGACAGTAATTAAATCTTCAGTACGGTGCTGCTGACAACATCCAGATCACACACGACTCAGAGACACAGAGACACACAGTGACACTGTGACTGCCTTCAAAGCTGCTCTCAGACCCAGCAGAACAGCACAGTTCAGACACGTAGCACGAGTGGTGTTAGGTAAATTATTAATAACTGTGCCCGGGAACAATCTGTGCTGAGAAAAGTTTGGAAACTGAACTGGAGAATCTCCAAAAAAGCCATTTTCCCCGAGAATCGAGAATAGTTGTTAAGCAACATCAAATTCCAGAGATTAGGAGGGAACGGTTGGGAAGGAAATAAGATTAAAATAGTAGAAATTGTCACTTTTTGAGTCGAGAGGTGTGAAACCAGAGTAACAGACAGTAGAAGCACTTAATGCTTGATGGGTATCAGCGGTGAAAGTGCTGGGAATTTGAGTCAATCCTAAATAGAGTAAATATACTAGTGCTATAAATTAAATTATGATAAAAAAAATACTTTGAATAAACTTTAGCTCTCATTATTATCAGCATTAACCCAAAAACCTTGTGCTCGGTTAAAATCAACCCAACAGTATTAATTTACAGTAAACAGGCTTTTAAATGAGTATAATTGTGTAGAATAATGTGGTTTTGGACACTGTGTGACTCAGTAAACTCTTTATCAGATTTCTTTATTAGATTTCTAGGCTTTAATCTGATCTACAAAAATGGAGAATATGTATCTAAATGCACTTAATATACTGAAAACAAAAAACTGTAGGGATGATCATTTGTGCTCGCTCTGAGTCTGGCTGCTGATGGAGAAGCAACGTGACTAAATCAGACCAGATACAGGTGTGAAAAAACCCTTATGCCAGGTTCACACTACACGACTTTCTGAGTCTTCAGTCGTTGTGCTGTTCACACTACACAACTGGTTGTGCTGTAATCCTGAGTCCTTCAGTTGTTGAGACTTTTACACAAATGACTGGATTACACAAATTACAGGATTTGGGAAATCACAGACTCACCTGGCTGTTATCCAGAAACACGTTTCTTCACAAGAACTTACCAGAACTAAACACACACGAAAACTAGCTATGCCAAACCAGAGAATCTCTATAGAGGAGAATACGCACTTAAAGTGAGTCCATCATGAACAAGTTCATATGAAGCAAATGTCTGATCAGTTTTATACTGAAATATGTACTTATGTCCTCAATACAGAACTATATCAAAGGTTTCAGCACCGCAGACATCATTTTTTTCATTTTGAACTTTAGTTATAAGCCTTTTAAACATTCAGTTCTACTTGTATCTTCAGGATCAGCTCACCAACCAATCAGCTCACAGTAGCAGTAATGCTGCTAGTGCTTAACAGTGTAAACCTGTTTTCTGTAGATAAACTGAAATATACAGGCATTCTTTCTTAGTTTTTTTTTTGTAAAATATATTATTCTGCTTTCTAAAATTAAAGAAATATTCAGAACAAGTAGTTTTTAGCTCCATGCACCCCCATTCATAGAGGACTCACTCACAGACTCCCTCTGGAGTTTAACAGTCATTTACTGATATAACAAGGTGAATGGTAGGGTGATCAAACTATTTATAAACAGCTCTGGTGTATTTTGGACCTGTGATTCTCTTTCTGTGATCTCATTGGTTGTATGTAGCCGCTGCTCCTGACTCCTAGTCGCTGACTGAGTCAGATATTAAACATGTTGAATATTTGCCAAGCGTCTGAGACTGATCGGTGATCAGTCAGCGACGGCTCAACGAGCGTCTTTCAGTAGTTCACTCTATGCGACTAAGCGAACGCTGAGTTTTTGTCGGTGATCAACGAAAAACTGTGGGCGACTGAAAAACTGGTCCACAATCGTGTAGTGTGAACCTGACTATAGTTGCAAAAATGGTTGTACCCAGAAGGAAGTTTGGGATTGCAATGGGATTGTGAATACACTCTATGTTTTGGACGATTAGTTTTTTATATTTTTCAAAAAATAGATAGAAATTATATAAAAAAAAATATTTTAGCTCACATATAGATATACTCAACGTTTTTAACTGTTATAGAAAATGTTTTAAAACATTTTTTCAAGAATTTACCTTTTATCTTCTTTCACTGTCATGGTTTGACAGTTTTTCACCATAAAAACAATTTTTTTACAGCGTGACAATAAAGGGATGTGGAGATTCTTAGAAAGCTTGTAAACCATATTTTCCACCACACTGATCCTGGCATTATTGTAGGATGTGTTCAGATATGAAAAAGACGACCTTTCTGAAGTTTCTCCGGCCTTCAGAAGAAAGTCTGAAACAGAAAACTGTCTAAATGACTTTTTCTCTTTTCTCTTTTCTCACTATTGTCTCACACACTCAGCTTCACCTTCAGACCTACACTCGGTGCAGAGTGTGTGTGTCGTCCCTGGAGATTTATTCACCAGAATTGCTTGAGAACCGCCATGCTGGAACATACATGCTCTGAGAGTGCCAGACTAAACCTGTCAGAATCAATATGTATTTGCACAGAAGCAATCAGCGGAAGTCTCTTCCTCAGCGTTGGGTTTGTGCGATGCTATGGTGGCTATAACATCGATTTCCAGTTGGCGGGATTGGATTTGCAGATCCCGGCGTTTCCCTCGGGAGCGCAGAGTGGAGGTCTGTCAGAGAAATCTCCGTTTCCTCCTCGGGAAGACCGAGCCGACCCCTCGCCGGGCTGGAAATGCGCCGGGTCTCGTGGGAAGTGACTCAGTGCTCGTTATGATCTGCACAGCTGGTTATTGTTCAGTGAGCAGCACTTACACCCAGCGCAGAGCATCACTGTTCATTCACTACCTGTTCTTTATAGTGACAGACTGGAAAACACACTGAATAATGTGTTACTGGTCATTCTCTATCCCGAAGAGCCACTCAGGTGGCTTCAGAGCCTTTTCATGTGTATCGGCTTTATAGTGTATATAGTGTATATACTGACAGAACTGATCTGATCTGTTTATCCACATAAACCTCTGAAAACCTCTTGGAATATAATCAAGAAGAAGATGGATGATCACAAGCCATCAAACCAAGCTGAACTAAAAGAGTAAAGGCATAGTTATCCAAAAGCAGTGTGTAAGACTGGTGGAGGAGAACATTATGCCAAGATGCATGAATGAAAACTGTGTCTAACTCCTGTAGAGCTGTATATATATATATATATATATATATATATATATATATATATATATATATATATATATATATATATATACACATACTACAGGGGTTGGACACAGTTTTCATGCATCTGGGCATCATGTTCTCCTCCACCAGTCTTACACACTGCTTTTGGATAACTATGCCTTTACTCTTTTAGTTCAGCTTGGTTTGATGGCTTGTGATCATCCATCTTCTTCTTGATTATATTCCAAGAGGTTTTCAATTAAGTGGACTCTTTTAAGTGGACAATTTTTTTCCAGAGCTGTATATTCACAAAAATATAAAAATATGTCCTCAGGGGCATTTTTAATTTTATTTTTTTGATTTTATGTGCATATAAAAAGGTTTCATGTTTGATAAGAAACATTACTGAAAAGAGTATTTATTTTCCTTTCATTTTTTCCTCTTTAAATTTCTCTTTCCTTTGCCTTTTTCTATCCTTTTACCCACAAACCCCGTCATCAATAAACCAATAAATCAGTGCACTGTTCCTTAAGCCACCACTGCCAAATTACAATACAATTACAATACAATACTCCCTATCTGTCACATCCTGGCCCTGTTCCGTTTCTGTCCTCCGTTGCAAGTTCGTGTTTATCCCTGTTTATTTACCTTTCCACCTGTGTCTCGTTTGTAGCTCCGCCCCTCTTGTTACCTGTCATCAGGTGTTTCCTGTGGTCCCTCTGTATTTATAGTCTGTGTGTTTGCGTTCTGCTTGTGGGTTCTTGTATGTGTTTTCGTATGTTCAGGTTGCGTTTATGTTCCCCTGTGTTCTCAGTGTTCTGGTTTTTGGTTTGTAGTTTATTTGTTCCTTTAACGTTTAATAAATGTACTCGCGTTTGCGTGTGCCCCCGCGTTTGCGTGAGCTTTTCCTTGCTCGCGTCTGACACTATTCCTCTCCCATATATCCCACTAAATCTCAGTATCTCACAAATACAGCTATAGAAGGCTTCGCCTACATCACATCATCTACATTACATCATCCTCCACACTGTATAGACCGTCTCCTACCAGTGACTCCTCAACCCTTGAAAGACAACGTGAAAATTTCTTGGCTTCCAAATTAGACTTGACTATAATCCACCTACATTCTCAAACTCCCACCTTTGGTAATGATCACCAGAGGTGAGGAGGGTGGGCTGGAGCCCAGGGCTTTAAAAAATGCACTTTACACTCCTGAATTTTAGATTTTTACTGGAAATTTAGTTAAAGAAACACTAACACTAGTATCACATCTAGCAAGAATTACATAATTCAGGACTGGAAACCTAAATGATACACAAGAAAACTAAATGGACTGAACCTATCAAGATTTCTGAATTACTGAGTGTTGCTTAATATATCTGTATATAAGCTCAAATTTCAGTTCCTCAATTCATTACTCTGTAGGTAGAAGTTGAGATACTAGGGTTTAAAATACTTCTGTAGGAGTTGAAGAATCAAATCAAGCTTTAAATTAATCTTTAAGTAAAAGTGTAAAAGTACTGGTTTCAAAACTACTTAAAGTATAAATGTAAAAGGAATGTAAGGGGATAAAAATAAAGCCATTAAGAACAAAAGCTTAGGCCACGCCCACAGAGTCCTATAGTGCACTACACCCTTCCTAAAACACATTTTTCTAAAAGCCATAAGGAATATAATGTTAAAATATTAAAATGATAATGTTGATAATATAATTTGGGATTTTGCACTAGGCTGTTCTCTAGTGTTTCAGCTGCATATATGCTTAATAAAAAATGAATGTATTTTACATACAGAATAATGTAAATATATTAAAGAAGTTTAGTTGGACTGGAGTTTATCTGGAGTTTGTCTCTTGAGTCTCTGCACAGATCATCTTCATACTAGACTACATACATCTGCTATGTTCTTGCTGGAGTGGGGGGGGGATGGGTGCGTGTGCACAGTATAAACCAATAGGGAGTCGGAATGGTATATGTTTATACTTCTCTACATCCAATCACAATCAGATTCACTCTATCTGGATGGAGAGATTTATCTGGATAGGGGTTTTATTGATGAGAAGCCGAAATGAAAACGAGCTGAAATGAAACAGGAGTAACGAGGATATTTTTATTCAAATTTTCAGATAAGTTCAGATAATTGTGTAAAAATGTAAAAATAATTACTCCAGTTTATCTACTAGTATTGATAACCAACATTTCTACTTAAATATTGTTAAAAAGTATTTGCATTTTCATAGACCCTAACGTAGAACCCTGTGGAACTCCAAAACTTCCAATAGTTTCTGCATTAAGATTATTAGCTGAATAATTAACCCACAGTTCAAAGGAATCATATGTATTTACCCTAGTTTAATCTTAAACTATGGGTCTGTCCCAAAACCTAGTGAGCTCTCTATGTAGGCACTGACTACGTAGACAGCTGTTTAACTAGACAGCGTTCTAACCGCCATCCAGCCTTATAAGACACACTATTGGGACTCTGTAGTTAGGCAGCGACAGAGACGTGAGAGTCGACATGCTGCAGCCAGATGCCGAAATTTAAGAAGAAGAGCGCTTATTTCTGCCCTTGAACAGGTAAGATCGTCTCAGAAAAAAAAATTCCTCTTATACTCTGAGGTAAAAATTCCACTATTAATACCCCCCCCCCCATTAGTTCATTGTAAAAACTATGGTATTTTAACAACAATTAATTAAGTTTTTATTATTATTATTATTATTATTATTAATAATAATAATAATAATAATAATAATAATAATAATAATAATAATGTACAGAACACCTACATAGTTTATTTGATACATTAATATTGATTAAATAATAATCAAGCTGATACAATTAATTGAAAATTGTGGGGGGGGGAAAGTTTATATGCAGACAGACAAATGCTGTCTTTTAAGCATGAAAGGTTTGTTTAAAGAATAGCACTCATCTGTTTTTGCAAATATGCATTTTATTTTATGCTAACTTCAAAGTGATACAACTATACACATGCAGACAATTCATTTATTAACAATTAATCAATCAATCAATCAATAAATACATAAATAAATAGAACCTGTGTGAACAGTTAATTTTCAAAACAGAATATACAGTGATATTCTTTAAACACAAAGGAGCAAATCACTTTTCTGTTTTGCAAAAGAACTGTTCACACACACTAAATAAATAAATAAATAAATAAATAAATAGCATATATAAAAGTAATTTTTCATTTCTTGCAGGGAGAAAGACCTACAAGATACTGTGCTCTGAAAAGTTATCCGGCACCCAAAACCTGGAGAACTGCAGAGCATCTCTGATGACTTTGTGAGGCTGGGAATCCATGCAGCTTTCCACTCTGTAGTGGGTGCCATGTGCGAATCAAAGCCCCTGGAGAACCTGATGCGCAGTGCTACAGAAACTGGAAGCTCTACCCCTGCAATTTCAGGCTATCTGTGACCACCAGGCAAAGTTTCTTGATGTTTTTATTTGCTTTCCTGGCTCAGTACATGATCAGCACTCTGTATCGGCAGGCCACTTTCCCACCCAGAGGCTACATGATCCTTGGTGATGGTGGGTCCCCATGCATCTCTCAGCCCATAGCCCTCATCACTCCATTCAAGAAGCCTGTCAGAGGAGAAGAGAGGGTGGCCTTCAACAGGCATCATGCAAGGGCACGTTCTACAATTGAACGTGGCTTTGGGATGCTGAAGACCAGATGGAGGTCAATTTTCCTGCATGCTCAAGAAGTGAACCCAAGGTTTGTGCCAGAGGTGACTGCTGCCTGTGTCACTCTGCACAACATCTGCATGGGAGCGGGAGATGTTGTTCAGCCTGAGGAGGAAGCAGATGAAGATGAGGAAGCTGATGTGCAGGAAGAAGACATCACAGCTGTCAGTGGCCACCAATTACGGGAGAAACTTTGTGCCAACATTGCTGGTGTCCAGTGATTTGATCAAACTGGAAACAAATAGATCAGTTTGGTTTTCATTAAATGTTAAATTTGCACTGCCAATATTGTGTAAATATTGTACATGCATCATTCATGTTTGTTTAATGCTCTAGTTTAAAATGTCTTATTTCATTGTCTTATTTTGTGCTACTTTAAACCAGTTCACTTGTTCTACGCACTGTTAATATTAGTCTTGTTCTGTAAGTGTGGTTAGAATAAACAATACAAACAATATAACTGAAGTATGAATTTCAGTGTTATTATGAACAACCTATTAAGTAAGTTTATATCAGTATAGAATACCTACAAGGCATACATCAGTTTTCCATGACTGCTTTAAAAACACACAAATGCCAGTTCTCAACTTAAAAAAAAAATGACAACTTTATTGTAAAACATGCATAAATTAATCTCAGTTAATTTTGTTAACTAGATTTTCTAGTTGGTTATACAAGCAGTCTGACCGCTCCTGCTCTGCTCTCTTCTCTCTCCCCCTCAATTATACTTTAACAATAATTTACATATCTATACTACCCTCAAATCGATACATAAAAATCAATAAAATACATAAATTATTCTACACAATTTCAGGTTCATCTTTGAACTTACATTGTATTTATTTTTTAAGTTGTCCCATTTCTTTTACTTTGTCCGCAAGCCCCAATTCCAGAAGAATAGTTCTGTCAAAGAACAAACAAAAACAAATGATGGCATTAAGATGCTTTATAGTTGAGGAAAACAACACCATTTTAACTTCAGTGATCTACACAAAGGCTTCGATTTAAGTGTAATCAAACATTTTGCAAAATCTACCTACATTTTTTAATTAGTTTAGAAAGATCCATAAATGCATGAATGTATAACTTAAGCAATTATTAGCTTAATATTATGTATTACGTATTAACTAGTTTTCTAGAGCGGGTTTTCTATCAACTAATTTGCCACAAACCTATTGTTTTATTATTGTAATCATAAGCCATTAGCTAGCTGGTTGGATTAATGTATCAAAGTGTAAAAGCTGCATCAGTTAAGATGGAATAGAATAAGAATATATTATCGTTAAATAACTAACTAGTTTAGCTTAAATAAGCTCTTAATTCCATGCTGAGAGAGCTGAGTTTTTCTCCCCAGTGAAGAGCCTCTCTTTCTCTATGCGAGCCTTTATAAAGGCTTCTATTGCTGATCTGCTCCCTAAAAGAGTGGAAGTAATTTGTATATCTGAACACTGGCTATCACGTTAAACAGCCCACATACAGATCGTATAAACCCGACAGGTCTAACTAACTATACAGAAAGGGTTAACTGAGTTAACTAATAAAATATTACGGCGACTGATAAAAAAAAAGCGCTGAATATCGCCAGTCAGGCTACTTAGCTATTGAGCTAACAGGCTAGTTAGCATCAGCCCATCTAAAACAATGCACTGGCGCTTCAAAACCCGCTAGCATAAATGCTAACACCTCGATATATAAAAAACTGGAAAACGGCCAGCAACTAACCAAAACTACAAATAAAACGCTAATTTACGTTATTTTATGCCAAGAAAACTCATGAAACACCACACTTACGCTATAAAAACTTAAATAACTTACATTTAAAAATGACTTCGGCGCTGGCCGGTCCACTTCCGTCCGCCATGATGGAAGCGCTGCATCATGGGATTGCCTTACTGGCTGAGGAAGGGTCTAATGCTCTCTTATTACAGGGTCAGAATAAGGTATCTTAGTAGACAGCATTTTAAGGTATCTAAGAATTGGGACAGCCTACTTCTCGGGAACGCGCATCCAATGACGTAAGATGCTGTCTATGTAGAGAGCTCCCTAGGTTTTGGGACAGACCCTATGTGAGATCAGTTTCATTAGTCACATAGTATTGATCAGAATCAATAACCAATATTCGAAAAATACACCGATTTCAGACATCATGAAAGGACCACACAGAAAGCCCAGTTTTAGTTTGATTGTGAGTGTTATATGGGTTAAAGTTAGTGGTGTCACTGTTAACATGTGTGATGAATCTGGAAACCTTTATCGTGTTAATGTTTTTTTTAATGCAGATTAATAACGTTACTAAGTTTGGGTGCAACTTTCTCATGTAATTTACTTATTTTACAGAGCCTCGTCATGTAAACACAGACTTTTTGACTACAGCTAAGGCGTGGAATATGGAGCTAGCATTTTTGAATTTTCTTCTTTTAATGCTCTCAATTCATTTTGTAACTCTCCCAAAGAATACAGGGAATTACTACCAATTTAAATGTTTTAATCATGATTTAAATCTGATAAAAATGATTAACTACTGAATATCCCTTTCAGACCCTGCATCCATTACAGTTCACATCATGTATTTTCTTTATTTTTAATGTTTTGTTGCACATAACACTATTAACACTATTTGAGAGCTGTTGTCCATCAAAATAGTCCATGAACCAGCCAATGAACAAGTTAATAAAGCAATGAAACAGTAGCATTAGCTTAACCCTATCTACTGCACAAACACTGGAACACCAGTAACAGTACTAGAGCCATTGAGGCAAAGTAACAGCTCATTTTTACTAATTTAATGTGATTTAGAACACATTTAATGATGTTTAGGTATGGTTTGTAAAATAAAAAGATTAATATAAAATATAAAATGTTACACACAGGCTTCCAATGCTGTGAAAAAAAAAATCAGTATATATTTTAGTTAATTGGATTTATTTGCTATATATACACACTATATTAGAATACACAGAATATTAGGGCCTTCTTTTCTGTGCATTTCAGACAAAAAAAAACAGCATTCTTACTTTTTTTCCATCACTGGAGATAATAATTCAGGTCTGAAAGGGTTAAAGCAATTGACTCCACTAATAAAATTAAATATAATTTAATTTTGCCAGTCTAACACTGATCATTTTATTTAAATGTAAATACCGATTAGTAAAAGCTTAGTCTTAAGAAGCAGAACGAGTTAAAAGGTTTGAGAAACATTGTTCTAAACACTCTTTATTATGAGACTTTACCTGCTTCTACTGACGATATGACAATTTTATTCCTCATCCAGCATTAAGATCCCATGTTATATAACATCTCTGCATCATCAGTGTATAGAATAATTTCAGCACACTCAGCTACTAACTCTATAAACCCACCCGTCTGCTGAGTGTTCAGATGCATGCTGTCTAAATGTTTGAGCCACCATGTTAAATTCCTGATACCTTGACTAGATAGCCCTCTCAGAAGTTCCTTCTGATACTTTAGAACAGACTGTTACTTGCACTTCACCTGGAGACACGTTTCCATGCAGCAGCGGCACTGTCAGTAAATCATGCAGATATACAGGAGCCCTGCTCATTAATAAAGTCAGAATATTCCAGAAAAGATACAGCAGTTTCACCTGCGTTACATCATATTCTCCAATACAGGTAGACTGTGTGGATCAGGGAACATCACTGTTTATTCAGAAAGGAGATTGGCATTTCCATTATGCTTTCACGAAATATAGTTTATATGAAAATCAAATCGAGCACGCTCAGATGCCCATCATTCTTCAACAGCACATAATTTAACCTTTTGTAAGTGGTCAGCACAAGATACTCACAGCATTCTGCAGAAATATCTTCTGTAACTTTTTGATAAATTTTCATATTCCATTCACACTGCCTTATACTATGACTGGGAATCTGTGTCATCCTTATTTTGTTATCCTTATTTTACCACAGAATCTCTCCATAAATCTCTGCATAAATGACTGAGATGGGAGTGGCTACTCGATTTATACACTTTAAAATAACGAATCTTTTGCTAATTTAAAACATGACATCAGTTTATTGCTGCGTGAAGAGAAAGACGAGAAGGAGGAGAACTTTGGGATGCAGTTTAAACAGCTTCGAAATTGTCGTAATAAGTAGAGTCAGGAAGGAGAGATAACAGAGTTAACCCTCCTGTTATGTTAATTTATCAGGAAACGCAATGGTGTTCCAGGGTCATTTTGAACCAGTGCATGTTTAATTATCCTTAGTTATATTTAGTTATAATTTTTTTCAAAAACAAAATCAAAAACACATTGCTAATTCAATATTTATAAATGGTGTTCCTTACCTCTAACAGGTAATGATAAAATTTTTCATAAAAAAAAATATATATATATATATGTTCCAACTTTTTTAAATGATACATTACTTTATTACTTTTTTTTTTTTTAATAATTTTATTTCTGATTTTTCCCAATTTTTCTCCCAATTTGGATATCCAATTGTCCCACCCCTTTGTGCGTCCCCATCAATGGTGATGCCCGTGACCCTTGGAGGATGCGGACGAGCACACGCCTCCTCCGACACGTGTGAAGTCAATCACCCCTTTTTTCGAGCTGCTGCTGATGAATCATTGCCTGAGCAGCTAGCGCACTCGGAGGAAAGCACAGCGACTTGGTTCTGATACATCAGCTCACAGACGCAGCCTTGTGCTGATCCACATCACCCTAGGAGTGATGAGGGAAAAGAGAGAGCGCCATCTACTGTACTGTACCCACCCAGAGGGAGCAAGACCAACTGTGCTCTCTCAGGGCTTCGGTAGCTGATAGCAAGCTGCATGAACAGGATTCGAACCGGCGATCTCCTGATTATAGTGCCAGTGCTTAGACCACTGGACCACTTGGAGCCCACCATAAAGCTTTGGTTTAAGTCCACCCCATCACTGTTAAAATATCACGCTAATTAATTTTATGTATGAAAGACCATCACCATTAACAATTCAACGCGCCTTCAGCTCTAGCTTAACCATATTTCCAACAAACTCCACCAACTTCCTCTAAAACTGTCCACCCAACTGTACAATAAGTTTTTTGTAACAGGGTAGTGGACAGTGTATGCCTGAAAGGAAACGAAAAAAGCGAGAAAAATACAGTTAATTTCTCGTATGAAGTCTTAAAAATACGATTAATTCTCGAAATGTTAGGCCGCTTAGCACAGCAGTTAGGTTCCGATACATCCGCTCACAGACGCCTCGTGCCGCCCAGCGCCACCTTCAGTGTGATGGGGAGAGAGCGCCATCTACCCACCCCAGAGGGAGCAGAGCCAATTTTGCTCCCTCTGAGCGCCGGCAGCTAATGGCAAAGCTGCATGAGTGGGGGTTTGAACCTGCGACCTCCCGCTCATAGTGGCAGCGCATTAGACCGCTGGACCACTCGGCGCCCCATTAGTTATAACATAAAAAAATCTAACTCTGCAATTTAGTTTTAGTTTTAGGACTTTTAACTATTTGTCCAAGATCTTCAAACTTTAAAACGGGGTCAAATTGACCCGGAACATAACAGGAGGTTAAAGGGAGGAGATGGTTGAGGGCAGTCAAGGGTTGCAAAAGCTTGTAATGACATGTAAGAGAAGTCAGGATAATTTATAGGATGCTTGATTGGAAAAAGGGGAGGAGTTTGAGGTATGTTCCTCCAATCAAAACTTAGTTATTTCATAACAATACCATAAAACACCATAATACTGATAATGACACCTTAGTCTGAAATAGCAGCTAAATTTGAAGAAATGAATAAATGAATGGATTAATGAATGACTTACCGTATATTTCGCACTATAAGGCGTACTTAAAATCCTTTAATTTTCCCAAAAATTATCAGAGCTCCTTATAATCCTGTGCTCCTTATGTATGAATTCTACCAGTCAGGTATTAAGGAGCAGTAAAGACACTCCACTGAAGTACAGAGTTATACAGGAGTTTCAGTTTAATTCTCCAACACCGAGGCTGGAGTAGCATTAGCATTAGCTGCTAACAGCTATTTCCGCATTTAGAGGTGAGTATTAACGGACTGTATTAGCCTTCTCCTAACCCCGGCTAGCACTGCTGGAGCAGTTAGCCACTAATGCTACTACTACAGCCTTAGTGCTGGAGAAATTAGCTATTTTAAGCTTACTGTAAATAAATAGAAGCGCTTTACTCGGCCAAATAAACAGGAGAGAAATCTGTGTAGATTAACATCGAGCGCTCGTTTGATTTAAAAATTGTTTTTTATTACAGTTTTGTTTACTTAGCTTAGCTTTACTAAGTCATCTGTGTCATTTACACGGAAATGAAACACCTCCTCAACTGCCTCCATACTTGAGAAAAGCTGTAAAACAAAATTTCCACAGTTTGATCGAACATTTAACCAGATTTTTATTTGCACAGGATTAATATAAACTATGGTTCTGTTTACGGCTCATTTTACAGAAGATAAAACTCTTATAAAGGACCAACATGGCAGATTCTGATGGGACTTAAATTGCTAAGCATCTTCTCACCTGCCTAGATACTATTAATCCACCTAACAAGGGTTTAACACAGTCTATTGGTCACGTCCATGTTTTTTACCCTCTTATGTTTGTTGTCCTAACCATGTGCTCTATGCACATGGCAAATTGTCTCTGCCCATTTCTTCAGTGCTCCCACCTTTGTTTATTTGTAGCTCCGCCCCCTCCTCACTGATCCCAGGTGTTTTCCATCCCCCATGTGTGTATTTAAGCCCCTTTGTTTCAGTGTTAGGTTGTCTGGTCTTTGCGTGCTCTATGTCAGTCAGTCATTTTCTGTTTACTTGTGAATAAATTACCTGCGTTTACGTAGATAGACACTATCTATCTGCATTCCTCAGTTTCTGCTTTATTGTTTTAAAGGCAAATCCATCACCAGCCTCCCAGCACTGACCAAACTCATCTGCATTAAATTTAGAGACAGAAACAACATCCGACAGATCAGTAAAAGAGCTGCAGCATCTGAACAAAGTCTCTCACTAAAGCTAAATTTATAGAATCCTGACAATCCCAGAACCACAACAAATCCTCTCTGAATCTGCAGATACTCCCTGTGAAGAGAACACACGTCCAAAATATCACGGGAAGACACTCCATTTCACCTGAAGACAAGATAGTCAGAAGCCTCTTAAGATGCTGTTCGAATGAGTTTGAAAACACAAACTTGTCAAACACACAGCTTCCTGCTCTCCACCTGCAACTACTTTCACTAGAAGTCATTCTATATGTGCCAATCTGTTTCACCAACGTTACCCTTCTGGGGTTGAAATACGCGCCAGAAACGTCAAATCTGATAGATGTTTACTGATGGCTTTTACACTGTAAAACCTCTAAAAATTGCTTTGTGAAAAGAGATTGCTTTAAACTATTTAAGTGTTAACAGCTAAGATCTAATGGCTTTTAATAATACACTGAACTGAGTGCAAACTGTGCACTTGTTAAGTAAATGAAGTGAATTGTACTTCCTCTGTAAAGCCCCCTTTGGCAGAAAAGAAACATGTGACTTGCTCTTACAGCCTACAACACTGAGGCTAAGTGACGATAGATAGATAGATTAATAGATAGATAGATAGATAGATAGATAGATAGATAGATAGATGAACTCAGTAAACACAATAAACAACAAAGAACACTAGTTGTTGTGCAAATTGAGAAGATGAGCTTAGTGCAAATACACAGTTATTTAATAGTATAGCAGTGCAAATTTGTAAAGATGTGGACAGTGGACAATTAATATACTATTAGTGCAGAATAGGTTAAGACTATAAAATATTATACTAAATAGGGAGTTACCAGAGTGAAAAAGTGTCACAGAGTCTTTAGTTTGTTGTGCTGAGAGGAGTTGAACAGTCTTATGGCCTGAGGGACAAAAGATCTCCTCAGTCTGTCTGTAGAGCAGGACTGGGACGGCAGCTGTCAGACTCTACCATCATCAATGCTGCTGAAGATCTTGCAAGTGTTTCCATCATCTGTAACTCTTCTGTAATTGGTAGATTTAAAAATATTGAACAGAGTTTTGAACCATGTTTCTGCGTATATTAATAGAAACAAAAAAACATAAATAAAACATTGAATTTGATCTTACCGAATGCAATTGGTGCACTATTCCCAGTCCAGAGGTGACCCTGAGGTGTTTAAAAACTCCAGCAGCACTGCTGTATATGATCCACTCAATAATCAGCTGCTCTGTGGTGGTCCTGACTGTTGGAAAACAGAGTGGTCATAATGTTATGCTTGATTTCGGTCACAGCCTACATTTAATATCTTTTTTTAGCCTCACTTTTAAGACGATCATAAATAATAAAGAGTGCCTGTACCTTATTTTTTTTATTATATATTACATTATAACTCCTGAAATTGATGAGTTTTGCACTTTATCTACCCAATCTAAAATCACCAGGACGACCATAAAACAGAAGGTGTTTGTTTTTTAGCACATAAACTACTTCAGCAGAGGTCAAACCGTTACTCTGAAGAGTCGATGCACCAAGTGAGGAAAGACACGTCGCAGAAACATTACATTACATTACATTACATTTCATTTGGCAGACGCTTTTGTCCAAAGCGACTTACAATAGTCAAGTACAATGTAAAATAAGTTTAAAGGTAAAACATCTTTGGATAGGGATAAAAGGAGGACAAAGGGGAATAATAGGATAGAGGAGTGAAGGAGGGGAAGAAGGAAATGAGGTTAGAAGTAGTTAGTGTGTTAGAGGTGTTAAGAGAGTAAGTTCTCTTTGAAGAGCTCTGTCTTCAGGAGTTTATTAAAGATAGTGAGAGATTCTCCTGATCTGGTAGTAGAAGGTAGTTAGTTAGAGGTGTTAGGAGAGTAAGTGCTCTTTGAAGAGCTCAGTCTTCAGGAGTTTATTAAAGATAGCGAGAGATTCTCCTGATCTGGTAGTGGAGGGTAGTTTGTTCCACCATTGGGGAACTCTGTATGAGAACAGTCTGGATTGCTTTGTGTGAATGTTTGGCAAAGCGAGGCGGCGTTCATTGGAGGAGCGCAGCGGCCGGGAGGTAGCGTAAGCCTTCAGGAGTGAGTGCAGGTAGGAAGGAGCCTGTTCTGTCATCACCTTGTAGGCGATTGTAAGAGTTTTGAATTTGATGCGAGCATCAACTGGTAGCCAATGGAGCTCAATGAGCAGCGGGGTGACATGTGCCCGTTTTGGCTGGTTGAAGACCAGACGTGCTGCTGCATTCTGGATCATCTGGAGTGGTTTTACTACACAGGCTGGGAGGCCAGTTAGCAGGGCATTGCAGTAGTCGAGGCGTGAGATGACGACCGCTTGCACCAGGAGTTGGGTGGCCTGTTGCGTCAGGAACGGTCTAATTCTCAGACTTGTGTTCTCAGTGTTCTCAGACTTGGAGGAATCTCAAACAGCTTCCTCTAATTGAAGAGTCAATACCTAATTTAGTTTCTTTACTTTTCCTTTAATAGTCTGTCTGAGAGAGAGAGCTTTAATCTGCTCCTACAGGTTTTAAACAGAGTGTCTGCTAAAGTTACCAGAACAAGAAACATCAAAAACATAAAACAAAAGCTGTGCTTTTTTACGCTCATTTATCCACTACAGCCTTACTGAGGCCAGAGGATGTGTATGTTAGTGTAGCCTGTGGAGAAAGAGAACATCCATTCTTTTATTTGCAAGTTACTTTCAGGTTGTAATCAGTAACTTGTCCTTTCTAGTTTTTTTTTAGAGCTGAGATGATTAAAATATAAAGAACTAAAGGTACCACTTTAAAATAAGACTACTTTTATAAAGGGTTTATTAATGGTTTACAATTAGTTTATTAATGGTTACTAATTAGGTTGTAAATGCCTTAAAAAGCATTAATAATTCGTTATAACACATAATTAGAAAGGGAAACAATGACCTGTAGTTTGTAAAATAGTGAACCCACAGCCATCTATATTGTTGCCCTTTCTACGTATGTGTTATAACTGATTAGTAATTTTTAAGGCATTTACAACCTAATTAGTAACCATTAATAAACTAATTGTAAACCATTTATAAACCCTTTATAAAGGTAGTCTTCAATTAAAGTGGTACCGAAATAAAAATAAAGCATCCTTTTAACCAGTGCTTACATAAATGCACAGAAAATAAACAGTCTCACGTTTTTAACAGCGTACATTGCTTGAAAATTAATGTATTGCCACCTGGCTACATTAGCATTGAGGCTACATCCCTTTTGAGCCCAGCTGTTAGCATCACAGCTAACCCACTGAACCTGAACCTGCCGAGCTTGGATGTTGTTTCAGTGGTGAAGCAGTTTTCCGCTGCCAAGATAGCAATACGCCAGAAATGTACCTCAACACACTACACCTCATTTCCTGACCACTATGCCCATCAGTGTAGATATATTCAGAAGCACTGTTGCTATTTAAAAGATGCAGGAGGAAGGTGTGAAAATAGACTGTTGGTGGGCTGTAAGATAGCAATTAGCATCACAACTCCATGTAAGTTTAATCTTGTTGGAAGTTTAAACTTCCAACATAAAATGTAAGAGGGGGTGTTATAACCAGAGGGAGTGTTATAATGTGTAATATTGGCACTGCCAATATTAACATTATAGCATGAACCTTGAGAATATTATTGAGATTATATCCCAATTCCATTATCGCTGTTTGTTATGGACGAGGAAATCCAATCTGCTTGGTTATAAACACCCCACGAGTTAAAATAGTTCCATTGCTGAGAGCTTCAGTTACAGTGCATTACCGGCTGATAGCGTCATTCATAGAACATCTCTCAGCCAATCACATTGCAGGGTAGGAAATAACTGTGGTATAATTATACACAAACTAATTAACATGGAAGTAAACCCTCTACACTCCCTTTCTCCCTTTCAGCCAATAAAAATGTAGAATAGAATAGAATAGATTTTTGCTGGATTGCTAGATTTATTTATTACCAGCTCTAGAATCGACAGCAATTTAAAAACGATAAACACAATGAGTTGAGAACAGAATGAACAGATGAGATACTAAAATTATGAGATATGCGTAATGTAGTTTCAGTGGGGTAGGGGTTAAGTAAGTAGATTAAATTAATTCATGAAGTTAATTTAGATTAAAGTGTCTTTGAACTATAAAGTACCAGTCAAAGTTTACATTAAAAAATAGTAAATTCAGTGTTTTTTTCAACATTTTAAAATGTTCTGCACTGTAGATTAATACTAAACCCATCTAAACAAAAAGTGTTAAACAAACCAGAATATATTTTATATTATTTTAGATTCTTCAAAACAGCTCCTCTTGTTTAGATGATCAGTTTTACACATCTCTGCTGGATTTTCTCAGTCAGTTTTATGAGGTAGAGTCACCTGGAATTCAGGCTTTCAGTTAACAGCTGTGCTGAACTCATCAAGAGTTAATTACTTGAATTTCTTGTCTCTTAATGTAAAGTTTGAGAGCATCAGTTAAAGTAAAGTAGTGAAGAGGTAGAGTTACAGGTATACAGTGAATAGTGAATATTTGAGTAATGTTCTAATCCAGATTATAATGAGAACTACTCAACTAAGTAAAAAAAACATTGACGATGAAACTGGCACTAATCAGGAAAGGAAGAGTAAGAGTTTCCTCTGTTGTACAGGATAAGTTTATCGGCCTCAGAAATGGCAAGTTACCAGCTAATGATCCCTTTTTATACTCTTCTCCAACTGTGTTCATCAAAACGTTAAATTTGTTAAATGTTAAAGTTTAAACTCTGTTTCGAGAGCTGAAAGGTGTCTGACTTGTTTCCAGCTCATTGATTCTATAGTGTGAAGTTAGTAATTACATATATAGTAATTACAGTTCCTGTACAGAACACCTGATGCAGATAATAAGGGTCTTCAGGAGTATCTGCGTATCTCAGGCAGGTGTGTATAAGGTGAGGGCTGGAAGAAAAGCCCACAGGAGGCTGAATCTATCTATCTATCTATCTATCTATCTATCTATCTATCTATCTATCTATCTATCTATCTATCTATCTATCTATCTATCTATCTATCTATCTATCTATCTATCTATCTATCTATCTATCTATCTATCTATCTATCTATCCATCCATCCATCCATCCATCCATCCATCCATCCATCCAGTTTATAAAACTATATAAAATATTAACAGTAATGATACAGACTAAAGTCTATCTATCTATCTATCTATCTATCTATCTATCTATCTATCTATCTATCTATCTATCTATCTATCTATCTATCTATCTATCTATCTATCTATTTCTCTGTCTGTCTCTGTGTCCGTCCATCTGTCCATCCATCCATCCAAAATTGTACAATTCTTGGGATGAAAGTGATGCGATTGGCTAAGTCTGAACATGTGATATTGTCAGGTGCATGCTGGGAATTGTAGTTCTAAAGAGGAGCATGTCCATTGATGGGAGGGGGAAACGACCAATTTAGGAACTACAATATCAGCATCATTTCGAGAATTAATCATATTTTTAAGACTTCATACGAGAAATGAACTGTATTTTTCTCGCTTTTTTCGTTTCCTTTCAGGCATACACTGTCCACTACCCTGTTACAAAAACTTATTGTACAGTTGGGTGGACAGTTTTAGAGGAAGTTGGTGGAGTTTGTTGGAAATATGGTTAAGCTAGAGCTGAAGGCGCGTTGAATTGTTAATGGTGATGGTCTTTCATACATAAAATTAATTAGCGTGATATTTTAACAGTGATGGGGTGGACTATAATCAGGAGATCGCCGGTTCGAATCCTGTTCATGCAGCTTGCTATCAGCTACCGAAGCCCTGAGAGAGCACAGTTGGTCTTGCTCCCTCTGGGTGGGTACAGTACAGTAGATGGCGCTCTCTCTTTTCCCTCATCACTCCTAGGGTGATGTGGATCAGCACAAGGCTGCGTCTGTGAGCTGATGTATCAGAACCAAGTCGCTGTGCTTTCCTCCGAGTGTTAGCGCTGTGATGCTACTCGGCAATGCTACAGCATCAGCAGCAGCTCAAAAAGAGGCGGAGTATGACTTCACATGTGTCGGAGGAGGCGTGTGCTGGTTTTCACCCTACTGGTGTGTTGGAGCATCACTAGTGATAGGGGATAGTCCTAATGAGTGGGTTGGGTAATTGGCCATGTAAATTGGTGAGAAAATGGGATAAAAATTAGAAATAACATTATTTAAAAAAAAGCTTAAGCTTTACCTCATTCATCTAAATAAAGATACAAATATGAGACTAAAATAAGTGAAATTAATAATACTTCCTACTACATTTTGGACCATTGCTGTAAGACATTGATTGCATCAGCAACCAGAGAGAGCATCAGTGAGTTAAGGATGCTGGAGATGTGTGTGTTAATGTGTTAGTGATTTAACTGAGGTTATTTTCCACTCAGTTCAGGTTTTATATGATAATTAGAGTCTGGAGCATCACAGGAACCACAGGTGCTGCTCTGCCCCAGTTTAACCCATACTTACTCATCCAACAGTGATGTAGAATCTGCCCACATTAGAACTGACCTGGAAACCTTCCCAAATTAACCAATCGTGACCTCACAAACTGTTAAACTGTTTATAAAAAAGTAATAAACATATGGGAGCTTTATTCCCAGAGTGGACCCGATGGCTGGAACTGAGGAAAGTCTTTATTTTATGTGTTTATTCTGCAGCTGCAGATTATTAACCAATGTCACATGTTTAATAGTCTTATAGTACAAAATACAAGTCCAATAAACTTCAATACAAGCTCCAACCTAAGAACACTTTAAGTTTACTGAATTATCCACTCTAAAAAAAAAACCAAAACGGTATGGTGGATTGGATACCCCAAATTTTTGCCATTATTTTCTTGCTCATCAATTACAGTATATTCTTCATTGGACCAAAAATTCAGATAGAACAAACCATTTGCAAAGGCCTGACCACCCAAGATATATATATATATATATTTTTTGGATAAATCAATTAGAACCCATGAATGCTTCAAATATAAGACAATATATACTACTCTCTCTCTCTGCCTGGTGGAAAGCAAATGACATCCTCAATTTACAACTCACCCCATGTAAATCCACCCCGAATGGCACAATACTTCAAGTTCAAAATTAACAGTACATATATCATCTTTACAACGTGGAAAATGAAAGGAATAAACAGCAAATAATCTGTAACAACACATTCACAATGTCACCCAATTCTAACATACAGTTAATTCAATACAAAATATTACATAGAAGCAGTGTTGGGTACGTTACTTTGAAAAAGTAATTAGTTATAGTTACTAGTTACTTCTCCAAAAAAGTAACTGAGTTACTAACTGAGTTACTCCACTATAAAAGTAACTAGTTACCAGTAAAAGTAACTATTGCGTTACTTTTGTGTTACTCGCCCCTGTAACCTATTTCAGAGACAGATTCAACAATTAAACAAGTTCTAATTCAACCAGTCCATATATTCATCAGCCTGTTTGATATGCCTGAGATTAAATGGGATGAAATTAATCTGAAAAATGTAATTTAATTAATTATTAATTTTAGAATACCCTACAGTCATTTTAACACTTTCAGACCCAAATTATCTCCAGTGATGGAAAAAAACCATGTAAGAATGCTGTTTTGTTCAGACTGTAAAGCACAGAAAATAACTCTAATGACTCTAATATTCAAATATACAGATAAATTCAATTAGATAAAATATTTGTTTTTTATTTCCATTGCATTGGGAAACCTTTTTATTTTATAAACTATCCCTAAACATTAAAAGAAACCATGACTAAAAAGGTTTATTAGATAGTTTTGCTTTATAATTTTTTTATTGGCTGTTTAATATTCTATTCTACAGGACAACAGCTCTCAAATAATGTTAATAGTGTTATGTGCAAGAAAACATTTAAAAATAAAGAAAATACCCAATGTCCACTGTAATGGATGCAGGGTCTGAAAGGGTTTAGTGAATATGGTAAAGCTTACTCATAATATTTTATTGTTTAGTTGAACATTCATACAGCATGGGCTTTTTAAGGGCATATAGCAAAAGAACAAGGTTTTAGCAAAAGCTGGACATTGTGAGATGAAAAAGGTTAGAAAATATTGTATTAATCACAGCGATATTCAGTAATTAATCATGATTTAAATCATGATTAAAACGTTTAAATTGGTAGTAATTGCCTGTATTGCTAGCTCCATATTCCACATTCAACAACTTGGAAAGAAAACATGCTTTAGCTGTAGTTAAAAATGCTGTGTTTACATAACCAGGCTCTGTAAAATAAGTAAAGTTGCACCCAAACTTAGTGGCATTATTAATCTACATTAAAAAACATTAACACGTAAAGGTTTTCCAGATTAATCACACTTGGGCTATTCAAGGGAATATAGCGAAAGAATATGGTTTTAGCAAAAGTTGGACGTTGTGAGATGGCAATGGGGCTGATGTGACCTCCTCCAGGGTCACTCTTATGCGACTTTATACAATATTTGTATCAGTCAAGTGTAAAGATTGGATTTATTTGTGATAAAATAGAAACAGCACTGGTTGAACTAATATTTTGTGTTAAAATTGTGTGAAGGAGACACATCCCTGTCAGATTTAATGCAGAAATGTCCATGATTTTAAGCATTATATTTGATAATATAGCATCAGGTTAATATTTTCCATCTGGATTTACATTTTTTATAAGTTAGAAAATGTAATGTAAATATATTAATCGATCAGTGAGGCCTATTACTGTATATTAATCTGTAATCAGCTCTTGTCCTTATTTAGGAAGCACAGAAACAGACCTTGAATTGGTATTTGATGGCTGTAATGTAATGTATTAGAGAAGGTCAGTGGCGTAGCCGGCCGCTCTCAGAAGTCACATGGTTGACGGAAAGGGAAGCGAGTGAGATGCTGATGGGTTGAGACAAGGTTAGTGTTGGTGAAAATGTGGCAGCCCGGGGTGACTGCAGTCGCACTGTGTGTTTTTATCAGAGTTAGAGTTAGAGGACACCAGGCTCTGTTTCCTGCAGCATGTCTACTGTAGCTCCTCTCAGACACACGGCTTTTAATGGCTCAGTCTGACTGTGGAGAACTTCCAGTCTAGATCGCAGAACCACACGTCTCATTTAAAGAGGCATTACAGCCCGAAACCAGCGTTTAACGCGTTATTCATCATGACATGTTGTATTGTGGAGCATGGGATTGTACCCACAGCATCATCAGTTTGACAGAACTGCTTTTGTGTCCATCAGTGTTCTGTCACCACACCACCAAACAAACCAATAACCAAGCAACCCAGCAGCCCAAGAGTCCAACAACCTAAGAACCCATCAACCCAATAATCCAACAACCCAACAACTTAAAAACCCCAAACTCCAACAACTCAACAACCCAGCAACCCCAGAGACCAACAACCCAGCAACTTAAAAACCCAAAAATCCAACAACTCAACAACCCAACAACCCAGCAACCCAAGAGTCCAACAACCTAAGAACCCATCAACCCAATAATGCAACAACCCAGCAACAAAGCAACCCAGCAACCCCAAAACCCAACAATCCAATGGTCCAGCAACCCAAAAAAAAACAAGAATCTAACAGCTTAGCAACCCAACAATCCAAAAGCCCAATAATCCAACAGCCCAACAACCCAGCAACCCAACAACCCAAGAGCCCAGCAACCCAAGAATCCAATAGCCCAGCAACCCAAGAAACAAAGAGCCCAGCAACCCAACAATACAACAACCCAGCAACCCAATAACCCAGTTGTTGGGTTATTGGGTTGCTGGGTTGTTGTATTGTTGGGTTGCTGGGCTCTTTGTTTCTTGGGTTTGCTGGGCTATTGGATTCAACAACCCAGCAACCCAACAACCCAAGAGCTCAACAACCAAAGATCCCAACAACCCAACAATCCAGCAAACCATCAATGTTTGAGAACTATTGGAATTTGATAGCGAGCAGAAAAATAGAAATTGAATCAAAACTGTTTAACATGTTTCTCAGATATCCTTAACAAAACATATGAAGTTCTAAAAAGATTAGCCTTTGTGAATTTGACAATATGGTGAACAACTGGGATTTTATTTCTGTAGAACTGAAGTTGATAGTAAACCGTGGCGTCTATGCTCATATACCATGCCTATATTTGGTCTGTTGGACTGTTGGAATACAAATTGTGTCTCCTTTTTATCAAAAATTAATCTGTTGAAAATTTAATATAACAAAGTCCTTTTTGTCAAGCACAGGTTTATGTTCATATTTTATTATAGAAGCCTTTCTTGGCTAATTTACAGCTGTATAAAAAAGCGTCTGATCTGGTCTGCAGCTGTGTAGTAGTGATCAGAGTTGTGGTGTGTGATTTGATTAGTGCTGTGGGCGCAGTGCTCGGCTGGCAGCGCTGGAGATTTTGATTACAGTGTTGGGTGGTGAAGAGCTCTGGCTGGCGTATGCAGGGCTCTGATGAACCCGGGGTCTACAGTCCATGAGAGGACGAAGGTTTGGGTCACGAGAGAAATCAGATCTAAACACTAAACACTGTGACTGAAATCACAACATCTGTGTTCTGAACTCAACGCTTCTCCCAGGTGAGTCTGATCACAGCTGTGATCTACAGTACAGCAGGATACACATCACTAAATCACCAACACAACAAGCCCTGTTTTAGTTATCTATAGATGAGGTTTAAACAGTGCATCGTATAGCTTGATTTAGGGCGTCAGTGTATCTTTGCTATCATAATGACGGGAAAAGTAAACCTTGTTTGGCTTAAAATGAGCAAAAGGTATATATATATATATATACTAATTCTCTTAATAAATAATAGATCTGTTTTGGGCATAACATGAAATAAACCAATCAGCTTATCTGGTGTGCTCTGACTTTGGCGAATTGATAAGTTAGCAATAAACATCTGAAATTTGCCTGAAAACATCTCCTTTCCAGACCACCACACCCACTGGCTTAGATGCTATTTAAACGATTCAAGATTTTACATTGTGGTAAAAGAAAAGTGTATTAAGTATATTTTTTAAAGTATTCTCAACATGGAAAAGTGCATACCTCTTTAAATTATATATTTAAAATACATACTTAAATACATACTAAATGTACTACTTTGGAACAACTTATGGCAACTTAAGTATATTTCAATTGTAATTAAGCTATATATAAACACAACACAAAAGCATTAAATTGTGCTTTTAAGTGCTTTTTTCGTACAACTTCTGCAAACTAAAGTAGATTTAGGTTTGTGGTTTTTTTTAACAAAATTTTTAATACACTTGAAGTATATTGTAAATGTACTACTTTGCATATTGATGCACATATTGTGTACACCTTAACGACACTGGAAAAAAAACTACACTAAATTGCACTTTAATCAGTATTTAATGCCAATATATATATATATATATATATATATATTTTCTGTCAACACAACGCATAATTTATAGCATATTGCTTAAAACACATTTTATGGAAAGACAGAGAAAGTATATTTTTAGTAAAGGATATTGAATTAAAAATGCACTTTTACTTGTACTTTTAATGCTCTTAAGCATACTTCCTTTTCACAAGGGACGCCTTGCGCAGGGTGTAAGATAGGACCCTATATGTCTAAATATTTATGCAAATCCTGTACAAGAAACTTGTATCCCAATTACTCTGATAAATGCTTATTTGGTGATAAATCTGGTGATGTGACAGGGCTAAGAAATGTCCCAATTTGTTCAGAAGATTCCTGGAAAACCCTTGCTGTATATATCACTGAGCTGTTAATGTTCCTCCTAACACTACTAGGGGTGACTGACTGTCGTATGCAATGCTCCCCAGATGTAAGGAGAAAAAATAAAGACATTAAGAACAAAAGCTTAGGCCACGCCCACAGAGTCCTACAGAGCACTACCACCCCTCCCCCTCCTTAAACACATTTTTCTAAAAGCCATAATGATTATAATGTTAAAATATTAAAATGTTCATGTTGATAATATAATTTGGGATTTTGCACTAGACTGTTCCCTAGTGTTTCAGCTGCATATATGCTGATTGTAAATGAATATATTTTATTAGAATGTAAATATATTAATGAAGCTTAGTTGGACTGGAGTTTGTCTGGAGTTCTCTTGAGTCTCTGCACGGATAATAATTATTACTCCAGTAAAGTAGAGATAAACTACATTTCTACTTAAGTGAGATAAAGAGGTATTTGTACTTATGTCATTCATGTAACTACTGTTTTTAAGTTTTTAAGTTTTTTACTGTGTTGTAGAATGATCAATGATCTCTCACCAGGAGGTGCACTACCCAAAATTAGCCTCTAAAACTGTAAACTGCTAATGATTTCCCCTAATAATGGTGCTTTTTTTTTTGTCAATTAATGTATTTTAACTATAAAATTATGGAGTGATTTTTAATGAATTGATGGTTTTTTGTCCTTTTTGGTTTAAAAAACAGATGATGTAAAATAAGATGTATTCTGCAGTATTAGTGAGGCTGTTCACTCAGACAAAATGTGTTTTTAAAAAAGTACAAAGAAGAGGAGGTTTAGAATTTGATCTATCAGGTTAATTTGGGACAGTTATGATATAATATTTCAATCGCAAATGATGAGAAACCCCTCGGCAGCTGGCTTTGTAGAGCTGCTTGTTATATATATTTTTTATATATATATATTTTCAGGATTGGTAATTCATACAGAAAAAATGGCTTTGGGCAAAGAGAAATGATTCTCACACTCTGATGGAAAAGCTTTGAACTCTTGGGCTTTTTTTTTCTCCATCAGACACTCAGTGATTTATCCCCCCACCACCTTCTTAACACCAATCTGTGAATGCGTTGCCCAGGAGGATTCTGGGTAATCTCTCTGTATGAGTTCCATTCTCCCAAATCACATATGCTCACGACATGCAGTTAAGCTCAGAGACATTCAATCCAGTCTAAAGAAGCACACGCATCAAACATAAAACCTAAAAAATGATATATTCCCAACTTTAGGTGGAAAAAGTGTAAAAAAAAAGAATCCAAGTCATTTTAGAGCATTTTTATTGGTCATTTACCATGAGTGTTTAACCCCATATTAAAGATTTAAGATACCACTTTAAATCAGACTATTCCTGTTCATAAAAAAGTTGGGACATTTTAGCAATGCTAAAATCCAGCATTTACCTTATCAATAAGCAGAATAAAAATTATAATAACATTGCTGGTCCCGTAAATGAGCTGCTGGTGTATCTACACAGCGTCAACCAGCAGCTCAAGTTCCTCTGCTGCGCTGTTAAGATACGAACGCACCAAAGTCAGAGCTCACCTGCCTCTTAAATAGAATGAAGACTATCACACTGACTGGTTTATTTCATGTTATGCCCAAAACGCACCCATGATTAATTAAGAGAGTTAGTTCATTTCCTTTGCACATTTTGAGCTGTGCAAAGTGTACTTTTCCCATCGTTACGATAGCAAAGACACAACATCATGCCCTTAATCCTGAGTTTTATCAGAAAGAAGCTTCTTAGATGTCAAATGAAGTCAATTCAATTGGATTCTATTTGTATTTTGTCATTTTGAAGCATTTTAGCTATTACCCTGCGTCCCTGCTGATCTTGTTCTCACTCGCCGAGCTTCTGATTGCCCACACCTGGTCAGCCTTGTATAAATACCCCCTGTTTGTTTCCCTTTGCTGTCTCTTTTTTGTATTTAGACTTACCCTTTTTTGCTTTGGCCTCTGTCTGTTGGATTTACCGTGGAAGTGGTTGACAGCTACAGGTACTTGGGTGTGCGCCTGAGCAGCAACCTCACCTGGAACAACAACACTTCCACTCTGGTCAGGAAGGCACATCAGCGGCTCTACTTCCTCAGGAAGCTGAGACGAGCTGGACTCGGGAGCGCAGTCCTCACCTCCTTCTACAGATGTGTGGTGGAGAGCGTTGTGTTCTCCAGCATCAATGTGTGGCATGGAAGCTGCTCTGCTGCAGACAGGAAAGCTCTGCAGAGGGTGGTGAAGGCTGCACAGAGGATTGTTGGAGTTAGCTTCCCCAGCACCACAGACATTTACACCTCCAGATGCAGGAAAAGGGACACCTGCATCAGGAAGGATCCCACCCACCCAGCACATGCACTTTTTGTCCCACTCCCCTCAGGCCGGAGGCTGCGGAGCATTAAGTGCAAAACAACAAGACTCAGAAACAGCTTCATTCCGGAAGCTGTAAGACTCTTAAACTCCACTTAACAACACACTGCACTGACACCAAGGACAAATTACTGTTTACTGTTTACCAACATGGTCACTTTACTTGCACTGAGACACTTTATCTCCACTGCTCTAATTCACATTATCATGCTGCTATAGCACACTTGCACTCTGGACTTCATGTTGCTGAACCTTCTACTCTCTATTTATTTTTTTATTCTTTGGGATATTTATCTATCTATTTTGTATATTCTATTTCTTTTATTGTATTCTTTTTTTATCTATATATCTATTAATAACAGCTCTTTGGGTGTAAAACTGGATCGTGAGATCACAATTTGGTTCCACCTCATGTACCGCATGTGATGCGAATGACAATAAAATCTCCTTGAATCCTTGTATGACCCTTTTGCCTCCTCGCTCTGGTACAGTATGTTGTTTGTTATTGCTGCCATTTTGATACTGACCCTGCCTGTCTCTGACTACACCTGTACGCCTTTCCCTCTGCACTGGTTTGGCCTGCACATTCTTATATAACCCCAGATTGTTTGGTATAATTTTATATACAGCTTTTTGTTGTGTACACATGTTCACCCACTATTATCATACATTAATATACAGTACCAGTATATTTTCATTATTTTAAAATGTTCTGCTTTGTAGATTAATATTAAAGTCATTTAAACTATGAAGAAAAGCATGTTTTACATTCTCCAAAGTAGCATCTCTTGTTCAGATGATCAGTTTTGCACATCTCTGCTGGATTTTCTCAGTCAGTTTTATGAGGTAGAGTCACCTGGAATTCAGGCTTTCAGTTAACAGCTGTGCTGAACTCATCAAGAGTTAATTACTTGAATTTCTTGTCTCTTAATAAAGTGTTTGAGAGCATCAGTTAAAGTAAAGTAGTGAAGAGGTAGAGTTACAGGTATACAGTGAATAGTGAATAGCTTCTTAGATGTCAAATGAAGTAAATTCAATTGGATTCTATTTGTATTTTTTCATTTTGAAGCATTTTAGCCATTGTTCTAGTCACCATAAAATTTGTAAATGTTATAGTAATAAAATACAGGTATCATGTTTAAAATTAAACATCGACAAAAATGGAAATACGTATTTATCTATGGACAGTGACAATATTTACTGATGATAATATAATAATATCCCTTTTGTTTTATATTATTTACTCCAATTCGAACCTCAAACACACTTTATACCACAGTTATGAGATCCTGCACGAGGCTATGATGTGTAAATCAGCTGTTTTCTGAATCACGAAGTCGTTTTCTTTGTTCTTCTTCATCGTAAATGAGTTTCTGTGGCTCGATTGATAATTGAAAGTGTTCAGTATTCATGAAGCCCAACAAAAGTCAATTATCTCGGTCAAAAGGATGCAAATCAATCTTTTGGAGTGTAATTCTTCTGTGTGTTTCCACAATAAAACAAGCTGTATCACAGTATGTAGCAGAAGAATCTCATTATGGGTTTTATGTGTTTGCTGTAGAGTCCTAATCCCCTCATAAACCTACAAAAGCAACATGGATTAAAGCTTCTATAGAGTGAAGAGGCAGATTGGAGATTTCTAATCACTACAGCTCGCTGTGTGTCATTTCATAGTTTTAACCACGTCGCTGCTCTTCAGTGAAAAACATGTATCTCTATTTATGTGGGTTTTCACATTTTTCTGTAGTTTTAGCTCTATAGCTGCTTTATAATTTAAAAAATGTGCAAATACTGTAAATCGGGATGTATTGACCAAAAGAAATGCATTAAAATGACTTGAAATAAACTCTGAATACACTGACTTTCATTTTTTAAAGTTAAGAAAATTCCCTATTTTGGAGAAACACAATTTTTATTAAACAGCAATAAAAAGTCTTCTTTTTTTGGTGTCAAAAATGCAAATGGCTGTGATTTCATAATTGTATAAAATCTCAAGGGTTTTATATTGATTTTAAGTCAGTCTTTGCTTCTATATGTGCCACATCTCATTCTGCATATACATGTATACAGTTTAAGCAAATAAAATAGCAAGAAAATATAAAATAATATAAAACAGAATTTATCTGTCATTTATCTGTCAGTCTGCCTGATCAAGACACTAAATTTTACAACAAAGACTACATTTCCCAGCATTCTCACTGACTAGACTTCCCAGACTCTTCCCTGCTGATCATGTTCTCACTCACCAAGCTTCTGATTGCCCATACCTGGTCAGCCTTGTATAAATACCCCCCTGTTTCTGTTGTTTCCTCACCGGGTATTGAAGTGTTCCTTTTTGTATTTTTTGACTTCTCTTTTTCCTTGCCCTAGTTTGTTTTCCATTGCCAACACTTTTTGTGTTCTTAGACTACCCCTTTGTGCCTTGCCCTCTGTTTTATAGGTTTAATGTGTATGACCCTTTTGCATGCTTGCTCTGGTACAGTATGTTGTTTGTTATCGCTGCCATTTTGATACTGACCCTGCCTGTCTCTGACTACCCTTGTAAGCCTTTCCCCTGCTTTAATAATTTTTTTGATTGGTATCTACGTTTGTATGTCCTTGGTTTGGCCAACGTGACTCCATTCTTATATAACCCCAGATTGTTTGGTATCATTTTATATACATCTTTTTGTTGTGTACACATGTTCACCCACTATTATCATACATTAATATACAGTACCAGTTAAAAGTTTGGACACACCTTAAATTCAGTGTATTTTTTATTATTTTAAAATGTTCTGCTTTGTAGATTCAAACCAAGGTCATTCAAACTATGAAGAAAAACATATTTTACATTCTCCAAAGTAGCATCTCTTGCTTAGATTAGACAGTTTTGCACATATTTGCTGGATTTTCTCAGTCAGCTTTATGAGGTAGAGTCACCTGGAATTCAGGCTTTCAGTTAACAGCTGTGCTGCTGAACTCATCAAGAGTTAATTAAACTTGAATTTCTTGCCTCTTAATGTAAAGTTTGAGAGCATCAGTTAAAGTAAAGTAGTTTAGAGGTAGAGTTACAGGTATACAGTGAATAGTGAATATTTGAGTAATGTTCTAATCCAGATTATGAGAAGCAACAACTACTCAACTAAATAAATAAAAAAAGGACTTAAAAGGTCAGTCAAAATGAAAAAAAAAAAAGATTTTCATGACATTTGAAAGCATCTTCAAGTGCAGTCACCGCAAAAAAAGACCATCAAAAATGTTATAATGGTGAAACTGACACTCATCAGGACCACCCAAAGAAAATAAGAGCAAGAGTTTCCTCTGTTGCACAGAAACTACAAGTTAATAGCTAATTACAGAGTATTTTTCTGGTTTTTATTTCCTTATGTATGTTCGTGTCTGTGGGACCCGTTTTCATTTTTCATCAAATGATACTAAAAAAAAATATTTTTTCTAACTCAAACTCATTGGCATTGGCTCATTTTTTGTGAAAAACATATATCAAAACTCATTTTCAATAAACACACATTGTACACCCCCCCCCCCCCCACACACACACACATTTATATTACATACAGTGTGTTTGGCCAAGGGCTAATAAACATTGCTTCATTTGTAAATTTGAAACTAAACAAATTTTCTACTCATATCTTGAGTTTAATTCATTTTCTTTTACATTTTATTAAAAACTAATAAAAAAAAGAGTTGCACTTTTTAAAAGAAATGTAACATAAGAAAGGTAAAGGGCAAATATTAACCATGTAAGCTGTTTATATTGCTTGCAATTTAGGTGAAGCGAGCGTGTGTAAAGCATTTTAATGTAGAATTGCTTAATTTTGCTGAATTAAATACAAGTAACAAAGTAAAAGAGTAACACAAATATGAACACCACACAAGGGTTAATAACAGCTCTTGGGTGTAAACTGGATCGTGAGATCACAATTTGGTTCCACATCATGTACCACATGTGATGCGAATGTTAATAAAGTCTCCTTGAATCCTTGAATCTTGAATCAGCGTCTGGTTTTGTACAGAAATACAGTTTACTGTAAGTCTATAACAGGCAGAAGGTACAGTATATATATAGAGAACATGTGATTAACCCCGGCTGATCCTGTACAGCACGTCTGTAGGGATTAGTGTTTGTGTGCAGGATGAACACGGCTGATTTTCAGAGTGCTCTCGGATCCGTTCAGCACCGTGACCCGGAGCTTCCATTTACAAATGAAGATCTGCTGCTGCTGAAAGAGCTGCCATCAGTCAGAGAGCTCTTTATCCCTGTATATATCAGCAGCAGCTCGGCTCAGAGCTCAGCGCAGGGCCTGCTGAAGGTGCAGGAGGGTCTGAAATCATACGACTGAAGATAATCAGACCTCCTGAACCAGCAGAACCAGATTTTTGGGGTTTAAATGAATGCAATGGGCATATTACAAATCATGTTCTTAAAGTTCTTTACACAAGTTCCTCTGCTGTAGGAGGAGCCATTTAAGGGCTCTGTCACTTTTATGCAAATGTAAAGCTGTTACTGGCCACGCCCATTGTGTCTGCTAAGCGTTTATCTCGTATTAGTGTTAAATTAGTGTGCTAAATGGCAAAACACAAACAAGCTAGTTCATGCTTAACTGCAATACACGCAACTGACTTGCAATGGACAGTAGGTACAGATCCCTCCCTCAGACAAAGTCTGCGCTGCCTAATCCTGGTGTGTACTCTCTCAGTTTCCCAAACAAAATGACCAAAATGATGGATCTTCAACTGATCTAGTAGGCAGGGCTCTGGTGAGGGTTGACAGGTGAGGAGTGGAACCACTGTGGATCTATGCAGGTTTCCTTATTGTGACATCACAATAAGGGAGGAGCATCAAAATAGCTTCTAGAAGCATATGATTCCTGACACCAAACTCGTTCAGCTGATTCACAGAAAACGGATGGATGTATTTTTTTTGTTGATTGAAGTGTTTATAGGCGCAGAGAAACCCAAGTTTATTAAGTTAAATATGCTCTTTTTCACTGGATAGAGAACTATCCTTAGCAATGAGCTAGCTAACTTTTGCAACAAGCTAGCTAACCTTAGTGATGAGCTAGCCAAAATACTAATGCTAGGGATGTTAGCTTACCTTAGCAATAAGCTAGCTAACACACTAATGTTACAGAGAAGAGAACTGAAGCTTACGACAAGCTAGCTAACCTTAGCAACGAGCTAGCTATTCTTAGTGATGAGCTAGCTTAAAATACTAATGTTACTGGGGAGAGAACTAAAGCTAGCGACAAGCTAGCTTACCTTAGCAATGAGCTAGCTGACATGCTAATGTTACCGAGAAGAGAACTCAGGGTACGGACAAACTAGCTAACCTTAGCCAATAACTAGCTAACTAGCTAATGTTACCGAGAAGAGAACTAACACTAGAGATGAGTTAGCCAACCGTAGCAATGAGCCAGCTAAAATGCTAATGTTACAGAGGAGAGAACCAAAGCTAGCGACATGCTAGCTTACCTTAGCAATGAGCTAGCTAACATGCTAATGTTACCAAGAAGAGAACTATGGGTAACGACAAGCTAGCTAACCTTAGCCAATAACTAGCTACCTAGCTAATGTTACCGAGAAGAGAACTAACACTAGAGATGAGTTAGCTAACCGTAGCAATGAGCCAGCTAAAATGCTAATGTTACAGAGGAGAGAACCAAAGCTAGCGACAAGCTAGCTTACCTTAGCAATGAGCTAGCTAACATGCTAATGTTACCAAGAAGAGAACTCATGGTACGGACAAACTAGCTAACCTTAGCCAATAACTAGCTAACTAGCTAATGTTACTGGGAAGAGAACTAAAGCTAGAGATGAGTTAGCTAACCTTAGCGGTGAGTTAGCTAACCTTAGCAGTGAGCTAGCTAAAATACTAATGTTACCAAGGAGAGAACTACCCTTAGTGATGAACTGGCTACAATACTAATGTTACCTGGGAGAGAACTAAAGCTAGAGATGAGCTAGCTAACTTTACAAATGAGCTAGCTAACACACTAATGTTACCTGGGAAGAGAACTAAAGCTAGAGATGAGCTAGCTAACTTTACAAATGAGCTAGCTAACACACTAATGTTACCTGGGAAGAGAACTAAAGCTAGAGATGAGCTAGCTAACTTTACAAATGAGCTAGCTAACACACTAATGTTACCTGGGAAGAGAACTAAAGCTAGTGATGAGCTAGCTAACACACTAATGTTACCTGGGAGAGAACTAAAGCTAGAGATGAGCTAGCTAACTTTACAAATGAGCTAGCTAACACACTAATGTTACCTGGGAAGAGAACTAAAGCTAGAGATGAGCTAGCAAACCTTAATAATAAGCTAGCTAACACACTTATGTTACCTGGGAAGAGAACTAAAGCTAGTGATAAGCTAGCTATCCTTAGCAATGAGCTAACTAAAGTATGAAATTTACCTGTGAGAGAACTAAAGCTAGAGATGAGTTAGCTAACATTAACGATGAGCTAGCTAACCTTACTAATAAGCTAGCCAACACACTTAGCGGGAAGAGAACTAAAGCTAGTGATGAGTTTGCTAACCATAGCAGCCAGCTAGCTAGCTTTAGCCACAAGCTGTTTAAGGGCAAATTGTGATTGTTTTCACATTTTATAATAAAAATGAATTCAATTTGATTCAGTCGACTTTATGTTGTGACTCCTGAGTAAGTTTGGAAGAGACACAGATTAAGCATAATTTTGATAAATGGAAAAGAATCTTTAATGTTTTAATTTTTAAATCTTAATCTGGTCCTGGTCTCGGTCTTGACTCGGACTCGACTCTAGCGGTCTTTACTACAACACTAGTATTCAGCATCTTTATGTTGGACTCATTGCTGACATAAATGTAAAAAAACACACACTTCCAAAATGTAAAAGCCAGAGCTTTTAATGTATATATTTTCACATATATTTTGCAGTATGTTCCCATCATGTAGTGTAGTATAATGAAAAGCAGTGTTAGTTTAGTGAAGTTAGTGTTGAATGTGGGGATCAGTGCTGCTGTTATTTATATTTAGCAGAGTGTGTTTTGTATCGGGGTGTGTAAAGTAGGCTGGCGTCTGGCCCAGAAGAGTCTGATAATTAAATGTAAACTAGTGCAAAATGTGACGAGTGTAGAAACAGCTCCAATTAAACAGAACAAGGAGAAAAGGAGAGCAGAGATGCTCTAAAAGAGGCGTCTGTAACATCATCCGGCTTCTCAAGAGCATCTTTTTATATGCTAGTCTGTAAAACACATCACCCTGATTAAACAAAGGGAGAAACAGATGATTTAGAGCAAATTCTATAAACTAACCAGCTTAACATTAATATTTAATTGTTGCTAGGAAGGTAAAACACTGTTCATAAAGAAAAGCCTATTTATTTATATGCTGTTTATTTATAACCTTATATAACCTGTTTTAAAGATGTTTTATCAATTGTGTGCACTTTAATGTAGGGCAGTCAATGCAGGGCCTTATTATTCACTTATTAAACGATATATCAATCAATCAATCAATCAATCAATCAATCAACCTTTATTTTGACTTTTATTTTGAAGTACATTATGGGCAACCCTCATTTTCAATATAGCCGAGTATTTACAAAAACAGGGATTGACATGACAAAGAAAATAATAACTAAGTTATAGTAATCATTTTAAAATAACAGTAAATAAAAGATAAAAAAAATAATAATAAAAATAGAATTAGAATTAAAATAATAATAGGTTTAATTGGGTTTAATACAATAAAAAAGTAAAAAATTATGTTAAAACAAACTTTTATATAATACAATAAAAATACAAATAAAAATAAAATACAAATAATAATAATAAAAAAATAGTAATAATAATAATAATAAAAGAAAATCAAAATAAGTTAAAAAGCAAGCTAAAAAAGGGAAAAAATAAAAAAGAAATAAAGAACTAAGAGAAAAAAATGAAAAATAAAAGTTAAGAATAAATATGATTTAGTAAAATAGATACAGGATGTCTGAAGGTGGTTAGATATTAAAAGTTTAAAATGATTTAATGACACCAGTGAGCTGCGTTTTTGGGTTTCCTGTAGTTTCCTTTTAGCTAAAAGCCACAAACATCCACAAACGTTTGGACGTATTTAAGCAATAGAACACGAGAGGGAGTGTGTTATCACGAATAACATCACAGCTGTGATTCGTCGTAGATCATCACATCACGTGATGTTATTCGTGATAACACACTCCCTCGAGTGTTCTATTGCTTTTATACAACAGTTTTTTTTTTTTTTACAAAATTAATAAAGAAAATAAATCAAAGAACATTAAGAAATTCAGTTTGAATATGCTTTAATATGGACTGTGCCTTCCGCCAAAAAGTAGTTCAACAACAACTGTAACAGAACTGAAACTTAACTACAAAACAGTGTATGGTTCATACAGACTAACACCACGAAAGTTAGCTTGAAATTAAAATATGGAATAAGTGAAGATGGTAATGTTAGGAGCGTGAAATAACGCTAATACTCTCCTCTCCTGCTCCGTGGAGTCGTCTTCAGGTGAAAGCTGCGCATTTTTTGAACATTTCTGCTGGTTTTGCTGGGTGGTGTTGGTTTTAGCTAGCCGGCTGGACTGTGGTTAGGTTAGCGTAGCTTGCTTTAGCTCAGCTTTAGCTTAGCGTAGCTTAACTTAGCCTGGCTGGTTAGCGTTCTGGCTGTCAGACAGCAGCAACTGAGCGATTTTCTTTCCCTTTTTTCCACGAAAGACGAGTCAGCGCTGCGGGCGAGCGTGCCGCGGCTGAACGCTAGCCTGTGCTAAGCTAACGCTGCTGCGGGTGTCCTGTGTGTATACGCCGTTACTCGGCAACGCGTCGGCGGAGTGATACAAGTTTAGTGTGAGAAGGCCGTGATGTCATCACATATATCAGCACGGCTAGAACACTTCTCAACCAATCAGATTGTGAGGTCGGAACTAACTGTTGTATATTATAGTGTATTCAATGCTGTGCATTCTCCAGAGGCCAGGAGATAATGTGTAAACTGGAACAGGTCTGAGATCTGTAGTAATTAGGGTCAGTTTGGTCTTCTTTCTTAAATCGACCACAGCATTTATTTTCTTAAACATTGTTAATTATAGACAAGTCAAAGTCAAAGTCAAAGTGGTTTTTATTGTCATTTCAGCTATATACAGAGTACACAGTGAAACGAAACAACATTCCTCCAAGGACCATGGTGCACATAAACACAGTGTAGACGGAACAATAGTGCAAAGGTACAAAAGTGCAGACAGACAATACAACACAATACAAACAAAGAATAATAAATAACAAGACAGTGTGCAAATTATGCAGTGTGCAAAAAGTGTGCAAAAAAGACCAGTGAGGTAGTAATTACTCTATTACACAGTGTGCAATAGAGTCCAGTGAGGTAGTAGGGTTTTTAGTGCTTTCCATTTTCTGGGGTAAGTGGGGTAAGAGTGTGTGTGCATGTACAGAAAAACCATCAGTTCAGTCTCTGCAGTTAAGGAGTCTGATGGCTTGGGGGTAGAAGCTGTTGCAGAATCTGGTCGTGCTGGACCGGATGCTGCGGTACCTTCTTCCCGAAGGCAGGAGGGAGAACAGTTCGTGTGAGGGATGGGTGGGGTCATTCACAATGCTGGTTGCTTTGCGGATGCTGCGGGTGGTGTAAATGTCCGTGATGGAGGGGAAAGAGACGCCGATGATCCTCTCAGCTGTCCTCACAATACGCTGGAGGGTCTTGCGGTCAGAGACGGTGCAGGTCCCAAACCAGGCAGTGATGCAGCTGCTCAGGATGCTCTCAAAGGTCCCTCAAGGAGTAGACAAGGAGATTTGTAATAATAAACATTGTTATTGAGTAATAGGTCTATGCTTCTTCAGTGTTGCAATGTTGATGATCATCATTCTGAACATTCTGATTTCGCTCATTTAAACAGCCTGAAAATAATTTTAAAAAGCTCAGTTTTAATGCTGTACTTACTTAAAAAATGGGGTTCCATTCGTGCTCAGGCTTAAAATGACAGTTTATGGGCTATATCAGGTTTTTGGGCCCAGTCTAAGCTCTAGTCACCCCAGGTGAACGACTCTGTACCTGTATTTTACAGATAAATAGAGAGTTATAAGCAGAAAGCAGACTGAGAACTGAGGCTGTCTGTCTGAAAGTATGAAAGGTTAAGAGAGGCGTTAGTCTAAAACCCTCACTCAGCTCCGCTCTCTGGGGTCGAGCTTTAGTCTGAAGCCTCCATCTGTTTCAGAGACATATGCTGCAGAATTACAGAGCATACACTCTCAGATCCCGCCAGAAAATGGATATGAAGCTTAATCCCAGTCCTGCTGATCTGCTGATAGAGATCCAGCAACTTCACTTCACTCTCAATATAAAACACCAGCAGGAGGAGGAGGGGTTTAATACTGCTGCAGGGTGTTTTACACTCAAACTGACCCAGAAACAACATAACGTGCTTTACAAACTTAGAAACATATTAAAAATGTGTTCCTCCAGAGATTTGATGCATAAGAAAGGTCAAATATGGGTCATTTATTTACAGTACCAGTCAGAGTGCCAGTTTCATTCATTTTTGCAACCACACTTGATCTAAACCTTCATTTCTATTTAAAGTTTTTTTTTTCTTTATTTAGTTGAGTAGTTGTTGCTTCTCATAACCTGCATTAGAACATTACTCAAATATTCACTATTCACTGTATACCTGTAACTCTACCTCTTCACTACTTTACTTTAACTGATGCTCTCAAACACTTTATTAAGAGACAAGAAATTCAAGTAATTAACTCTTGATGTTAACTGAAAGCCTGAATTCCAGGAGACTCTACATCATAAAACTGACTGAGGTGATCAGTTGTGGTTTTATGTTTTTTGGATACAATCTGGGTTAGCACCCGAACATCCCTTTCAGACAGCTTCCTCTTACAGCGTCCACAGTTAATCCTTTTGGATGTGGTTGGCTCTTCTTGGTGGTATGCTGACATTACCCTGGATACCGTGGCTCAAAGACTTGCAGTCTTGGTCACAGATGCTCCAGCAAGATGTGCACCAACAATTTGTCCTCTTTTGAACTCTGGTATGTCTCCCATAATGTTGTGTGCATTGCAATATTTAGAGTAGAACTGTGCTCTTACCCTGCTAATTGTACCTTCACACTCTGCTCTTACTTACAAATATCCTTATAAATTTTTAGCATTTTACAACCACAAATCATCCCCCCACCCTAAAACCCAATGCTCACTCTACGATCACTCTGCTCTTACTGGTGCAATGTGCAATTAATGAAGATTGGCCACCAGGCTGCTCCAATTTATCCATTCACCCATCCCTGTGTTACTGGATCCCAAACCTTACAGCAGAAGGACAAAAAAGACCACCAGCTCAAACTCGCTCTCAGCACTGGAGCTCCTCAGGGTCATATCCTGGACCCGCTGCTGTTCTTACTGTACACTTATATCTGCATGACCACATCCAGATCTACTGACACTGACAGATAGGGTGATGATGACACTGTTGCAGTAGACCTGATCTCTGATCTGTGAGAAGAAGATCAACCCGGAGAAGATCAAACACCATCAGCAGGACAGAGCAGCTGATGTCTGATTACAGCGATACGGATCAGAAACTCCACCACCCGTCACCATAAACTCCGGACCACGCCGACTACCTGCTCACATCACGCTGAACCTGTCCTGATCTCGTCACTTCAGGACCCTGATAAAGAAGCTCTGTCATCATCTCCCCCCTTCTTACACCTACAGGACTTCAGACTGTCCTCCGGGATCCTACAGAACGTCTACGAGACCTTCAGCATTGAAACCTTCACATCCAGAACATTACACAGCCTGTCCTGCATCCAGCACTCCATACCAACGATACAAACTCACTGGATCATGTGTCTGTAGAGTTCAATAACTAATTATAGAGTTTAATCAGGAGTAATAGAGTATAATTAGTAGTTATATAGTTTAATCAGTAATTATAGATTTTAATTAATTAATCAGTAATTAATCAGTAATTATAGATTTTCAGTAATTAATCAGTAATTATAGATATTAATCAGTAATTAATCAGTAATAATAGATTTCAGTCAATAATTATAGAGTTTAATCATTTATTAGTTTAATCAGTAATTATAGAGTATAATCAGTAATTATAGCATTTAATCAGTAATTATAGAGTATAATCAGTAATTATAGCATTTAATCAGTAATTATAGAGTATAATCAGTAATTATAGAGTATAATCCTTAATTATAGAGTTTAATCAGTAATTATAAAGTATAATCCTTAATTATAGAGTTTAATCAGTAATTATAGAGTGTAATCAGTAATTACAGAGTATTATCAGTGATTGTAGAGTATTATCAGTAATTATAGCATGTAATTAGTAATTACAGAGTTTAATCAGTAATTAAGAGTTTAATCAGTAATTATAGAGTATAATCAGTAATTATAGCATGTAATTAGTAGTTACAGAGTTTAATCAGTAATTATAGAGTATAGTCAGTACTTTTAGAGTATAATCAGTAATTGCAGAGTATAGTCAGTAATTATAGAGTATAATCAGTAATTATAGAGTTTAATCAGTGATTATAGAGTATAGTCAGTACTTTTAGAGTATAATCAGTAATTGCAGAGTATAGTCAGTAATTATAGAGTATAATCAGTAATTATAGAGTTTAATCAGTGATTATAGAGTATAGTCAGTACTTTTAGAGTATAATCAGTAATTGCAGAGTATAGTCAGTAATTATAGAGTATAATCAGTAATTATAGAGTTTAATCAGTGATTACAGAGTATAGTCAGTAATTATAGAGTATAATTAGTATGGTAAGTCAGATTACAGCGGTGGGTCAGATAGAGGTTCTCAGACACTCTGCTGCTGCTGTTTGTTTTTTATTTATATTTATTTCATGTATTCTCAGACAGTGCAGATAGTTTGCAGTGGAGCAGATTTATTACGGAGGGTCTGTGAGCTGGAGGGAGTAAAGCTTCTTAGGGAAGAAAATGGGATTTTTGGATAAGTAATATGCTGCAGTGTTATCAGCTGTAGAGAGATCACACAGCTCAGCACCTCTCACTCTCACACTGTTCTAATATTTACATTTACTTTACCACACCCAACATAATTATACTTTAACCAACTTTAAACAATAGTTACTAATCTCATTTTATCTTCTTTTACATCAATGATGTGCCTCTTTTTTAAGTCTGTTAAACGGGAAAAATTTTCTTTGGTCCTATGTTAGGTGCGTCATGATGCTCATTGCTATCTTACACCCCGCCAACAGTCTATTTTCACTCCGTTCACCTGCATCATTTATATAGCAACAGTGCTTCTGATTGGGGAACCTACAGCAATCTTATTTAGCTGTAAGTACTGGTTATATATTTAGACACAGACCTAAAGACATGCAGGCCAATTATATATTCAGTAGCAGTCAAACATTTGGACACACCTTAAATTCAGTGTTTTTTCATTATTTAAAAAAAATGTTGAAAAAGTGTAGATTAATACTAAAGTCATCCAAACTGTGATGAAAAACATATGGAATTATTTAGATTCCTTGCATTTTCTCAGTCAGCTTTATGAGGTAGAGTCTCCTGGAATTCAGGCTTTCAGTTAACAGCTGTGCTGAACTCATCAAGAGTTAATTACTTGAATTGAGAGCATCGTTTGTAAAAGTAGTGAAGAGGTAGAGTTACAGGTATACAGTGAATAGTGAATATTTGAGTAATGTTCTAATCCAGATTATGAGAAGCAAGAACTACTCAACTAAATAAAGAAAAAATATATATTTTAAGAAGAAATGAAGGTCAGCTGTTCCAAAAAGAAGAATTTCTAGAACTTTGAAAGTATCCTCAAGTGCAGTCAACGCACATACTGTCAAAAAACTTTAAGATGGTGAAACTGGCACTCATCAGGACTGCCCCAGGAAAAGATAGAAGTAACTTTTAAGTTACTTATTGGCCCTAAAATTAAACAAATATAAATGAATAGTATTTATTATTTTCTCAGTAGAGGTTTTCTAAGAAAGCATTACCATTACAGATCTAACCTTCTCACAGCAAGGTCATGTAATGATGTAATATCCGATACTGTCAATTAAACAAAGAGCTGCTCACACTGGAGGTTCTTCAGGATTCTCACGGCAGACTGGATCCAATCCCCCATCCAGTCTGAAGTGTAGATAAAGTGCAGGGTCTGATAATACTATGCAAATTAAACTGCTGTAGAGTTCGGCAATGCTGAGAGAGTTATTTTCTCTTCAGGAAGAGACAACAGGAGCCAGCAGGAGAAAATTAAACACTGAATACACTTTAGCTTTTAATCAAATCACATCTCTTATACATACGTACGCATTCAGACACTGAAATCAGGGGTGTTACACACACTCTAAAATAGATTGTGTGTTTTAGTCAGGAGAACTAATATTATCAAGTTGAGTGAATATACCTGCCAGAACAACTTATTCAAGTAAGTTCAGAGAACTTCAACCGGAAAACTTAAAATTGCTCGATGAGCCAATATAAAAATGTGATTTTAACCAACTTTTAGTATAAGAAATATGCGTCAATGCTCCTCCCACAGTGTTAGTTCATACAGTTTTCCCATAAGGCTCCTGGCACCATATATTTGCTTACTTACCATCTCCTTTGTGTTGTCTGTTGCCTGAAGCTACTTACTTTATTCTATTTGTGCATCACTGTAAAAAACAAAACTTAAAATTGTTCTGCTTAATGTGATTTTTAAGTCAGCTGAATGAGAAATATTGAATTGCACCCTAAAATATAGCAAACTAATCACCCCAACTTACTTTATTTTTTTTTATTTAATTATTATTATTTTTTTATTGATTATGCACAATACACCAAGAAAACATAATAAAGACAAAAAGTTGTAGTAATACAAACAGTGCAGGGAGAGTGCAAAAAAGCCAGCAGGGCTTGTACTAGGCACTTTCCCGTTGTATTTAAATGAATTATATTTTAGGTAAATATACAAAAAATGAAGTAAAGGAGATTAGGAAGTGGGAGTGGGGGGAAAAGAAAAAGAAGGGAATAAAAATAATGACAGTAACAAAGACAATAACATTGATAGTGTAACATGGAGGAGGAGGCAGGATGCAAATGCAAGTCTTTTTTATTATCCATATTTAAACTAACAAAGAAAAGAACACTAGGGAGTATAAAAAGAAAAGGTAACTAAAACAAAACACTATGAAACAGAGGATAAACTAAAATACTGAACCAAACAAGCAAACTAAGCAAACAAAGAAACAAACTAAATAAAGCAAACCTGAGACACTGAGGACAAACACAGCAGGTCTGTGGCTAAACAAAACAGATGAACACAATCTGGACAGAGTAACATGACAAGTTGAGACAAAAAATGCGACAAACTACAAAGGAGCACATGGGGTATTTATACACAGGCACACACTAGGGACAACTGTGGAGGTAATGGGGGGGGCGGAGTTACAAATGAGACAGGAGGGGTTACAGATGACAAGGCGGGGCTAAGGCGGAGACATGACCAAAACACAGTAGCACATGGCTGGGAAACATGACAGGTAAACAAAACACGAGAACAGAGGACAGGAGCAGGAAGGAACCAAAAAAGGAAAGACACTGGACAGACACAGGCTAAGGTGTAACAGATAGGTAGTCACAAATAGTAGTGCAGGAAGTTTAAAGTAATACAGCTTTAGGTGATAACTGATCCTTGTGAAAGAAAGTGGTCTTTAGTGAGCTTTTTGAAATAAATAAGATTATTGCAAGTTCTTAGATTGTGTGGTAGACAGTTCCAAATAGGAGGACCTCTGTGTGAAATTGTGAATTGACTTAATGTAGTTCTGTAAAATGCGGAGTGTAGGCTGTCAGAGGCTCTGGTACAGTGTTGAATAGGAATAAGTTTTGAAAACAGTCAGGTAGGAGGTTTTGTTTAAACAAGAAAACGAATTGACTTGTTTGAAAAAGATTAATTTCATAAACATTTAAAATCTTTAAGTTCACAAACAGAGGGCGAGAGGCAGCAGTAAATGGAGAAGAGGTGATCATTCTAACATATCGTAGAAGTAGAGTAGAAGTCCGGCGGCGTTGCTAGCGTAGTGGCCTGGTAGCGTAGCTAATCAGCGGCGCAGAGTAGCAGTCCGGCGGCGTTATACACCTTATATCAAACTGTCTCCTGTCTCGCACCTGTTGATCACTTCAGAGAGATGTGGCAATGGTCCAACACTCTTTTTTTGAATGAACCAGTCGGATGCATAGCTTCATAGCTTCATAGCTTCATAGCTTCTCCGAGAGCCAACTGATTCACCCTTAAAATAAAGTTTTTCCCATCACCAGCAGTTTTGACTTATTAAGTTTCTTGTTAAAAGTTGGTCCAAATAAATAATCTGTGTTGACAAAATTGACTAATTGTAGCTGAACCCTAGTCGAGGCCATGCCAACTACTCTGCACATGCTCAGTTTGACCCTTTATTTGATTGGGGTCTATGGAGCAATGTTAATCACACTATTTGCATATTGGGCGTGTCTTTCTACCTCTCACTCACCATCAGTGTGTAAGCATTCTCCACAAGCTGCCTTCTCTTGGAATTTGCATATTTGTTATATAATAGTAACTGTCTGGCCTCAGTGTTGAAGCTCGTGAGAGCAGGTTACTATATTCTGTGTTGCCAAGTCAGTCTGGTTACATTTGCATTAATTGCAATATTTTACATAACTGACAATAAGGTGGTTATGTGATAGTTATAAATTCCAATTACCCAGTTACTATGTTAAATTAACAAAAGTATAGCGTTGCACCCACTAAATGATTTTGATTCATGTAAAACATGTTATTGGCGCAACTTATTTTTTTAGTTGGTCCTAAAGGATGGTCAGCAAAACTTGCAATACACATTTTGTAGAATTTAAATCAGGCCAACAAAAGACACAAATTACATTTTTAAGTTGGTGAGATTTAATATTTAAAGTTTTAATAGATATGATCTGGGCTAAAGATTTCTAGTTTGGCACAACTGCATGTTTTTTTTTTTTTCCAAAACTTAAAAGACTGATTTGGTCTCAAAACTCAAAAATGTAGTGCAGTAAGTTGCCGTAATATTTTGAGTTTTCTTAACTTTTTTATTTTTACAGTGCATTAGTGTGATATATGTGTTGATCTCAGTGCCAGGCCTCAGTGTTGTAGGCTGTATGAGCAAATTACCTTTATTCTGTGTTCCTAGTGATTACAGTATGTTGTATATTAGTATATTAGATATATATTTATATATACACACTAAATAGACTCAATTATTTAAGCCCACAGAACTTCAAAATCAAGTTATCATCTAGCTTTGAAACAGTTAAGTTGAAAAAACTTAAAATTGTATATATGTACAACTTAACTGAGTCAAAGCAAAATGATAACTTGACTGAGTTAAGTTGAGCCAATGATTGATTTTTTACAGTGCAGAGTTTATAATGCTTTTATTAGAATAACTGTCTCTACTGGATTTGATTGCATCATTTGGATCATTTGAATCCGTTGGAAAATGTTGGATGATGGACTTCATCCTCACCTCTCCACATCATCCCATCCAAAAGTATTAATGGAGCTCCATCATTCTAGAGAACTCAGGTCTTTCACTGCTCTACAGCTCAATACTGGGGATTTACATATGGCATTAACGATGGAGCCAAAAGCTTCACATTTGTTTTTCTGCTCCAGAGAGTTTTATTCTATTGGCGATAGAATCTGTAGGACAGAAGAACACCAATACAGTCTTTTCACATGGTCGCCATTTTTAATTGAAAGTAAGGCTATGATGGGAGGAAATAGAAGCCACACAGTCCACAATCAACAATGGCGTCAACCACAAATCTTCAGCTATTATCACGTTTTACCCTGAATGATGTAGAACAATGGGCTGGAAAGGGATGCCAATTACCAAGAACAGTTTTGGTACAAGGACACAGCATACACTGCTTTGCCAAATCTCCAAATGTTCCTTCACTCAATATGTGTTTAAAACAGGTATCAACCCTTCTCCTATTGGAGAAACTCACTTTTAAATTCTGTAAAACTTGGTCATAAGTCCGAAAAAAAAAACTGTACGATCTGTGATTCTTTCTTTATTCAGTCTTACTCCTATTATATATTTTTATTTTATTATTATTTTTATTTATTTCAGTTTAAGTTCTATGTTAATCTCCTCTGATACTGATGTGGCGAGAGATTTAAAATCTGTTCTGATGCAACTGTAATGTTTGTAAAATTCAATAAACATATAACTACAAAAGGATACTACAAGAGGTTTACATTACTAATATCGAAGGTAAGTTAAGGTTTTAGCCAACATTAGCTAACCTCGCTAATGCTAGCTAGCTAAACATTAGACATTATAGCAGCATTTGTGGTAAATTGTTGTTTTATAGCCTGAATAGTAGGATAATATAGCTACAAGCTGTGTGTAATGGTGATTGCTTTCAGTTTTTTAAATTAACTTAAGCTGTTAGCTGTAGTATTGACTACAACATTAGATCATTTTAGCTAGTGCTAAATAGCTAATTACGCTAGATCAGTGCTAGCTAGCGTGGCGGTAATTTCACTAGCCCGACTCTCCAAGTTTTTTTTTTCCAGTCGACAATGCTGCTAATTCTGCTAACCCGATTATTGAGAATGGTAAATATTTGGATGGATTGAGAATGGTTACTATTTTTATATATATTTTATTAACTTCTCCTGTAAGGCCTTCTTTTTTAGAGCTTGGTGACGTATTAGTGGTTTTATTGTGTAATATTTAAACAGATTTAATATTACTGAGCTCTGCGATGGTGGGTGATTAGAGTTCTATTATATTCTATTTCTTAAGGACATGACTAGCTGTGTGTAAGCAGTTATTTGCACATCTGTGTCAGCAATGAGTGCAATTTAAAGAAGCTGAATGCTGCATTCTTTACGAGGGATTTTCACAAACATAAACTGAAAAAGGAGGAAAGAGGGATTAAATATTCTATTTAATGGTAATTAATGGAAGTCCTTGCATGACCATCTCTGCAGCATTAAATATATTTGTTCTAAAACAGAGTGGTCTGGTAGGTTTGTTGATTGTGTTTTATTAAAGCAATAGAAATTATTACAAAATAAATCAAGAAAATAAAAGACCCGCAAAAAATGGATAATGAATATGCTTTAAAACAGACTGTGGCTTCGCCAAAAAGTAGTTCCTCAACAAGTGAACTTTAACAGAACTGTAGCCACAAAAAGAGGATGGTTTATATGTAAGCTTAAAATCAAAACTAACGCTAAAACTCTCCTCTCCGGTGTTTGCGAGAATTTCTGCTTGTTTTGCTGGGTGGTGTTGGTTAGCTAGCTGGCTGGAATGTTGTTAGGTTAGCGCAGCTTGCTTTAGCTTAGCATTAGCTTAGCTTAGCCTAGACTAAGCGGCCGAGGTGACTGATGGATTTTCTTTCTCTTTTTTCCACAGAAGACAGAGGCAGAAGAAGAAGAAGGCAGCGCTGTGGGAGAGCGTGCCGTGGCTAAGCGCTAGCCTGTGCTAAGCTAATGCTAATGCTGGTGCTGTTGCTGGTGGAGGTGATTATACTAAAATTGTCTGTTTGTATAAATATCCCCTTACTCGGCAACGCGTCCGCAAAGTGGTACAGATTTAGTGTGAGAAGCCCATGCTGTTTTCACGATTATTAGTATGGTTAGAACACGTCTCAACCAATCAGATTTTGAGGTCGGAACTAACTGTTGTATAAAAATAAACAAAATTATCAAAACAATACACTCCAAATCACAGAATTTCACACACAGAAAATGATTTACAATAAGCTGTATTAAACGTACTCTTCCACATGCTCTGTGCAATTACACATTCTCACCAGAGAGGTCTCCAAATCCCCAAATTCCAACAATATACACACTGTCACTTTAAAGTTAGATAAAAAAAAAGGTTCTTTAGAAAGTGTGAAGCCCCTGAGAGCCTGTCTACAGTGACAGCCCTTTATATCGTCTGCAGTAGAGTTTCATTTATCCAATTTGTGAAGCAGATTGGTGAGCAATGCCTTTCTACACCTCCCTGCATGCCTCTGCATAGTGATGAGTTCGCTTCCAGGCTCATCCTCGAGGGAAACTGACATTTGGTCTCAGCCAGTGAAATTCTCCAGTTTATTTGGGCACCAACACGAGGCTGGAATGGTCCAAGCAGTGTTTAGCTCTGCCTCAAGTGATCTAGCAAAGCATGAAGGCTTGAGTTATGGATATTGGGAATTTAAAGGGTCAATAAGACTATAGTGGCCTCAGTGTGAAGGTAAGTCTGATAGAATTGCCAGGTATAAGTATATTCCACTCGCCAGGGGCAGGTGATCAGCTTCCAACTTAGAAGTTAGCAGAAGCTAGAGAAGAAATCTCCACAGAATGCTGGAGAATGTTTGCATTAACACTAGGTTTGCAACTAATAATTATTTTGGTAGTCAACTAATCTGATGATTATTTTTCCGATTAGTCGATTAGTCAACGATTATTTCTGCCATCACTAAAAAACGATAGAAACAGCAGAATGTGAGGTTTAAATTGCATTTAAATATCTGGATGTTGTTTAAACATGGAAATTACTGATATTTAGTAATTTAATATGTAATCTGTTGTGTTTTTGCACTTCTGTCTCCAGTTACAAATTAACGATTAGTCGACGATTAAATTTGTAGTCGGCAAATTTTAATAATCGACATTGTCGATTATATCGACTAATCGTTGCAGCCCTAATTAACACTAGCAGAGGCAAGAAATGTAAATTTGCATGGGGATCTCGGTTCCATTCTCTATAATAATGTCTATAGAAATTATTATATTGTCGCTGTCTAGTGAAACACAACTATCTCCACAAAAAAAAAACATCAACTTTACAGTAGAGAGGAAATACCTTCTAAATTTTCAATGGAAGTCAATGTAAAAAAAAATAAATCAGGTAATTTCTATTAATCCGTTCATCAAGAAATTTCTGGCACTGTTTAAATTATGTAGTAAACTAAAAATTGACAAAATGTGACGAAAAATGAGATGTTTTTATTGTTTTTATTGGACAGCGACGAAATATACATAACATCCTGTGCAACAGAGGATCTCTTGCTCTTTCCCGGGGGCGGTCCAGATGAGTGCCAGTTTCATCTTAAAGTTTTTGATGGTCTTTGTGGTGACTGCACTTGAGGATCCTTTGCACTTGCTTCTCATAATCTGGATTAGAACATTATTATTATGCTATAGTGCACTAAAGTGTTCTTGTAGCCACATTATTATTAATCAGTATATTTAAAGAGTGATAAAATGGAACAACTTTTTTTATTATTTATTAAACTTTAATTTTATAAAAATAGTACGAAAGTCTTACTTAAAATGTTAAGTGAACTTAACTGTACTAAAATGGAGCTATTTTAAATATACTTTTAAAAGTAACATTTAAACATTTAACCTACTTCATGTATGTAACCCCATATATTTTAAATATGCTTACAGTAAAACTATAATATATTTAATAATGGGTTTTACAACTGTATCACTATTTATTATACACCAGTTACATTAGAAATGTACTAAGAATTGATGTTAAATATATGTAATCTATTTACATTAGAGTACAAATATGCTTCAAATATGTTCCTGTTTTTTGTAAGAAGCACACTTCTAAATATAAAGTATAAAAATATATTTTAATATACTGTACTACAATTTCTTGTGTGTTACAAATTTACTTATTTTTTTTTTAATTAGTAGTAGTAATTTAATTAGCTTTCTAAAGAAGTTACATGATACATTGTACTTGTAAGTGAACTACTGTAACAGCTGTTTTTAACACACTTTGCTAAAAATGTACAAAAGTATATTTGGAAATAAATATTTGAGAAGTATACTGAATTACATTAAACTAAAAGTGTGTATACTTTTAAACATTTGATGAAAGCTTAATATTAATGTACTTTTAATTTAATATACATTTCATATATTTTAAGTAAGTACATAAATCTGCTTCTCGATATATTTTAAGTATATAATTAAGTTTTATTAAGTTTTTACCAGGGAGCTGATGCTCTCAAACACTTTATTAAGAGGCAAGAAATTCAAGTAATTAACTCTTGATGAGTTCAGCACAGCTGTTAACTGAAAGCCTGAATTCCAGGTGACTCTACCTCCAAACTTCCAGTAGAGGTGCTAGACCTCCTTTGGCTTACTTCCAAAGTTTCAGTTCCTCTGGATGCTAAATTAAGGGCTTTTTAATAGAGAGTTTTTTACCCCTTTGCTGCATAACAGCCTCTACTCATCTGGGAGATCTTCACACTCGAACATTTCTGTCAGGATTTAATTGCATTCAGCCACTAGAGCTTAAGCTGTGTCAGGTTCTGATGGTGGGAGATTAGTTTTGTCACTTCAACTCATTCCCAAGGTATTGGATGGAGCCCCATCAGCCCAATGTCTGAGGGTTTTTTTTACCCCTCTAGCCCGTGCTTTACGCTGGGCGTGGCCACCACAAACTTTTCACCAGAGCTTTAAAGCATCCTGTTCAATTATCCAGGCTAATTGCTAAGTGACAGCAACAGGTATTCCTCAAAACTGCTGAATTGACTGTAGGGTGGAGTCAGATATAATGAGCCAAAAATGTACAATAGTTTTATAATTTTGAGAGTTAGAGTATCATCAGTTCTGATCCCTTCTGATCTACAATACAGTGTTGTCCCCACCCTCAGATCAATCAAAACTATTGCTACAATGCGAAAGTACTTATTGTGATTGGCTTTAAAAATGATGAAAAAAACTATAAAGAACTATAAACCTGTAATCTTATCTGGCCCATTTTATATTATGGTTGATTACAGGGCTCTATTTCAGTGATCTATAGGCGAGCTGTTAATTACACAACATGTAGCTTGATTTGGGTTTGGGATTCAGTGTGTCTTTGCTATCATAACGTCGAGAAAAGTACACCTTTTGGACACGACTCCAAATGCTCAAAAGGCATGTACTAATGCTCTTAATTATTTATGGATGTGTGAAAAAAACAGCATAATCAGAGTGTCACTTGTTCATTAAACCCCCTTTAAGAGTCAGGTAAGCTCTGACTTTGGCGGATTGCTATTTTGACAGTGCAAGAAATGTAAAGACTTAAGAGTTGCTTTAATAAATATTACTCTCAAAAATGTAAAAAAGTATAATTGTTTTATCAGTACGTTCTCTTCTGATCTATAACAAAATGTGCAGGTAAGATGGGCCAGTAAAATTGCTATGTTGTCCTCAGACCAATCAAAACTACTGCTACAATGTAAAAGTACTTATTGTGATTGGCTGTAAAAATGTAAAGAACTATAAACCTATAATCTTATCTGGCCCATTTTACATTTTGGTTGACTACAGGGCCCTATATTAATGATCTATAGGTGAGGTGTTAATTATGCACCATGCAGCTTGACTTGGGTTTGGGAGTCAGTGTTTCTTTGCTATCATAACGTTGAGAAAAGTACACTTTTTGGGCATGACTCGAAACGTTCAAAAGGCATGTACTAATTCTCTTAATTTTGATCATGACGTGAAACTAACTAATCAGTGTGTCTCTTGCTCATCATTCTCTTTAAGAGTCAGGTGAGCTCTGACTTTGGCAGATTGCTATTTTAACGGTGCAGCTACCTGGACGTGTCCAACAAACTCTTCTTAACAGAGGAAAATGAGCTGCTCGAACAGATCTATCTATCTATCTATCTATCTATCTATCTATCTATCTATCTATCTATCTATCTATCTATCTATCTATCTATCTATCTATCTATCTATCGACCTATCTATCTAAAATGTTGCATGTAAACACTGTTCATTATAGTACAAAACAACAGCTATCAGTGAAACTAAAATGAAAATGGAACCACCTGATAAACCATAGAGATCAGTGGTAATCACTTGAGCTGTGCACCACTCTACATGTGGTATTAGCTAATTAACCAAAGCTGATAATTGACTGTTAGAACAGAGATTAATCACACGATTAGGAGCTGAATATATTAGGAAATTATCATTTCTCAGTTTGTAAAGGACAAGATAGTAAACTGAATCCTCAAGTTCATTGTTTTTGACTACAATAGCATGCTCTCCTCAGTGTTGTGCACTATTATAATGTGCACAGTCTTGTTGGTATAGGATGTTTGTGTGTTTATGCATCCTCTCAGTGTTTAACACCACCTCCAGCTCTCAGTAAGATCCTGCAGCTGCTGGAACAGCAGCATTACAGGCTCAGCGTCCGCCTGAAGCTCTCCAAACCCAGGCATGGAGGCCTGAGGATGTGCTGGATTCAGCTTCCTAAACTCTCCTGCATAATAGGAGAAGTTTAGAGTCAACTGTGAACCTTGAGATTTCCCACCACTTTCCCCAAGAAGTAGATTGGTGGCTAACAAGCTCATCCAAAAATGAAAACGCAGAGTTGGCATGCTGGTAATTGGACTCAACCAGAGACTGTAAAAAAGATGGATGCCGTGTGGCCCCATTTCCATTCATTCAATGAAAATGAAGCCAAAATCTTCCGCCATGTTGGCGATCCTGAAACCCGAGTCTGTAGAGCGCAGTAGAGACCAGAGGAGGGAGAAAGACTGTGGAGAGACAGCCTACTCATTTAAATAACCCCGCCCCTGAGGGCTGCCTCCACAGAGCTCACACAGTCTATGGTCCCGCCCATACAGTCATTGGTCCCACCCCTGCTAGGTGTAAACCAGCCCTTTTACACACCAATAACCACACCTTTTTGAACAGAGCTGAAAAACGTTTTAAAATACGAATTCTGTGTAGATATAAAAATGTAACAATATAAGCAGAGGTTACACTAGCTGCTGCATTTAAATAATGGAGGTAGAATTACAGTATATTGGGGAAAAAAACGTGATTGAAAGTTGTTCTGTTTTGCCATTGAAACCTATGGGGATGGGTGGGGTTACGCAGCTTTCTGCAACCGAACAGCAGGGGGCGCCCGACCTGTGGTGGCTTCACTTTTGAGAGACGATGCTCTGTCCAGCTATACACAGTCTATGGACTCAACCAAATTCGCTATGGCCAATAGTCAATCTTTAAGTCCTTCCACTGAACGTTTTTTGGCCCCAAATGCACCCGTGCTAACCGTGCATGCTTAGAACCACTCAGTCCTGGCTAAAGAGTTCACCAGGACCAGCTTCAGTGTGCTAAAAGTTCCAGGTGTAAGACACACCCTTTCCAAAGCTTATGGAGCGTTTAGACACTGTTAAATGTCCAAAATGCTAAAACTCAAACTGAATACATTTTTTTCCAACATAATCAACATCCTCAGAAAATGGTTTCTCTCAGCAGAATTGCAAATTGTTTCTTGTAACCCATAACTAGCGTTCTGTCATCGCTCTCAAAAAGCAAACAGACCCAGCCCGGCGTAACGAGTCCCTGCAGGAGAGTTTTGGCCGCTGGTCGTTTTCCAGCATGTTTGGTCGGTTGTATCATGATGAAACCGGCTGCGATTGACGTCGGAAAACAGATTTGACGGCATCAGATCCGGTCAACACATAAAACTGAACCAACAGACCCAAAAATCTGCACCCGACTTCCAGCGACCCACTGTTGAAACTGGCAGAACATGCAAGTGTAAATGAAATTATTGCACAAATTATTACACATTTGCATGAGCGCTCATTATTTTTTTCAGCTCGGGTATGAATGAAGAGCTGCCGCGATTCGGAGAACCAGGAAAAACAAATATGGCGCGTGGAGAAAAAGTGTGTTAAACTGGTGAAACTGGCCATTAGAAGTGGACCTCAGAGATTTGCACCGCAAGTGAAGATGTGTAGGTAAACACGGCGGCGCTGAATGAGTTATTTCATGAGCGCACGTGAAAAACGCCAGCGTAAATGTGCCCCAGCATTGTATTTACATAATTTTATTGGTTGCGTGGCATGGTGTCGCTGCGCGCTGCTGAGAATGGAGCGTTTTGCCAACATAAAGCCGGTCGGCTCTGAATGGGCAGATTGTGCTGGAGTGTTGTGCTGGTATTGGGTGGAATGGATGGATTTTTTTACTTTTCCCACCTGTTTTCAGGCAGAAACTGTTCAAAATGTCAATTATTTTTCCCAAAGCTAAAGAAATTTACTTTAAGTTTTTTGAAAAATTATCTAATTTAATTATCTAGAATGTACATTCATAAAAAAATTATCAGATAGTATTTTACCTAATAGCAACAATGCAGTTTTAGTTAATAATATTGTATGTTTAAAACCTCTCCTGTTGATTCACATTTAAAATAAATCAAATAAGTAAATAAAAACATTGAAAAAAATATCTCTCATTTCCCATCTTTCCCAAAGCTTAGAAAATTCATAAATTCATTTTAAATTGCTAAATGAAATATATCCATACAGTCATATCTTATAATTTCTTTCTGTATATATACAGTGGAGTGAAAAAGTATTTGGACCCTTACAGATTTCTTATATTTTTGCATTTTTGTTATACTTCATTTTTTTATACTATCAAACAAACTTTTATATCTAACGTTAATAACCTGAGTAAATATAAAAAGCCCTTTTTAAAATTATAATTTTATTTATTAAAGGAAACAAACTATCCAAACCAATTGAGCCCATTGTGAAAAAAGTGTTTAACCCCCTTATAAATTAACTGTGAATTATTACACTTTTTGGAAAGCTTTTTTTTTTTTTTTATTGTTTATTGTGTAATTCCATATGTGTGCCTTAATTGTTTTCATGTCTTTAATATTAATATACATTGTAGAAAATACATTAAATAAAGAAATAAAGAAAAACACTAAATAAGAAGATGTGTCCAGACTTTTGACTGGTTCTGTATTTATGTGATTAAATCTGTAATTATAGTTATAGAACTACAGTGTGTGGTATATATGATCAGTTGAGTTAGAAACAAGGTGATAGGTGGTCATAATATTATAATTATAAGTTTTGAAGCTTTGTTAATATTAGTTTGTTTGGTTTTAATCTGCACTGCATGTTTCTGAAGATGTGAATTGAACAGTCTTTTGGCTGCTCGGGCAGGCCACGCCCAGCTTTTCGACTCTAGCACTTTGATTGGTTAGTAGTGTCCAGGCTGCTGTACTGTGATTGGCTGGAGGGGTCCCACCTCTTGCGCTGACGAGGGTGGTCTAGTAGCCAATCGCTGAGGGGATGGGGGCGTGGCCTGGCGGAAAGCGGGTGGGAAATGGAGAGAGGCAAGGCTGAGCGGAGGAATCCCTGACGCCTCCGGATCCTTCCCCCTGCAGATGCCCAGCCTTCCCCTGGAGGTGGTGCTACAGCCGCCTGGAGCAGCGTGCGTGCGGTGGTGGAGTTGCTGGAGGAGGAGGAGGAGTGGAGCACTTTTTTTTGGGACACTTTTCTTTTTTGAAACGCTGCGGAAAAAAAAAACTTCCAGCGAAAGAAATGACAGACTGTGGAAAGGAGCGCTTGGCTTGTTTTTCTTGGGTTTGCCTTGGGTTCAGCGTGGAACTGTGTCTTGTACGAAAGCTTGGATGAAGTCCTGGGACGTGGGACGTTCTTCTAGCAACCTGAAAAAGCTTGTGAGGGAACTCCTCCGTACGTACGGCGTCTTCGTGCAACGTGGTTTCACCTGGTTTGGGGTTTTTGAAGGAGCGCGAGCGGCGCCGCAGCTCTGGACTTGAGCGATTGACTAATTGAGCGATTGAGCGGTTGACCGGTAAAGTGGATCAAGTGGATCAGTGGATGGAGCAAGTTCTGGACGCTCGTTTTTGGACACGGCTCGTGCTGCTGGCTTTGCGTGGACTGAACGGTGCGTGGAAGAAGTTGGACAGTGGTTCTGTTGGTCCAGTTTGAGCGTGGGTTCACTTTTCTGTACTGCACTTTAGGATCCGGAGGTTCTGTTTGATGTGTGTTGGAAGCGGGACATTGGGGAAATTGGGGGTTTGGAGCGAAACGAGCAGGGACGGGGCTTTGTAGATGATGATCGTGATGATGTGATTCTTCTTATTTGTATTTCTTCTCTCTCTCTTTTTCCCTTTCTCTCTCTTTCATTCATTCATTCATTCATTCACATATATATTAATATTCTCCACGTCTCTCTTTCTGTTTCGCTCTCTCTCTTTTTCTCTCTTTTTCTCCTCTGTAGGAAGGGAGGGAGTGTGGGGGTGCTCTGGTGGGAGGTGGGAGGGTAATTTAAAAGGACCTAAAAATAAAAGCCTGGGTTTTTTTGGCTCCACAAAGAAGATCATTTTGAACTTCCTACCGCAGAAGCTGAAGGACGTAAATAGTTCTGACATGTGGATGTAATTTCAAGGAAGGGGGGAGTAGTGGGTGAGAGAGCGAGAGAGAAAGAGAGTGAGAGAGAGAAAGAGGCACTCTCACACTGAAGAGAAAGAGAGAGAGCAGAGTAGACTGTAGAAGAGTGGCTGAATCAAAGCGCCATCATCCATCTATCCATCCTCCATCTATCTCAAAGCTCTCATCTCATCTCCTTGGTTTCTTCTCGCACGTGGAGGAGGAGGAGCAGTAGTGAAATGCATGGTGAGGGGCTTCTTTGGAGGAGCTGAAGAAGACCTCCACCTTTATCCAAGCCTCGATCAACCAGAGAGATCAACTTCTCCTGTCCTCGTGCTCTTCTCTCCGCGTAAAAGTGAAGTTGTGGAGCGCCCTGAGTGTCCGGATGGGTTCCGCGCTCGTGGGCCACGGCGTGGGCTTCCTGCTCGTCAGCTCGCTGCTCAGCTTCATGTGCACGCTGGTAAGTGTCTTTAAATCTTTATTATCTATGCGCTGATTCCACCACGCATTTCCACGTTTGCATCAGGTTGTGCACGCGAGTTTGTTGGCGCTCGTGCGTAAAAAGCGCGCGGGGATGCATCTGGTCTTTGGGGGTGCTCTGATCAGGATGCTCCGGGTCTCTGCTGTACATTTAAGATCCAGAGAGCTGAACCCAGTGGTCTCGCGCGCTGTACTCAGGTGTACGTTTTTTGGTGTTTTGGTGGCTTTATCTCCTCGTGCGTGAAGCTGAAGCTGGAGATGGTGTGTGGTCCTAATGATGTGGCTGAAGTATCCTGTATTCTACACTAATGCAGCTCCTCTACTATATACTCTACTATACTCTACACTACATTCACTATACTAAACAAACACAACAGATTAACCCTCAGTTAGTGGCTATAAAATTTATAATAAACTTTAGTTTAAGTAAAAACAGAATCTAATCAGACTTTAGCTTGTTTTATAAGTAAATTGAGGTGAAAACCTTTTTTTATATTTCTGGCAGATCATTCAACTAATTTAGCTGAGTATTTTTTTTAATCCAGTAAAAGTATCTGTATTGTTTCTTAAAATAAGTATTTTTCATTTAAAATCAAATAATTAAGCATGATTATTTCTCAAAACAATGTTCTTGATAGTTGTTTCCTGGAACATCTGTCAAGAACATTGTTTTGAAAAATGGTCATATTGATTTAAAATTAAAAACACTTATTTCAAGAATCAATACAGAAACAATACAGAGAATTTTTCAGAAATTATCTATTTCTGTTGGCATTCTAGAAATATTTCTGCAATATTTCTTAAAATATGAAAATTATAGCATTTCTTGAAAACTGTTGGTGTCATTTCTTAACACAAAAAATAAACTAATAAACCATATAATTCCTTAAATCTGTACATTTGTATGTGCTAAATCCTAAAAAGAGTAAATATATCTGCACTATTTCTTGAACCATATAAAATGTTTTAAATAATAATGCAAAATGAGAAATAAAAAATTAAGATTTTTTTATTTTATTTCTTAAGAAAATGTTGTTTAATTTCTTGAAACAAACAAAAACTTCAATCTAATTTCTTAAATCTGTAATTCTTTTTGTTCTAGTTCCTAAAATTAGTAAATTTATCTGCGCTATTTTATGAAACATATTATAACAAATAATCTGTTAACATTTAACATGTTTTGTGTGATTTTTAATCAACACCAAATGATCTGCATTATTTCTAACCTACTTTTGTAATGTTTTAAAACAAGTTTAGTAACCTGTGTAATTTCATTACAAGCTTATTTAATGAAATATTGACAATGGTGTTCACTTTGTGTAACTTAGTCATCTACATTACTTCCTAAAATACGCAACATTTATCATGCAAATTCCTGTAAAATGCAGGAATCATAATAAAAATATATATTTGTGAATTATCTGTATTATTTCTTAAAGCTAGTAGATTTGTCCTTATTGGCTCTTAAAATGTTTATACATTTATTTGCATTATATGTTAAACATACAAAGTGAGCTTCATTACCTGTAGAAAAATACAGTTTTGAACAATTTTTGGAAAAACAAACTATCACCATTACTATGTGAAATGCAAAGATTTTCAGTGTAATTATATTTAAACATACAAAAATGTATTTGCTCCATCTAAAATTTCTAAAATTTCCATTTTTTTAATGCAAAAAACGAAATGAACTGATAAAAGTCTCATTTTGTGAAGCGTGCACAATTACAGTCATTATTTAGTGAAATTTGTGAATTGAGTCTGCTAATCGAATAAAGCTATTTTTCTGAATAGAAATAGAAATGTAGAGAAATAGAGAGATTAGATTGTGTAAATCAACTAAATTTGAATTGATTTCACGTGCTGGGAGATTTTTTTTATGCAGTCTATGAATAAAAAACTCTATTTGTGAGAATTTGAGGGCATGTTTACTGATCAGAATTGTATCCTGAGGTTTAGCTTAATTTCTACTGGCTATTTTTCCACTTTTCTGCATCAATACATTAAACCCGTATTTACATTTTTGATATTTGTTCATATTGTGTTAATTTTTGATACGGTGTGTGATGTCATTAGAATGTATATTGTGGATGTATATCAGTGTTTATAAAGGATACATTTGATGTACATTTGCTGTAATTGCTGTGTTTAACTAGGTTTAGTATGTATAAAATTAATCTGTACTATGCGTGCGATAGAATTCAAATTTTTTTCTGATATTTTAGCATACATTTTTATTTTTGTTGATATCAGATTTATTGTTTCAGCTCCACTAATGTTATGCTTGAAGCACTCAGAGTGGTCCAGCGGTCTAAAGCTCTGCCACTATGATCTAAAGATTGCCGGTTCGAATCCCGGTCATGCAGCTTGTCAACAGCTGCTAGAGCCCCAAGAGTGCACAGTTATTGGTTTTGCTCTCTCTGGGTGGGTAGATGGCACCCCTCATCACTCCTAGGGTGATGTGGATCAGCACAAAGCTGCGTCTGTGAGCTGATGTATCAGAACCGAGTCACTGCGCTTTTCCCTGAGCATTAGCGTTAAGTTTCTAAAATTAGTACATTTATCTGCACTATTTTGTGAAACTTATTAAATAATCTGTTTTAAAATCTAACATTTTTGTGGGAATTTTAAACAAAGCAAAATGATCTGCATTATTTCTTAAACAAGTATATAAATATATACAATCTGTGTAATGCTTTGAAACAAGCTAAAAGCATTATTTCATGAAATTCTAGCATTGTTTGTAGAAATGTTGAAAACAGTGTTCACATTGTGTTGCTTTTAAAGTTATCCGCACTATTTCCTACGATATGCAGCGGTCATGTATGTAGCTTGCTATCAGCTGCCAGAGCCCTGAGAGAGCACAATTGGTCTTGCTCTCTCTGGGTGGGTACAGTACAGTAGACGGCGCTCTCTCTTCCCCCTCGTCACTCCTAGGGTGATGTGGATCAGCACAAGGCTGCGTCTGTGAGCTGATGTATCAGAACCGAGTCGCTGCGCTTTCCTCCGAGCGTTAACGCTGTAATGCTACTTGGTAATTTTTGAAAAGAGGCGGAGTCTGACTTAATGTCTGCTAGTCTTCACCCTCCTGGTGTTGGGGCATCTCTAGTGATAGAGGGGGAGTCTTAATGAGTGAAAATGGGATTAAAAAATGTGTGCATGCAGTATATCTAAGTTTTTCTGCAGTTGGGAGGGGCTGAACTGGGCTGAATGCTGGTCAGAGTGCTCTGTGGAGTCTGCGTGTGCAGTGAAAGCAGTTTGGCGTGTGATTTGCGTGTGATTGGCGTGTGAAGCTGCTGCTCTGTGTGAGCACGCTCAGTCTGAATAATAGATTTGATGGCTGTGCGTATGGAGGCTGATGTATAGCAGCGTTTCTGTCTCATCACTGTAATTTAGAGGAAATTATGCTCAGGAGATCCAGCTGGAGTCAGATTGGAAGTGAATGTTGTGTGAAATGGAATCTCTCTGACTGGAATACGAGATGATAAAAGCTCCTGAAAGGACAGAGTGACCTGCTGTAGAGCAAAACACTGTGTGGACAGAAATAAAAATGATTTTCAAGATGGAAACAAGAGGTTAAACTAGCTGAACTAGGGCTATATGATCTATCGTTATTACGATATGAGTTTTTACAATAAAAACACTAAATAAGTCATGAAAACACACTGCCTGAATGGATTTTAAATGCTCATATCTTTAGGCCTGTCACAATAGTTACATTAACATTGACTCATAATGTAATATACTGTATAAACCATATTACTCAATAATTTATCCACTTTTAATTCAATAAATGGGAACAAGCTGATATTTTGAGCTTAAAACACTGAAAAGCACTCATTTTATTTTTTATGCACTTTAATTCTGGGTGTATAAAGACTTTTTAAAATTAATTAAAAAAGCTCTTTAGCCAAATGCCCCCCCTTAAATGTGAGCGTTTATCCTCCCAAGGTTTCTTTCTCCTTTTTCAGCTCTGAGGGAGTTTTTCACTGGGGGTTCTGTATTTTGTATTTACTATGTTTAATGTTTTGCTTGACTCTTTGTTCTTGTGACAACACCAGTTGTAAAAAGCGCTATACAAATAAATTTGATTTAATTTGATCAAAGAAAGAAAACATCATAGTTTATTTAGTAAAATTAGTGTCAATAAAATGAATGAAATTACAACAGTATCAGAAAAATCTATAATTGAATATATATATATACAATATGAACAAAAATAATAATTGTTACAGCCTGTGTGGCATTAAAGAGGTGGAGGGATATATGCCGCAGGGCGCTGTGCGACAAAAAAAAATATTCCCCAGGGAAACTCATGGGAAAGCAGAAGGTAAATTAATGGATCATCAGTAAAAGCTTAGCAACAGCTTATAGCAACCTTCACAACCAACACCTATACCAAAGCAACATCTTATTTATTTATTTATACGTATGTATTTGTTTATTTTACCATCATCAATGTTTCATATAGCCTGACATGCCAAAAGTCATGGGACAGGAGAGTGTTGTTACCTCGCTGTGAGGTGTTATCTTGTAAGTGAGGTTGATTGCACACGGGTCAGTGTGCTCATGTGCTCATGGTAAGGTGTAGGGGTGTCACGATTCTCTAAATCCTCGATTCGATTTTATTTCCGATTTTAGGGTCACGATTCGATTCGATTCTCGATTTTCTCGATTTTTTTTTTTTACAGCAGAGAGGCCTATACCAGTTTTAGATAAGTCTATGATCAATCATTGATTTGATGAGTCATCAAATTTACAATATCTTATTTCAAAAGGTGGGTTTGATATAAGTGATGCAAAGTGATACAAGTGATCTGTAATACACCACATTAGGCACTAATGGTCAAATTTAAATAATTTAATTAAGATATATATGTAATGTCATCTAGTGGCTTTTTTTTGTAGCAGCAGTGTGCACTATTAAAACAGCAATGTGCAACATAACAAAATAAATAATAAAAAATACAGGAACAGTCATGTACAAAATAATAGAACAATTAGAGCCTTAACAAACTGAACTCTATCCTACTATAACAGTTAAACATGAAAAATAAGACTTTAAGACTTTTTCTTTAATAAAGATATATTATTAACTTTATCTGAGAGAAAGATGCTCCTTAAGGTACCAAAACTATTAACATATTTGAGGCTAGACAAAACAACTGTTATTTTTATATTTTAGAGTTTTTCTTTAAGAAGATGAGAATGTTCACATTCTCTGGAGAAAGAGCTGCTCTTTCAGCTACAGTGTGCTGCTCCATTTGCGTAGTTTAGAGGGAGGGATCGTCGATCATCTTTTTGTCTTCGAGGCTCAAGGCCATGACACATTTTTTGATAAATTTCGATTTAATATCGAAATCGTGACACCCCTAGTAAGGTGAGGGGAATTATGGGAGTTGGAGTTTTGTCTGATAGTGGGTGCGGACGAATGGGATGTTCCATCTCTGAAGATTTGTGGACAGTGCAGAGCAGTGTTAATGCAGTGGGTGCTAAATGATGGTGACCAGCGACTTCTGGCTAGAACTGTCCGTGTGAACAGCGATAAGTGACTCCGTAGCTTCAATGGGACAAAAAGTGGCAAAAGTCATGGGATATGATACAAACTCCTGTCCCACGTCATAGGATGCATGTACAGTAGGTTCAGTAGGTTTAATATTGTGTATAAATAAGTGTATATTTACTGTGTGTGTGTGTTGTGTTGGTTCAGTATTTATGATACTGTGTGAGGCTCTCTTCACTGCAATATGAGATAATTAGAAATTCACAGATCAAAGATTTTTATTAGCGCTTTTAACCTGAAGCTCACGCTGAGAAATAAACTAAACCCAGCAGCTCATTATAAAATTACCATTATTCACTGTTTAACATGATACCAGTTTATTACATTTATAACCAGAATCAGATGTTTCTATAATAATAATGATGCTACAACATTAGAGAACAGGTGAAGCACAGCCTTTAAATATAGAACAGGTGTGAGCATTTAACTGCCTGATATTGTTACTTTATACTATTAAAATGAGATAAAATTAATTACTGATTAATAAATCTGCCAATAAATATTCTGTACTTATTATTGTTGCAAATATGCTTGGATAATATTCAGCATAATTTAATAGAATACCTGGCAACACCTTAGCATCCAACAGCTACACCATAGCAACAAATTATTAACTGCTGAGTGACACCTTAGCAACCAGCACCACTACCATAGCAGCACATTATCAACCATTTAACAACACCTTAGCATCCAACAGCTACACCATAGCAACAAATGATCAACTGCTGTGTAACACCTTATCAACCGACACCACTATAAGAGCACTACCTTATCAACCACTTCGCAACACCTTAACATCCAACATCTACACCATAGCAACAAATTACAAACTGCTGAGTGACACCTTAGCAACCAGCACCACTACCATAGCAGCACATTATCAACCATTTAGAAACACCTTAGCGTCCAACAGCTACACCATAGCAACAAATGATCAACTGGTGTGTAACACCTTATCAACCGACACCACTATAAGAGCACTACCTTATCAACCACTTCGCAACACCTTAACATCCAACATCTACACCATAGCAACAAATTACAAACTGCTGAGTGACACCTTAGCAACCAGCACCACTACCATAGCAGCACATTATCAACCATTTAGAAACACCTTAGCGTCCAACAGCTACACCATAGCAACAAATTAACAACTGCTGATTGACACCTTAGCAACTGGCACTACTTCCATAACACTACATTATGAGCCACTTTGCAACACCTTAGCATCCAACAGCTACACCATAGCAACAAATTACAAACTGCTGAGTGACACCTTAGCAACCAGCACCACTACCATAGCAGCACATTATCAACCATTTAGAAACACCTTAGCGTCCAACAGCTACACCATAGCAACAAATGATCAACTGGTGTGTAACACCTTATCAACCGACACCACTATAAGAGCACTACCTTATCAACCACTTCGCAACACCTTAACATCCAACATCTACACCATAGCAACAAATTACAAACTGCTGAGTGACACCTTAGCAACCAGCACCACTACCATAGCAGCACATTATCAACCATTTAGAAACACCTTAGCGTCCAACAGCTACACCATAGCAACAAATGATCAACTGGTGTGTAACACCTTATCAACCGACACCACTATAAGAGCACTACCTTATCAACCACTTCGCAACACCTTAACATCCAACATCTACACCATAGCAACAAATTACAAACTGCTGAGTGACACCTTAGCAACCAGCACCACTACCATAGCAGCACATTATCAACCATTTAGAAACACCTTAGCGTCCAACAGCTACACCATAGCAACAAATTAACAACTGCTGATTGACACCTTAGCAACTGGCACTACTTCCATAACACTACATTATGAGCCACTTCGCAACACCTTAGCATCCAACAGCTACACCATAGCAACAAATTACAAACTGCTGAGTAACACCTTAGCAACTACCACTACCATAACATCACCTTGGCGACAACTTACAGTATCAACAGCTTAGTGACCACCTAGCGACTCTTAAGTACTTAAGTACCCACACCCATATAATGATCGCACTTCAGCAACCACAAAGCAATACTTTATCAACCCGCACCATAGCACACCATACCATAGCAACATCTTAGTGTCTTAGCAAACATTTAGCAACTGTACCTATACCTTTGCAACCCCATAGCAACACCTTAGCAACTGTCTAGGAACGTCTCAATCATTAACACCTATACCATAGCAAGGCCTTAGCAACCACCTACAATAGAAACAGCTTAGCAAACAACTTCCATACCATAGCAA